>NC_060126.1:387868833-388200499 GCF_021461395.2 Schistocerca americana | reverse complement strand
GCCCTCCTGCTCCGTATCTGTGTCCATCTCCTCCTACCGGTCTGATTGTAGATCTGCTCCTGCCCCTCTCTCTGCCCGTCTGCTCCTCCCTCTCTTTCTGTCTATGCCCTCCTGCTCCCTATCTGTGTCCATCTCCTCCTACCCATCTGCCTGTACATCTGCTCCTGCCCCTCTCTCTGCCCATCTGCTCCTCCCTCCCTTTCTGTCTATGCCTGCCTACTCCCTATCTGTGTCCATCTCCTCCTACCCGTCTGCCTGTACATCTTCTCCTGCCCCTCTCTCTGCCCATCTGCTCCTCCCTCCCTTTCTGTCTATGCCCTCCTGCTCTCTATCTGTGTCCATCTCCTCCTACCCGTCTGCCTGTACATCTGCTCCTGCCCCTCTCTATGCCCAACCGCTCCTCCCTCTCTTTCTGTCTATGCCCTCCTGCTCCCTATCTGTGTCCATCTCCTCCTACCCGTCTGCCTGTACATCACCTCCTTCCCCTTGTCTCACCACTGACTTTATCATCACTATCCCAGTAGAAGATTACTTCTTTTTGTTCCCACAATATTTCTTTCCAATTAGATAGTAAGTAATATTAGCTGTTACTCTTGGCTGTACTTGCATGAGTAGTGTTAGTATGATGAGTAAGTAACCCTGTTGTAATAATGTCAGCTGAACTCATGTGTCTGCTCATTCCAGCAAGCATAACTAGTGCTGTGCGCTGCCCCCCCCCCCCCCCTCCTTCCACAACTCCCCACCTCTCTTCCATATGACTTGATTGCTTATAAAACTTTAATGATTACTCAGTCTGATGTAGAGACGAGTACTGATACTTTAGGGAATTTTTTTATTCGTAAACGCATGCGAGTATGGGCGCACTGCATATGCATATTTTCAAAAGATGGCACTGTATCCGTTTTTGTTAGGAGTCGAGGAAATTCTGTGAGGTTTAAAGTGGCTGGTGATATGACTCTGCGTGAAAGTATTTAATATGGTAGAACAGGAAACTGTAGAAGTTAGAGATGTAAAAATTTGTTAAATAAACTACACACTAATCTTGTCAAAACCCAAGAAGTGATTTCTTCTTTTCTTTCATACCCACCTGGCATGTTACCCTAGTATCCTGTCCTCTGGATTTCTCTGTGAACTCGCTGATTACATAAGCTGTTGCAGTGCACTGTCACGGCCTGTTAATCTTGGCATGGTGTGGTGGGATGTGCAGCGTTGCTATTGAGTGGTGCGTGTGGAGGGGCGTCGGCAGCAGCACGAATCTGTGAATCGTGATAAAGAAATAACTACACATCATACAACGCGGACATCAGGAGACAAATTTCATAATTATTTAACATAGTTTATGTTCACTGAAGCGAAAAACAGGTGTTCCATCCCCTACTTTACACTCTTAGGAGTCGATTTTTTTAAAGTTCCCTATAGTAGCGTGTGTAGTGTTCAATCTAATGACATACCAAATTTCATCAAAACCAGTTCAGCAATTTGGTTGTGAAAACGTAGAGGACAGACTTACTTTCACATTTAATAATATTACTATGAAGTGTGGATTAAACAACTGAGCATCGTATAAGCACTGTATTCATTACGCTTAATCACGTGATGTAGAACATTTCAATTAAAAAAAGCATTTTCACAAATATGTTACATTTCAAACGTCAAAAGCTAAGAAGCTTTTCCAAGAGAGCAAATATATACCGTATCTCGTGTTATAAAATTTTAAATTAGAATATCTTTTTTCTAGAAATAAAGCCTATATGTTGTCCCAAGCTATGCTCAAGTTACCTGAGAAAATCCCACGAAAATCCATCAAGCAATTTTGGAGATTAGCATAATCAAACAGACAGAAACGGCGGTTTTAGATAAAACTTTAGATTGCCACACTTTTTCCTGTGATCCGATTTTGACGAGGTAAAGCCTATATTTTGGCCCAAGCTACATTCGGTTTACCTGTGAAAACTCTGAAAACTTATCTGGTAAGTTTGGAGCTGTTTGTTTGAACATATTAGCATGTTCAAACAAACAGACAGACATAACGGTTTTACAGTTTTATTATTAGTATAGATAGACTAGGGCAAGTCAGTCATTTCACAATTTCTGCTCGAACCGCTTGTGAAGTAGTAACAAGTCGGAGCATTTCTCCTGAAACAGTTCGCGCCAATTCCTGGCTCGGTCAGTTCATTACAATCAAGATCTACCTCTGCTTATTACTTAATCTCTATCCCTCTAATAATCTACAGCAAAAACAACTGCTGAAGGTCAATAAGTAAAAGCTCCATTATCTCAACTTCCTGTTGTAATTTAGCTGCTTCTTATGGTACAAGAAGAGAATGAGCAGTATCTGTTATCCAGAAGAGGAGAAAGAATTCTTAACTGACATTGTATTAGATTAGTGCGTAAGTTTGTAGCGTTTTTGTTTTACTTGTTGGTATTCCGATTGTTATAAGTTTATTATCGATTATCATTGCGTATTTGTAGTTCACTGTTGGTATTTGAGTTTACATATTGTCATTTTGTCATTTAGAGATAGTGAGTGGAGCTACAGACGCTAAAAATGGCGTGCCAAGTGCAGAAATCGAAACATTTCTGATGTATTTTTCTGTTAGAGTTCAGTAGATGGGCGACAGCTGCAGAGGCAGCCAGAAATATTTGCGCCGTGTATAGGAATAATGCCATTGGACAGAGCACGGCATGGAAGTGATTTTCTTGTTTAAAGGAGGATCGTTTTGACATTAGTGACCTTTCACCTTCATGAAGACCTTCGGGGTTTGATGAAGATCATTTAAATGCGTTATTCCAAAATGATTTAGATCAGTGTACTCTAGAACTGGCAAATGTGATGAACTGTGATCATTCCACCACAGGTCGCGCTATAGAAACCTGTTCCAATGCTTCCCACAATAGCACAGGGTGCATTGTTCATAGCGATCCTAAAAGGACATGAGAGCTGTGTCTAGCCGTGCACGCGTTTACCTGCCCAACGTGGCTGACGCATTGCCGTAAAATGTTCATGTAGGGACTCACCAACGCAGGCGCATCTAAAAGGTTCTCAGTGTTATACTGACGTCACATGGCTATGTAAATAAGCGCCAAGTCTACCTCTTAGAAATAGTAAAGTGTAACAGAAATAGCTAACGCTCGCTCTTGTAGGAGTTTTCGTGGTATCTCAGCTTGTCTGCACGGAAATTCTTGTCCTAACAGAACCTGTTTACGAAAATAACTCACAATGACGCCGAATGCATTCCTCCTGATGGTCCTAATTTGCACCCCGTCCATCACGTGCTACCCTTTTTGGAAATCATCAAGTACTGCTTCCAACAAACATCTCCGAAACTCAAATGTTCTCTTAGTCGTGCCCTACACACACTATCAATTTGAATCAAATCCGTGAACGTAAGTTTGTACGGTCCCCTTATAAGCCAGCTACAGCAATTTTTTAGCGCTTGCTATCATAGTTACCAAACCCGTAGCTATTATGTGGTGGTACTGCATTGTTTTATGCGATAAATGTTGAAATGTAAAGCCAGAACTTTCCATGGCGCCTGCGTCCCTTTTGAATTTCCTGTAATTTTAAACATGAAAAGGGACTGCTTTTACTCATCACCACCAATTTGATGTAGTTTTATGGTACAGGCACCACTTGACGAGATATGGAAGAGATAAAACTGCGAGGTCCAGATGGCGAAGATTTTTTCGAAAAAAAAGTAGCATTTTTGATTCGAATCGGACGAGGCATGAACCATTTATGTAAGCCCAGTATCAAGACAGCAGTTGGCGCCATGGAAAGAGTACAGAACGGTAAACCACAGATGGGGTGAAAACTTTTTTCAGGCATTTTTTGTTTTGAGTTCTTACTTCACTTACACTGAAAATAAGCCGAAATAATGCTCAGTATACAGGGTGATTCAAAAATGCATGTAAATATTTTAAGGGTGTATTTGTGAGGTAAATATAAGACAAAAATGTTCTATAAATGTTTTTCCATAAACGTTTAATTCCAGAGTTATCGTTAAATACGAAAGTCATGTCCGTATCAAAACGACGGCAGTGCAAGCAGCAGGATGCCATATTCTGGTACGTAATTCACATACGTATCTCCCAACAGTTGATTCGAAACTGCATGAATAGTGTTTGTTTTTGTTTGCACGTGATGTTTACTCCTACTGTACGGAAGATGGCGCTGATGTTGTTGGTAACGGAAAAGTACGTCCCGTCGTTCATTCATCGTCGGAAGGCTAAAGGTTTCGTGCACATGATGTACTCAAACAGTGAGTATGCTGATATGCACCTTGTGTATGGTGCAGCAGATGGAAATGCACTTGCAGCAAGACGAAGGTACAGTGAGCTGTTTCCAGGAAGACGGTTACCAAGTCATCAGACGTTTGTATCTGTGGACAGACGTATGCGGGAGTATGGCATTCGTCCTGGGCCACATTCAGGTCGACCACTTGAGCATGCAGTGAACGTCGAGGAACATGTTTTGGACCTGGTAGACCAAGATCCATCTATCAGTACGAGACAAATTAGTGCAGCTGTACGACTTCCACAATCTACTGTATGGCGGCTGCTTCGGAGACAACAGTTGCATCCATTTCACCTGCAAAAAGTGCACGCATTGACACCTGAAGACTATCCTCGCCGTCAGCAATTCTGCCAGTGGTTACAAGAGCGTCATTTGAATGATCCAATGTTCATTCGGCGGATATTATTCACAGATGAGGCCATGTTTACTCGTGCGGGTGTAATCAATTCGCATAATATGCACCAGTGGGCTGTCGAGAATCCTGGCGCGAGAATTGTGCGTGGATATCAACATCAATTCTCCATAAACATTTGGTGTGGTATTGTGGGGAATTACTTACTCGGACCTCATGTTCTGCCTCCAAGGCTGAATGGGCACGCGTACTGCGAATTTTTGGAGGGAGAATTGCCTGGATTGTTACAGGATGTCCCTCTTGCAACACGAGCCACCATGTGGTTTATGCACGATGGTGCTCCCGCCCATTACAGCCGCAACGTAAGGGCGTACCTCAATTCTGCGTATCCACATCGATGGATAGGTCGCGGAGGACCAATTGCTTGGCCAGCCAGATCACCTGACCTGAACCCTTTAGACTTTTATTTATGGGGCCGACTAAAGACATTGGTGTATTCTTCTGCAGTACCGAACAGAGAAGTGCTACAACAAAGAATTGAAGGTGGTTGTGAAATTATTCGTGGAGAGTTGAACGGACTGTGTAATGTGCAGAGATCATTGATGCGACGAGCACGGGTCTGTCTGCAAGTTCAGGGACAGCATTTTGAACATGCATTGCATTAAGATTTGTGCAAATACAGTACAGTACAGTACAGTCTGTAAAATGCTTCAATTTTCCTTAGTTATTGTGCATTGCTGTAGTTCAATCAACAGGACCTAAATTAATACAGTGTTCGCGAGGAATTGTTTCAGTTTGTTACGTCACGTTTATTTATCAGTTTGCGTTGTTAGTCCAAATGCACTGTAATTAAACTGTGAACTCTGGGAATTAAATACCTTACGTTGTATTGAATGTATTATCCTGTTTTGTTCATAACTCTGTAATAAGCCAAGTATGGAAAAAATTGTATAGAACATTTTTGTCTTATATTTACCTCACAAATACACCCTTGAAATATTTACATGCATTTTTGAATCACCCTGTATAGTACTTATTAATGTTTTCATAAAAGGCATGAAAAGAAAAGGCTGTAGGTAATGGGAAGCGGGCATGGTAATTACGACGATAAATAATCACTCTCACTCACGTAGCTTACTATCAATACTTTCATTGTCACAGCTATACACAATATGTGTAGCATAGAGCACACACTACACGGAATGATATGGCAAAGATACAGTTGTTCTTGCTGTGGTATGGCAGCGATATTATTGGGGAGAAGAGCCAGTGGTTCTACGTCCCCACAGAGCCCCCCCTCCCCCTCCCCCACAGGTGTGTAGCACGGTGACTGGTCTACGTCGTGATGCGTTGTCTTGTTGGCGATGGCAAGGACCGACATATTGTAGTCCGCCAGCTGCCTAGGCGGCCAGGAAGCGCGGACGGCCCTTGACGTCAGTGGCGATGCCGATGGGGCGATGGTGGTGTCCGTTGAGGTGTTGGTGGCTGGTGGTGCGTCATCCGGTGTTGGTGAGGCCGTCGGTCCGCCAGCGGTGGTGTCCGGGTTGTCAGTCGTCGTTATGAAGTGCTCTGGGGCCGACACGAGCAGGTGCCCTTCCGAAGAAAGAGTGGATTTCAGACCTGCTGTGTCGATCGTAGGAGGAAGGGGTATGGAGTGCTCTAATGACCTCGAGACCATGCTGTAGCTCTATTGTCTATAGTCGAATGTGGCCATAACCACAATTAGTGAGTCCTGCAGTGTTACAGATGTGAAATGTCTTCTGGCAGGCAGTCTCACAGGTCTAAGCCAACTGTAAAGCAGCTTGAGAGGCTGGCATTGGGACAGTTGGAGGATAAACACTGGGTGTGCCCGCTAAAACCCATGCCAGTTTTAGGCAGTTCAGTGACACTGTTGTCGTTTTTACAGCTTGCAAGATATCAAAAGTTTTTAACGCTCATTTCAACACCTTGTACATGCCACTGTATGCAGGAGGGAGGGCGGGTTTGATGGCGTCAGTCCTGAGCATGATTTGTGTACACGATTGAAAATCCTTGTGCACAAAGATGGTTGGATTGGCATGGTGGGGTGACGGAGGGATGCGGACATGGCGGATGTGGTCCCTGACATGTTTTGATAGGTTGACATTCATGGGGTCAGTGGTTTGTGATACAAACTCTGCTGGGAGGCTAATCAGTTACCCTTAGAACACCTCTACCAGTGAGGCATCCAGATCATCTTTGCAGGCAGCTCGTATACCCAGCAGCACCCAGGGGAGGACCTCAGTCCATTCCTGGTTGTGGCATATGAGCGCTGTCTTGAGAGCGTGATGCCACTATTACACAAGTCCGCTGGACTTTGGTGGCAGTGCTCGGAGGACAGGGACGGCTTAAACTGCCGGCCTTGGTCAGTTTTCAAGGACTCTGGGCAGCTGAAGCGTACAATCCATAGTGTGATGAAAGTTTGGGTGATGGTGTCGGCTGAGATATCAGTCAGAGATGTGGCCTCCACCCATTGAGTTCTCCTGTCTATGGCTGACAAGATGTTCTTGTATCCGTTTGAATCTGGGAGTAGCCCCACCAGTCTATGTGTACATGTTGGAAATTGCCCTTTGGGATGGCGAATTTCGTGAAGGGCGGTTGACATGACATCCTGTCTTTGCCCGTTGGCATTGGGTGCAGTCTCTCGTCCATGTACCACAGTCCCATTTAATGTTAGTCCAAACGAAACGTTCTGTTGTGTTTAAGTGTCAGGCATACTCCAAAGTGAGACAAGTAGTGGAGGAGGTCTAAAACTGTCTTCCTGAAGTTCTTTGGGACAAAAGGTCATTGCCTTCTGTGAGATACGTCCCATCAAATTAGTTTGGTTGTGCCTGTGATGGTACACTCTTGAGCTGGAGGCCCATTGTGCACCCAGATAGCAGATTTTGAAGATTTGTGTGAGTTGCTTGTGCCTCCACTAGCTGGTCAAAGTCAAGGTGTGCCAATGTGGTGGCGAGTCGTGAGAGGTAGTGAGTCACCATGTTTTCTGTTCCCTGCACATAGCGGATGTCCGTAGTGTATTGTGAAATCAAGCCCAGGCGGCGGACTTGCTGAGGGGAGGTATTGGGCTGGCAGGTTTTTAATAGCATCACCCAGAGGGCGATGGTCTGTATACATAATAAATGACTGGCCTCTGTTGTCATCTTGGAAGTACCGAACCTCCTCGTATATCGCCAAAAGCTCACGGTTGAAGGTTGACCACGTTTTCTATGAGTTGATAAGTTTCCACAACAAAAATTAGGGATTGGGTTGCACCTGGAACTTCCTGTTGTAGCACCATCCCAACTGCCCAGTCTCTGGCGTCGGCCGTTATAACCTTACGGGCATCTGGCGATGGGAGTGTCAGGGTGGTGGTCAGAGTGACCTCAGTTTTGATGTTCTCAAAAGATGCCTCATTTCAGGAGTCCGAGCGAGCTTATGTTTCCCTGACATGTTCTTGTCACGGAGTGGCTGTGTGAGTGGCAGAAGTGTTTCTGCAGCATGTTGGAGCTGTTGTTGGTAAAAATTAATTACCCCTAAAAAACGGTGCAACGCTTGATAGTCCATGGCAGTAGGTTATGGGTTTGGTCTATCTTTTCTGGGGTGGGGCGGATGCCCAAAGCGTCGATGAAGTGGCCTACGAATTTAACACATTTTTGCCAAAGTTGACATTTGTCCTCATTGACCACAACATCATGCTCTGCTAGTTAGTTAAATATAGGTTGGAGGTGTTTCTCATGATCTTGAGCTGTTTGTGAGAAGACAATTACATCGTCCAAGTAAGAATAGCAAAAGGGCATGGCAAAAAACAAGCCATCAATGAACCATTGCCAAGTCTGCCCTGCGTTCTTTAGTCCAAAGGGCATGAAGAGGAAATCAAATAGGCCAAACAATGTATTTATTGCTGTCTTTGGGAGGTCCTCCGTGGCCACTGGGATCTGCGAATAAGCTCTTTTGCAATCGATCACACTAAAGGTGGTTGCACCAACCAGTTCCTGGGAGAAGTTCTTATTTTTGGATACAGGGTAACTGTCAATGATGGTGCACATGTTCGAATGTCTCTGGGCCCCGCACAGGCGCCACATATTATCGTTTTTCATTCTCATAGTAATGGGTGAGGCCTACACACTGTCTGATGGTCTGGTGGTGTCCTTACATAGCAGTTCCTTGATCACAACCTTGGCTACCTTTAGTTTGTGAGAGGTGAGGCAGTAGGGCCAGCGTCAGACTGGTGGACAGGTGGCAGTATTAATTCTGTGTACTGTAGCATCACTTAGACGTTAATCTTTTTATGAGGCTGATGTGGTGTAGCACATGAGGCACGTGATCCTCTCATGGAGGCGATATCGCTGTTTACATCCGACCCACTCACAAGAGCAGTATCACAGTTTTCATGCAGCCTGCTCATGGCAGTACTGTCACCAGAAGTAAGAAACACTGGACTGACATGTAGTTCTGAAGATCTGGTAGTGTCTCAGGTGGGTGGCTCTCTATTCTTCAGCTGCTTGTGAGCTGGAATTGATGCAGCGGAGCTCAGTGTGTGCAGTAGTTGCAGTTTTAAGCCACGAACATACCTGGCACTTAAGTGTGAGGCCCAGTACCGTTTCAGAGATAGGAGGAGCTGGCGGCAGAGTCTCGTCCATCAGTAGGTGGCCACTGTTTACTCCACTGATCGGCATGCGACCATCGCGATGTAATAGTAAGTCCTTACCCTGGTCTGGCAAATGATTATAATGCCTCAAACAATCTGCGGCCAACACTGGCTCTATGGTGTTGGCCACGAAAAATGTCTGTGGGCTAGGAGCGTGGTTGTCCTGTTGAACTGTGATAGAGGTTGTGTTTGTCACAGGAGTCACTTAATCGTTTGCAGTACGTAGTCGTATAGTGGATGGTTTACGTTTTCCAGGTGCCAGCTGAGGTGGCAGTGTGCTAACATCGGCATCTGTGTTGACTAGGAAGCAAGATGGTTGTCGTAGATGAAGTGCCGTATGCTGTTAGAATGTAGATGGGGGATATGATGAGTATTGTCATGTTTCGTCTTGAGGTGGCTTGAAGCAGGGGAGCGACCTGATGCGCCTGTGTCAGGCCACTGTACTAGTTTGCGTAGCTGCAGGCTGGATGGCAGGAGCACACGTCAGCACCAAAGGATGCATGGAACCAGCAGGGATGGTGTGGCCGAATAGACATAGTATTCTAACTGGATGAGTTGTCGTGACAGTTAGGCGTGGGTTAATGGCCAGGCTTGAATGTGGCGGGTGGTCGTTTACATTCCACTATAAATACGGCACCTGGGTGCATTGTGGTTTCTAATTGTTGGTGCCTCATTGCAGTGGAGCTTTGCGAGGCTGCTGTGGGCACAGTGTGGAATGGTTCGGCTGCAGCTGGAGCAGCTTGGCGACTGTTGATTGGCCAAGCGCTACACAGTGGGTGCTGCGTGGTGATCTCCACGGGCCCGGTCGGTGTTTAGGCTGGCCGTAGACGCAACCGATGTTGATGTCGGTGCCAGAGCTGATGAAAGTGTTTACAAAGGCGTGACGTTGCGTCAGGGCAAGCATCGAGTCAGTAAGGCCTAACCGGGTTTCCAGCAGTTTGTCCTTGTGCATTAGCATGGCCGTCTGTACGTTTTCAGGCAGCTTGAGAAGCTATAGCGACCAGAGAACACGATCTGGTAAGAGGTTTGTGACGAGTCGGAGATGTAACCTGTACCGGAGTGCTGATGGGGTACCATGGTCTCTGTGATGGCTAGGTAGAGTTGTTGTTCAGGTGAACGTGACAGGTGTTGTAGTTTGAGCGTATTCACTGTCTCGTATCTGTCAGCAGCTGGTGCGTGCAATAGGAGGTCAATGATAACATCGGTGTTGGTGTGGAGGTGGTTCAAAAGCACTAAAAACTTGCTGTGGTCGTCTGTGATCCCGGCCGACTCCATCATGACTTGCGGAGAATCATCTTGTAGCGGCGGCAACTGTAACTAGTGTGTGGCCAGTGGTATCTGCCTGGTGACGAGGGGCTGGGGCCAGTATCAGCTTGTTGCGATTGTGTCAAGTACATGGTGTGGGTTCGTGAACACTGTCTGGTGTTGCTGATAGAGGCGGCAGCTGGCGTCGCGGCGCGTTAATCACAGTAGGTGTGTCGGTAGTGCGGGTGTTGTGACCGATTATCGTGGGACATGGCGCGGGTGCTGTGGCTGGTGCATCGGCGTCGTGGAAGACATTGTTGTAGTGGAGTACCAAGAAATGCAGCCATGTAAAGACCTGGATTTTATTCTGATGATCTTTCAAATAGTTTTATTATTTTATTATCAGAATTTTAACAGGATTGGGAAACTTCTCATATAGAGGTTTGCTTTTGAAGTTTCCGTAAGTAAAAAACGGGTTCTTGGGGTTTATACAATATTAATCTCCTTCATGCACTGGTTCTTCGCCTCGATTTGGTTGACTACTGCGCCAGCAACGCGCCTAGTGGCCAGTAAGTAAATCTGTTAAGTTCGGTGCGATCGTGAAAGCGAAAGCGAGTAATAGTTGTTTATTTTGGTTTCTACAATGGTTTTATACAAACAGGACCGTCTGTAGTGCAATAAATTGCAGCAACACCAAGAGGAACATACCACATCTGTCTTCTTTTTTAGGTTTCCTAAAGACCGTGAGAGGTATATACCGTCATGCCACTGAAGTGTATCATCAGGTTTCGCTCGTAAACTACATGTGTATTAATGATTAATGCTTCGTTTTAGGAGCGGAAAATGGCTAGCGAATAGCTGACGAGAAGATCTAATGAAAAAATACTTTGTTTTGCTTTATAATAATGTTAACCAGTTCATGAATGCAGACAGTAATAAACTCGTCTGGAATGCAGTACCTACACTGTTTGACATCCCTAATAAGCCACCTCAACCAGCAATTAAGAGAAAAGTGCCACAAAGGTTCAGCAATCCATCTAAAGGTGTGAAACACTCCTGTGGCACAGAAGGAGCCATTTCTAGTCTCCACATATTAGTGCGAGGTTTATCTGAATCGTCTACAGTGACCTACTTTGACGATAAAGTAGTTAGATTAAGCGAAATTTTTTGTGTATTGCAAAAGCGTGTGAAGTGTCAGAATGTGCAGATCGCTAGACTTTATGCAAAACTATTATGGGACAAGGAAAGTGCCTATCATATTAAGTACAGACAGCAACATAAACTGTATTAAAAGGATCAAGTGAAGAACGATAAACAAATTTTCAAGACTATAGCATTCCAATATTTTAAAAAAAAGATGCCCGTGACTTGTTGTTAAGCCAGATTAGCATGCCGCTGAAGGAGAAACCTGCTCCAAGAGGGAAAGACGAAAATAAGGTTTTTGCTCCTAATTTGTTATATTACGGCACCCAGGCATACAGGTTTTGTCAAAACGTTTTATGTTACCATCAGTGCGTGCATTACAGAGGTATGTGGAAGACATATGAATAAAATGTGAGATAAGTGTCAACATATTCCACCATTTAAAGCAAAAGGTACAGCATTTCTCCGATACTGGTAATCTAGAGAATATGTCATTGTATAAAAAGTCTGTAACGACACATATGACATATGACAGCATTTACGACATTGTTATTGGCTTTGAGGACTTGGGGTTTATACACACAGCATATTTCTTCCACTTTTTGTGCAGTTGCTTGTCCCACTTAGCATAATACAAAGATGAAGGTCATACTTGTGGCAACAGGCAACAGTGACTGAAGAAGGAACGACAAATGAGGCGTCGATCCCTTTTGCATGTAAAGGTAGGCCCTACATGTCTGTGCTTCTTATGTCTGAATCTGTGAGTTTGTATTCCTTTGACACCAATGTGGTAAGCTGCAGTTCTATCCAACGTCACAAGTGTTTTTTCACGGATGCGTTGTAGCTTGTCATTGGATTAATGATTTTATTCCTACTTGCGCTTATTTTAGGATCATTCTTAGGTACATCTACGTCTTCTGATAGTACACAAATCATGGAGGCAAAAAATAATTCAAATATTTCCTAAATGACGGAGGAAAGGAATGCGAAACAAACATTACGTTTACTATGCATTGACTCAAACCTAAAAGCTCATCTGGTTCTGATCGTGTTTCCAATAGAGTACTAAAATTTTTGTTCCTGCGTAAAAAGCCCAGTCTTATCTAAAATATGTAATACATCACTAACTCAAGGCATTTTTCCAGAGAGACTGAAACGTGCTGCCGTTAAAACCCTCTTTAATAAAGATGATAAAAGAGGTATCAATACTTACCGAAATCCATCACTGCTGACATCTCCAAAATTTTAGAGATGGTGATATATTCTCGAATAGTGTCTCACCTTAGCAACAGTAGTATCATTAGCAACTCACAGGTTGGGTTTCAGACGGATTGCTCTACTTAGAACGCCATTTACATGTTCAATAACCAGATTTTGCAAGCATTAAATAACAAAATAGCACCAGTTGGTATTTACTGCGACCTCTCTAAAGCATTTGACAGTGTGAATCACAGTATTCTCCTAGATGTATTAACATTTTATGAGATTGATGATATAGCCAACCAATGGATAACGTCATATCTAACCAAAAGAATGCAGGAAGTTGTACTCAGATAGTTCTTTTTGCAGATGACACTAGTATTGTAATCAATCCAAGAACATGTACAGAAACAGAAGAAATGGTAAAAAAATTCTTAAAAGTATCATTGACTTGCTTTCTGCGAATGTTCTCACCCTCAGTTTTAAATAGACCCAACATATCCAGTTCTGCACATCTAGGAGTATTACACCAATGGTAAATGTAACACATGGTGAGGAAATAATACACTGCTGGCCACCGTAAATGCAACACCAAGAAAGACAAGAGGTAGCACAACAAAATTTATTTTGTAGATAACATGTTGACCAAGTATCAAATGATTATGTTTACAGACGTCTGTGACATGTGGTTCCTGCCAGAATCAGTAGCCAGAGTAGCCGCCATCGTTGGAGATCACCGCTGCCACACGTCTCGGCATTGAGTCAAAGAGACGTTGGATGTGTTCCTGGGGTACAGCAGCCCAAGCTGCTTCCACACGTTGCCAAAGATCATCTGGTGTGGCAGCTGGGGATGTAATCTGGGTCACTCGTTGAGCAACCATGGACCACATGTTTTCTATCGGCGAAAGATCCGGAGAGCGGGCCGGCCAGGGAAGCAATTCAATCTGGTTATTGACGAGGAACCTTTGGACAATGCGTGCCATGTGTGGTCGCGCATTATCCCGTTGAAATATGGCTGTGGCCGAGCCCTGAAGGTAAGGAAGGACAACTGGCTCCAGCACCTCGGATATGTAGCGCCGGCTGTTTAAAGTACCGGCAATGCGTACTAGAGGCGTGCGAGAGTAATATCCAATACCGCCCCATACCATAATACCCGGTGCAAGACCAGTGTGGCGGTGCATAATGCAGCTGTCCAGCATCCTCTCTCCACGGTGTCTCCACACTCGAATCCGACCATCGTGGTGCTGCAGACAGAAGCGTGCCTCGTCAGTAAAGACAACGTCATTCCATTCTGCCGTCCACATCCGTCTGTCATCACACCATTGGCGACGGAGACGTCTGTGGTTCTGCGTCAATGGTAGACGAAGCAATGGACGTCTTGCGGACAGACCACTCTGCTGTAAACGGCGTCGAATGGTACGCGCAGACACTGGATGATGCGTTACAGACGCAATGTGCTGTGCTATGGTTCTGGATGTCACTGAGCGATCCGTCACTGCCATGCGCACAATTTGCCTATCAGCACGTGCAGTGGTGCATCGAGGTGAATGCGATCGACCACGTCCGTCCGTCGTACCCTCCTGCATCCAACGGTCACATATCCGCATTAGAGTTGTTTGGTTTCGTCCAACACGACTAGCGATTTCTCTGTATGATAATCCACAATCTCGGTAAGACACTATCCTTCCTCTGTCGAACTCGGATACTTGATCAAACGATGTTCGCTGTTGTCTACGAGGCATAACTGATCGTCTTGTGAAACAACCACAAGGTAAACACACGTGCCGAACGTACACTCGTCGAAATCGCCAAGCCTTAAATGGCGCTATGAGGTGGCGCCACAGGCGCGCGTGATGTGCGTCTGCGCTGAAATTCTAATCAGTTGCATATCTCATCGCTGCAAACCCATGGTGTAAATTTCACTTGATTCGGATGCTTCCTTCAGGGTGTTGCATTTACGGTGGCCAGCAGTGTAAATAGAGTGGAAACATAAATTCCTAGGGATCCATATTTATGTGAATTTAAATTGGAAAAAACACATTTTGGAACACGTAAAAAACTTGGTTGAGCCACATTTGTGCTTAGAATCATTGCAAACTTTAATGAGAGACAGATCACAAACTTGAATTATTTGGGATATTTTGATTTAAGAATGTCACATGGAATAATGTTCTGGGGTAACTCATCTTTGAGAAAGGATGTCTTCATTGCACAAAAACGTGTTGTGAGAATAATAATATATGGTGCTCACTCATGATCATCTTGTAGACGTCTGTTTAAGGACTTGGGCATTCTGACTACTGCTTCACTCACGTAGTTTGTTGTAAATAATTCACTTCAGTTCTCCAGGAACAATGAGGTACATAATTATAATACCAGAAGGAAAAATGACTTTTATTACTCCATATTAGAGTTGTCTTTAGCACAAAAAGGGGCGTTTACAGCAAATCAAAAGTTAATAACAAACAGAGAAAGTTTTTTCTTGACAGCTCCTTCTATTCCACAGAAGAATTTCTATTATTGTAATGTGTGAAAGTTGGCGAGTAGGAATTACTGACTCACGTCTGTATATCATTTTTCCTTTCGTAAAAAAAAGTAATTAATTAATAATTAAAAATAAAAATGTTCAGAATGTACATACAAATGAATTCGCAATGTGAACGTATAATGACTCGTTCCACATCATTACGATCTATAACACAAAATGATCCTAGGAACATGTTAATGACTAACCAACACTTCAAGGCCACGTCACACACCCGTAGCGCCGACGGATTTGGGGAAGTACAGACGACGCTGCCCTACCTACTAAAAACGCCGTACCACCCACAACTCAAGCTGCAAAGCAGCCAGTGACCATGAGCACACACAACATTAAGGTTAGTGCTGCGGCCTCGGCCTCGGCATGTGATGCCATGGACATAGGCCCCACTCCCCCTCTACATCCCCTATCATGAAGGTGCAAGGATATATAGTAAGTAATGGCACACTGATCCAACAGCCGCTAGGCCGCCAGTACATAACAAAGCGCTCGAGTGGACCACTAAAATGAAGAATGCATTCAAACTTACAAAAGATTGCCTTATAAATTCTGTCACAATGACCCACCCGATTCCAGGTGCTGAACTGTCACCATTGATGAAAGTAAGATCGTTATAGGCATGGTACTGCAACAACTAGTGGCCATAGAGCACAGCCCTTCCTATTCTTTTCTTGAAAACTCAAATCCTCTCAGTCGAAATGGTCGGCCTTTGAGCAGCATTTACTAGACGTCTACAAAGCCATGAGATACTTCCACGAGAATATCAAAAGGCCTCACGTTATAATGTTCACAAACGATAAACCACTCGGTGATGCCATTCGCCATCTGTCGAAGGATGTCAACCCCTGATGCTATCGACACCTGGACCTTATCGCCCAGTACACGACCGACATCCGTCACCTGCACAGGGTAGAGAACCACATCGCTGATTACATATTTTGAGTCTACACCATCCCTAGCCACCAAGCAAAACAACAACATAAGCGTTGTGGAATTGACCCACAGTGAAACTACTGGCCTACGAATTGAATGATGCATGATTCTAGGGATTCAAATACCTATTCTCTGACATCTTCCTTAGTAGGAGTTGGCTGTTGGTACCACTGACAAAGCAGCAGTAAACGCTTGATCACCTGCACACCTTGTCTCATCCTGGCATCAGACCTACGGTCCACCTCATAATAGAATGCGTCGTGTGGTCTAACATCAAATGCAACTGCTGCACATGGGTACAGGTGTGTGTACTATGTCAGCATAGTAATGTTGAAAGACATACGCATCCACAACTAGGTCTATTTGAAATACACGAAGCTCGCTTCTGCAACACTCACGTCGATGTTGTTACCCCTGTCACAGAGCTGGAAGGATTCAAATACCCCCTTTCAATGACGGACAGGGTCTCACAAGCGGTCGAAGTGGTTCTCCTCAAGGACATAACAGTGAAGCCCACTGTCCATGCTTTCTCATTATTATTGGTAGAAATAGGGGCAGTGGTCAGAAACAGAGGACTGGCAACCTGAAATCTTCCACATTCTGCAGGAGTAAAGTAATCAAATGATTTGCAGAACAGTAAATAAAGTGTATATATTTTAACTTGCTTGATTTTAAATGGGAATACAGGGTGTCGGTGAAGTGAGAGTCGCTATGGAGAAGAGTGGTGAAGAGGGAGAGTGATTTCCAACAAGTTTTTACCCTCAATGTGGACAATTGGCTTTCTTTTCTGGAGAAGAGTTGTAGATGGCACTCAATGGAAAAATGCTTATGTTCCCCTGTTACATGGTTTGCGTGTGGTTCTCTCACTCCCTGAGAAGAGGTAGGAGGAAAATTAGATTAATCGTATGCTTCAGTCGACCTTATAATAAACAAACATTTTTTATGTTTATCTCATGTTTATTGTCCATTAGTGGTCATTCTCCGTGTTGGCACAATTGTTTATTTGATGATTCCCACTTGCAAAAAGGGTTTCAGGGAACCGATTAGTATCACACATATTTTAAACGAACTATTACAGATCATTAGTTCACATTATCTCAACACTTCATTAACATACTTGTATACCATTATAGACCATAGATGCATACTATCAATACTACTTACAACTCATCCCTGCCAATATGCCGTTTACCAAAGACGTTAGGTTAAAGTTATTCCAGTAGTCTCAATGCCAACATTTCAACAGAAAAAAGGATTTCACTTACTTCATATATTTCTCTAGTGTTTCAATAACCAATAATATTAGTTATTAATATGCTATAATAGAGAAACTTTCAAAAAAAGTGAAATATATAAAGAAAAAACAAAGTATATGAAATTTTCTTGATGTAAAGTAATTTGGATGCAAGCAGAATTCACAGACACAACAAGTCGTATGTGTAATATTAATGCATTATACCGTTTACTAATATTATGTATCGTTTGTTTACTAAAAATTCACAGTCTCAGAAGGTGGTCTGAAATCGCCGAATGAGTCGAAAAAAAAAACAATATCCCTACCCTATCTTAAAATAGGTTACCCAATGTATCTTGGCTCTCTCAAAGAATACAGATTGTTAGTACTTTTATATACATCTTTCCTCAAAACATTAGGTATTGAGCCACACATGAATGTACCACAAAATTTGCTAGTCTTGAACCTTTCAATGCTTATCATTACATAAGTATCAATAGGAAGTACTTTTGGTAAAATAACTGCAGGAAAGTTTTTGCTATTATCTAGCTAGTTGGCTCAGTAGGTAAGAGCTAGACTACAAATGTAAATGTGCAGCATTCGACTCCCCCCCCCCTCCCGGTAGTTGGATATTTCCGGTCACTTATAGCTTCTTTAATTTTTAGAAGTGACCTGTCAACGTGAAAAACGCCAAGTTGCGCTATGGTTAAGAGTCCACATTAAATTGTAGAGCCACTTGTAGGACTCACATTTGGGAGGACGATGATTCAAACCCGTATCTGGCAATATTGATTTAGGTTTTCCCAGACTTTCCTAAATCGCTTAAGGCAATTGGCTGGATGGTTCCTTCGAAAGGACACAGCTGCTTTATTGTCCCTCCTTCCCTAATCCGAGCTTGTGATCCGTCTCTAATGATCTCGTTGTCGACGAGACCTCATACACAAATTTCCCCCCTCCTTCTCCAATACCATATCCAGTAAATCACTGCAGTGTTCAAACCAATACGATGCCGTTGCAGTTTCAAATATAACCGTATGCCTTTAGATACTGTTGCCATCTCCATCACGCGACTGTGATGTTTATTAAAAGCAGCGCTACCCGCATGAATATCAAGATTGATTAGTCCTGCCAATGTCAGTATAAGGAACAGTACAATTACGCTCGTAGTTGGAATCTTCAGAACACGTTTATTTAACTTAATCTTTTTTTTCTACAGAATGTATCTCATTACTGCTCCCATCCACATTTCAAGCTAAATAACTTTTTTAACAGTCAATGCTGCAATACACCTTCTGATATCTGACTCTTAACTTTTACTAGCGAATCTGGTCTTGTCAGTTAACATATGATCCGTGATGCAACGAATAACGTTATATACTCCGGCCAGTTATGTAAAATCGTGCTGTCTGCCGACTTCTCCAGTCGTCGCTCCCAGTTTAGCAGCAGATACACAATAATTATTCCTTGGGATACACTGAAGTGACAAAAGTCACGGGACTGTGACATTCATACACTATTGGCCATTAAAATTGTTACACTAAGAAGAAATGCAGATGATAAACGGCTATTCATAGGATACATATATTATACTAGAACTGACATGTGATTACATTTTCACGCAATTTGGGTGCATAGATCCTGAGAAATCAGTACCCAGAACGACCACCTCTGGCCGTAATAACGGCCTTGATACGCCTGGGCATTGAGTCACACAGAGCTTGGATGGCGTGAACAGGTACAGCTGCCCATGCAGCTTCAACACGATACCACATTTCATCAAGAGTAGTGACTGGCGTATCGTGACGAGCCAGTTGCTCGGCCACCATTAACCAGACGTTTTCAATTGGTGAGAGATCTGGAGAATGTGCTGGCCAGGGCAGCAGTCGAACATTTTCTGTATTCAGAAACGCCCGTACAGGACCTGCAACATGCGGTTGCGCATTGTCCTGCTGAAATGTAGGGTTTCGCTGGGATCGAATGAACGGTAGAGCCACGGGTCGTAACACATCTGAAATGTAACGTCCACTGTTCAAAGTGCAGTCAATGCGAACAAGAGGTGACCGAGACGTGTAACCAGTGGCACCCCATACCGTCACGCCGGGTGATGCGCCAGTATGGCGATGACGAATACACGCTTCCAATGTGCGCTCACCGCGATGTTGCCAAACCCGGAGGTGACCATCGTGATGTTGTAAAGAGAACCTGGATTCATCCAAAAAAATGACGTTTTGCCATTCGTGCACCCAGGTTCGTCGCTGAGTACACCATCGCAGGCGCTCCCGTCTATGATGCAGCGTCAAGGGTAACCGCAGCCATGGTCTCAGAGCTGATAGTCCATGCTGGTGCAAACGTCGTCGAACTGTTCGTGCAGATGTTTGTTGTCTTGCAAACGTCCCCATCTCTTGACTCAGGGATCGAGACGTGGCTGCACGATCCGTTACAGCCATGCGGATAAGATGCTTGTCATCTCGACTGCTAGTCATACGTGGCCGTTGGGATCCAGCACGGCGTTCCGTATTACCCTCCTGAACCCATCGATTCCATATTCTGCTAACAGTCATTGGATCTCGACCAACGCGAGCAGCAATGTCGCGATACGATAAAGCGAAATCGTAATAGGCTAAAATCCGACCTTTATCAAAGTTGGAAACGTGATGGTACGCATTTCACCTCATTACACGAGGCATCACAACAACGTTTCACCAGGCAACGCCGGTCATCTGCTGTTTGTGAATGAGAAATCGGTTGGAAACTTTCCTCATGTCAGTACGTTGTAGGTGTCGCCACCGGCGCCAACCTTGTGTGAATGCGCTGAAAAGCTAATCATTTGCATATCACAGCAACTTCTTCCTGTCGGTTAAATTTCGCGTCTGTTGCACGTCATCTTCGAGGTGCAGCAATTTTAATGGCCAGTAGCGTATATACAGATGGCAGTAGTATCGGGTACACAAAGTACTAAAGGGCAGTGCATTGGCGAGTCATGCCATTTATGTGAAAAGGATCCGACATGATTATGGCCGCACGACGGGAATTAACAAACTTTGAACGCGTAATATTAATTGGAGCTAGACGCATGGGATGTTCTACTTCGGAATATTTCGAGATCCACAGTGTCAAGAGTGTATCGAGTGCGTGGAGAATACCAAATTTCATGCAGTAACTCTCACTGCGGACAATGCAGTGGCCGACGGGCTTCACTTACTGACCGAGACCAGCGGCGTTTGCATAGAGCTGTGAATGCTAACAGACAAACAATATGCTTAAAATTATGGCAGAAATCAATGTGACATACGGCGAACCTGGCGTTAATGGGCTACGGCAGCAGACGATTGACGCGAGAGCCTTTGCTAGCAGCACGACATCGCCTTCTGTCCATATCCGTTGGACACTAGCCGACTGGAAAATCGCGGCCTGGTCAGTTCAGTCACGATATCAGGTGGTAAAAGCTGACGGTTGCGATCGAGTGTGACGCAGATCCCACGAAGCCATGGACTCAAGTTGTCAACAAGGCACTGTGCAAGCTTTTGGTGACCCGATTATGGTGTGGACTGGGTCCTCTGGTCTAAGTGAACCGATAATTGACTGGAAATGGTTATGTTCGGCTACTTGGAGACCATTTTCATCAACACCTGGACTTCGTATTCCAAAACAACGATGGAATTTGTATGAATGACAATGAGTCTTATTACTGGGCCACAGTTGTTTGCGATTTATTTGGAGAACATTCTAGACAGTTCGAGGGAATCATTTGGCCACCCACATCGGCCGAGATGACTCCCATCGAGTATTTATGGGACATAATCGAGAAGTCAGTTTATGCACAATACCCTGCACCGCCAACACTTTCGCAGTTATGAAAGGCTATAGAGGCAACATGATTCAGTACTTCTGCAGGAGACTTCCAACGGCTTGTTGAAGCCATGCCACGTAGAGTTTATGCACTAAACCGGGCAAAAGGCGGTCCGACGCGATATTGTGACGTATCCCATGACATTTTGTCACGTCAGGGTATGTCCTATCTACGTTTGGGACAACAGCCTTCTGTAAACCGTATACAGCGTGTTAATAGTCATATGTATATTTCTTTTGTACGTAGCAATTATTTGTAACAGTATGTCGATCCATTTGTGTCAACCATATGTCGATGGTAAGCAATGAAAACTTCGTAACTCTATGTGTCTGTGAATACTCGTGATTCCAGTAACCGTCAATTTTATAATCAAAGAGAGGTTTGAAAGTGCATGGGCTTCTCTAATCTGTCAATAACTAGGTTATACTATATAGTTACACATGTAGCAACATTCTATACCACTTTATATTATCTTTTAAGAAACCGTTTTTCTTTCACCTGCAAAATTTAACAAAATGGAGTCATGAGGTTTTCATTGCTTACCGTCGATGTAGTTCGTCATAGAACTGATAAACAGTTCATCTTTGTGTGTATTGAAGGTGGTATCTAAACGTTCCCGAGATATGTTAATTAAAATAATTACGTCTCACATAGATCTTATTCTGTATCCGACATTTCTGCAATTTTTCAAATACATTGCGAAAGTCTTTCTTTGTTAGGGAGTTTAGTATCCTCCGTAATTCCACTGGATTCTCCTCTGCACTACTTCAGCCTTCGCCTCTTCATTTTCATGTAAGGGACGAGGAAGAAGTCGCAGAGCTAAGTCTGTTGAGTACGGCGGGCGGAGGATAACCTACTCTTCTTGTCTTCAGACAAAACTTCTTTAATAATGTATGGGTTATATGTTAATTGGTGATGTACGCAGTCCTTCGCAAACCGTTTATTTGTGGAAGTTTTGTGCCCATGTCCTCTCTCAAACGTCTTATAATATCGCAATAAGAGTCTTTATTGCCAATCCATACAGGAGGGACGAACTCCTTACGAACGACGCTGCTTGATACTTCATCTGATCGTACTGAAGCAGCTGGGACACGAACATCGCCAGAATCCTCGCCATATAAGAGGAGATCAGAAAGTTTCTCTTCGAAGGCCACACTAACCCCTTGCCCGCATGTTGGTGCCTATACAGGGTGTTACAAAAACGTACGGCCAAACTTTCAGGAAACATTCCTCACACCCAAATAAAGAAAAGATGTTATGTGGACATGTGTCCGGAAACGATTAATTTCCATGTCAGGGCTCATTTTAGTTTCGTCAGTATGTACTGTACTTCGTCGATTCACCGCCAGTTGGCCCAATTGTAGGAAGGTAATGTTTACTTCGGTGCTTGTGTTGACATGCGACTCATTGCTCTACAGTACTAGCATCAAGCACATCAGTACGTAGCATCAAACACATCAGTGCGTAGCATCAACAGGTTAGTGTTCATCACGAACGCGGTTTTGCAGTCAGTGCAATGTTTACAAATGAGGAGTTAGCCGATGCCCATTTGATGTATGGATTAGCACAGGGCAATAGCCGTGGCGCGGTACGTTTGTATCGAGACAGATTTCCAGAACGAAGGTGTCCCGACAGGAAGACGTTCGAAGCAATTGATCGGCGTCTTAGGGAGTACGGAACATTCCTGCCTATGGCTCGGGACTGGGGAAGACCTAGAACGACGAGGACACCTGCAATGGACGAGGCAATTCTTCGTGCAGTTGACAATAACCCTAATATCAGCGTCAGAGAAGTTGCTACTGTACAAGGTAATGTTGACCACGTCACTGTATGGAGAGTGCTACGGGAGAACCAGTTGTTTCTGTACCATGTACAGCGTGTGCAGGCGCTATCAGCAGCTGATTGGTCTCCACGGGTACACTTCTGCGAATGGTTCATCCAACAATGTGTCAATCCTTATTTCAGTGCAAATGTTCTCTTTACGGATGAGGCTTCATTCCAACGTGATCAAATTGTAAATTTTCATAATCAACATGTGTGGGCTGGCGAGAATCCGCACGCAATTGTGCAATCACGTCATCAACACAGATTTTCTGTGAACATTTGGGCAGGCATTGTTGATGATGTCTTGATTGTGCCCCATGTTCTTCCACCTACGCTCAGTGGAGCACGTTATCATGATTTCATACGGGATACTCTACCTGTGCTGCTAGAACATGTGCCTTTACAAGTACGACACAACATGTGGTTCATGCACGATGGAGCTCCTGCACATTTCAGTCGAAGTGTTCGTACGCTTCTCAACAACAGATTCGGTGACCGATGGACTGGTAGAGGCGGACCAATTCCATGGCCTCCACGCTCTCCTGACCTCAACCTTCTTGACTTTCATTTATCGGGGTATTTGAAAGCTCTTGTCTACGCAACCCCGGTACCAGATGAAGAGACTCTTCGTGCTCGTATTGTGGACGGCTGTGATACAATACGCCATTCCTCAGAGCTGCATCAGCGCATCAGGGATTCCATGCGACGGAGGGTGGATGCATGTATCCTCGCTAACTGAGGACATTTTGAACATTTCCTGTAACAAAGTGTTTGAAGTCACGCTGGTTCGTTCTGTTGCTGTGTGTTTCCATTCCATGATTAATGTGATTTGAAGAGAAGTAATAAAATGAGCTCTAACATGGAAAGTAAGCGTTTCCGGACACATGTCCACATAACATATTTTCTTTCTTTGTGTGTGAGGAATGTTTCCTGAATGTTTGGCAGTACCTTTTTGTAACACCCTTTATAGCCGCATCGGAGTCGCGATGGGTTGCATGTACGCTGCAGGAACGCCCTCAAACGAAGACTTATGGTCACCCCTCACATCTATAATTTCTGATAGAATATGTTCACGTTTAACGTAACTTATTCCAAAGGTGTCACTGGGGCCTTGTATGGTCAGTCTAGATACTGCAGGACCACCTTCTGAACATTTTCTCGTGTGGCGCCAGTTGATGATGGTTCAAATTGCTCTGAGCACTATGGGACTCAACTTCTGTGGTCATCAGTCCCCTAGAACTTAGAACTACTTGAACCTAACTAACCTAAGGAGATCACACACATCCATGCCCGGGGCAGGATTCGAACCTGCGACCATAGCGGTCGCACGGTTCCAGACTGTAGCACCTAGAACCGCTCGGGCACTCCGGCCGGCGCCAGTTGATGACCGACCGGAACGGTCATTATCATTTTTCGATGTTCGTCCATTTGTCTGTAGTAAGTCTGTGTTTGACCTTCGGTGTTGTCTCCAAATGCTTTCTTGAGCTTTTGGCGCGTTTCTGCAGCAGTTTCACAAGTTTAATGTAAATTTTTACACAGACACAGTGCTTTTTGAGCTCAGCCATCGTAAATCCGCAGGCTCACGAAAACGCGACAGTGGAAATCTGCTCCCCAGCAATTAACCAAACCATTCAGCGCGTCACCACTTGTATCGGATCGCCTTTACCTAGAGCAGGGCTGTCCACCTGTGTTCCACGGTTTACAGAAATTATTTTGAAACCACTGTATATGTTTCCATCATATACTAAGGTTAAAAAGAAGACAGTAATACTACATTTATAGTAATAACTGTCTCACAGTCGGATTCCTGGATGTTAGATATTACAAATAGAAAATCTGCAGATTTTTTTCCTTTCACAACAAGAGTGCTCTACTGTTATTTCATTATAGTCAATCTGTAAACTGAAGCGTGAGCAGTGTCCGTGGTGGCGGAAGTGCTTTTCATGAGAAACACTTCAACTGAAGCACATGATGACAAATAATCAGATTCCCTTCTAGCAGTGCCGTGCAGTGCAGCACGCTAATTTACGCAGATCCTGATCGTGTGCATTCTCCCGTTAGTTCTAACTGTACTAGTTGACAAACCCGGGTATTCATGTTGCCAATTTTCTAACAGAACTGAAAACAAAAAATGAGTATTGTTTTTAGTGTAATACCGAAAAAATTTCGTTTTCATGCATTCGTGAAAACCCTGCTGATTTAATAAAACAGTTGTACATAGAACTTGATTACAAACAACATTTCTAATTTCATATTCAGGCACCTGGGCGCAGCTGCTTTACGTATTTACAACGCTATTTGGTAAACTTCAGTCTGTAGGTACAGTCTAACACAGTCTAACATAGCAGTCGCGACATTCCGTCTCGTTTCTGTTACCCCCAGCGATAGCAGCGCCCCAAGCGGCCAGAAAGCGACACTTCTGAATGCGATGTCAGATAAGTGCGAATATTAACGTTTATAATGATTTGTAACATAATTCTCACAATAGGGAATGTATGTAGTGCCATAAAAATTGACAATAACTAAAAAATCACACCAGATTTGTAACTATTTAGTGTCCTAAGGACCCTTCGACTTTCTAAACGGTGCATTACGGGACAATTTATTTACGATTCTCAACTAACGTACAGAAATTTACTGAGTAATGTCTTTTTCCTTTAATAACAATAAAATTACTAAAAACACCAGTAGACCTGTCCTTGCAGAAAGACATATCTACCCAAAACAGCGAAGCTTTATTCACTACACTCTCAGCCAAGTCAGTGAATGTGGAACGTAGGAAACTTATATGGACTGTAATACCAGCATTATGTAAAGAAACAAATAAGCCGCCACACCTGTAGTCTAAGGAAAACCATACAAATGTGGTAATAAGTCATCAGAACCAATAAACTATTTACCAACACAGAAGAAACCAATTCCAGGCTTGTTGCTAAATCTGAGGCACAAACGGTAAGAATCTTCAACACATTCGCTTTTGAAGCAAAGAAAATTACGTTTACAAAAATATTCGTGGGTTAGGAAGTCGATCGCAGTGTAAAAATAGGCGAATCATAAGACTCCATAAAAAAAATTAAGTGTCAAGAAAAGTGCCTACGGTAATGACAACAAATAACAACAGAAACATGTGCTTCTCATGCATGAAATACATGTTTATATTCTCTTGCTTTCAGCAATGGAAGCTGCAAATATACACTTATCCGAAAATGTATCGTCATGAATAAGTTGTAGCTTTTGTAATTGAATCACTGTGATTCGGCTGTTTTTGCACGTATTCCGTGATAATTCATATCTCTTGATAATTTACTAACATACAAAATGCAAATATATACCAACTATTTTGTTAATCAACTACAAAATAATTGAAAACAAACTTTACACTTACGATACATGTGATTGCTTTCTCACCACTTGTAGTGCTAGTGTCGCTCCTGGTGTCAAACGGTAACAATTTTCGCACCAGACTGTAATTGTTAGACTGTGACTCTAGGAATATCTTAGTAACAAAGCATAAAGATATCAAAACTTAATGCTTGATGCGACCGTTTTTCACACATGTCAGTGTTTCAGATTCGTATCTCCTAAACTATGTGTGGTAACATGATATAATTTTATAGGTGCATTGAGAGGCATATGCAGATACTGTCTGTGAAATTTATTGTAAATAGAATTAATAGCACAGAAGTAATAAATTTTAAAGTTATGAAGTAAGCGGCAGTTTTTCACTCATGTCGTTATTTATCGTGACGTGTATCCTAAACTATGGTAGGTTGGTGGTTCTTATCCCCACAGCGGTTTTGGCTTTTAGTAAGGGATACGTATACGAAGTCTGGTTGAAATTTAGCCATTGGTTAGGAAATAAACAAACATACTGTAAGAGGTCCATTACTAAGGAATTTATTGCTAGCGCACTCGAGCAGATGTAATTTCGATGGATTGCTCACGCGCTGCTCGCGATATGTAAGCTATAAGAGAATCTCAGACCAGAGAGCAGCGATGGCTGCAGTAAGAGCAGTGTCAGTAGGAGTAAGTAGTTGCTAGCTGTCGTGTGTAAGGAGTTGGCTGGGCCAGTCGTGGGAAGCGATGGCGGTGCCTGAGCGATGTAGTATAAGGTAAAAACAGCCGCGCGCATATGTAGTTTATTAAATTAAATGTGTGCTATTGTTATATCAAGTCCCATGTAAATGTTTCAAAAAATCTTTTAATAATAAATTTTTTATATAATTAACTTTTTGGTAATCATTCATCTGAATTTAAAAAATTTACTAATTTCTCCAATCCATGGTCATCCCGATTATCGTAAAGTAAAATCAGTTGTTTCTTTGTATACATGATAAATGTAACGGCCAGCATTGCACTGGGCTGTGCCAGAAAAATTTCTTATAGGAACAGATATATACGCGTTATCCGGCGACTTCATTGAGGTAAGAATTTTCATGGTATTCTGAATGATCTTTCAGGACCATGACACAGCACTGCTGACGTCCAAAATTTACCAATTTAAATTCACAGTCAGTTATTGAAAGGTTATAAGTGAGCCACAATTTTATTGAGAGGTTAGTCACGTTATTATTGCGAGGTTACGGAATGTTATACATATTTTTACTGTTGGGATGTTACACTTGGCGACAACCGGCCAGGATCGTATTTTTTTGTGAATTTCTGAGAAGCAGTCAGTTATATATCTGCTATTATTTACCAAATGTTAAATGTAGTTTGCATCTGGCGCAACGCATTTACTAATTTGTCTCTCCTCCTTTCGCAGATCATCGGTAGTTTATTGCTGTTTGTTGTTATTGTATTTGTTCCATTTTGCTTTGTCTTTGATTTTGTGTCTCACTTAGAGTTGTGAAAATGCCGCGAAAAACTGCTAACAGTACATTACGATGCGTAATGAGTGAAAAAGCCGATTTGAATAAGTTGACTGATAACACTAGCGACACTCAGAGTCATAATGATAATCCTCCAATTATCGATAATTAGTGCGTGCCGACCGCCAATGGTTTTAATCTAAATGATGAACAAACAAATTCTATTGTGTGCACACTAAATTTAACGGCAACTGATGACGCGGCACATTCCGATACAATGAACGCTGCCCAGTTTGACACACCTAATTTGCAAAATTTACGCAGTGAACAGTAAATGTTTCTGACGAAGGTGAACAATATACATAAAACATGTCAGATTTGTTTGATTCCGATGTAGTGACCAACAGTGCGCATACAATTAGCAAACCTTTCATGAATCAGACAATGACCAAATGATTACACAAAACGTTACAAACGTAGATACACCATCACACAGTACAGAGAATAGAGTCGCTAATTTTGGCTTGGATCAAGTTATGGGAGTATTGCTACAACTTAATGAAAATCTCAAACAGTCGAATGAGAAACACGAGAACCTTAATGAGTCGAACAAACAACTTAATGAAAAACACGACAGGTCGATCAAACAAATTAATTAAAACTTCAAACAGATTAATGAAAAACTTGACACCTCTGTTGAACAACTTACTTAACAGATTACAGCCGTTGACGAGCAATGTAACGAAACTAAAAAACAGTTACATGAGGAAATTAAGGCTAGTGCTAGGAACAGTAGTGAAGAAATTAGTCCCGTTGCACAAGAAATATGTAATACACATGCAGCCACAACAAAACCACTTATAGATGAAATTAGTGCTGTTGGTAAACAATGTTCAGAAAACGCAACACAGTTACGTGACGAGTTTAAATTAATGTCAGCAGAACTTTCACGCACTCTGGATGCGAAAGTCGACAAGAAATTTGAACAACAAAACAGCCAAATTGACGAACGTTTTAATCACCACCTACAAAAGAGTTAAACGCGTTACCCTAAGTTCATAAACTTGGAAGTTAATCACATATCAAAATTTTGCTGAACCCGAAAGCTGTTATATAGTTCTTCCAGTTATAGTTTTCATCAATATGCACGCTTCAGTACTTGACACTTATCAGCTTGTTTAGTATTTTTTGTTATTACATAATCTAGCATTTAATGCAGACACTACAATAATTCTACATTCTTGGACAGGAGACAACACCGGACTCTTAATATTTGTAAGTGTCAACGAACAGCTATAAAACAAAATATTGTAAATTGTTGTTGCATTATGTACCTCATAGCTGGAAAAATAGTCATCGAAACTAATTTGAACCTAAGTGGGAACTTTTTTAATAGTATTGATCAGTAAGAAGATGTGAATAGAGATAGAGAGAAGAAACAGTTTTATCAAATAGCTTACGTTTTTGAGTCATACTTCAACTCATCAACGCTGAAATACGATAATCCACTGTGTAGAGAGCAATCGTAATTCTGAACAATTGGGAGCATTATTAATGCAACATAAATGTACAATGGTGAAATCCAATTCATCATATTACAAATTCCTCGCTAGAAGTTTTCTAAAACTGCCCTGCTGGCGATTGTGGCACTGGTAGTTTTTTCGGCGTGTGCATCAAATGGCAGCTCCGAAGTGAATCTGAACAGTAATTGGCTGCTTCTGTAAACATCGGTTTGATCTGTTGTGAGTTGAATACAGGCTTGTCTGCCGGAGGACATTTTGTGGCAAATTATCAGAATTAGTTGTTATGGCTGGTGAAGTAACAGCATTGGAACATTCCTCGTTGTGATACAGCTGTGTTGACAGGGGTCTCAAGTGTTTGCACCTCTCAAGTGGCAGTTTAACAGTGCTCACGTATGTGGTCGATGGAACTGACTAGGTGAACGTCTCGTTGTAAACAGAGAACGGGCCTTGGCCTAGAATGTGGTCTCAACGATTCTTGGATTACAGCGCAGTTTTCTATTCTGGTTTTTAGTTATCGGTAGTTGCAACCTACTGTGGAAAATATCTCAGAATTAATTGTTGAATACTACTGTTTGATATGATTATTAATGTTATAAATGTCACAGCCATTTAGTAATTTACTGGAAGCAACATAAGTGAGGACAGGAAGTGAACAACGGATTACCTCAAGGATCAGTTCTGTCACCCTTACTATTCAACCTATATCTATCTGATCTACCTGACACTTCGTCCAGAAAATACTGCTATGCCGATGACCTGGCTCTAGCCGTAAAACACCAGGAAATGAAGACAACAGAAGAGATTCTAGCCAATGACAGCTGTGTTGACAGGGGTCTCAAGTGTTTGCACCTCTCAAGTGGCAGTTTAACAGTGCTCACGCATGTAGTCGATGGAACTGACTAGGTGAACGTCTCGTTGTAAACAGAGAACGGGCCTTGGCCTAGAATGTGGTCTCAACGATTCTTGGATTACAGCACAGTTTTCTATTCTGGTTTTTAGTTATCGGTAGTTGCAACCTACTGTGGAAAATATCTCAGAATTAATTGTTGAATACTACTGTTTGATATGATTATTAATGTTATAAATGTCACAGCCATTTAGTAATTTACTGGAAGCAACATAAGTGAGGACAGGAAGTGAACAACGGATTACCTCAAGGATCAGTTCTGTCACCCTTACTATTCAACCTATATCTATCTGATCTACCTGACACTTCGTCCAGAAAATACTGCTATGCCGATGACCTGGCTCTAGCCGTAAAACACCAGGAAATGAAGACAACAGAAGAGATTCTAGCCAATGACAGCTGTGTTGACAGGGGTCTCAAGTGTTTGCACCTCTCAAGTGGCAGTTTAACAGTGCTCACGCATGTGGTCGATGGAACTGACTAGGTGAACGTCTCGTTGTAAACAGAGAACGGGCCTTGGCCTAGAATGTGGTCTCAACGATTCTTGGATTACAGCACAGTTTTCTATTCTGGTTTTTAGTTATCGGTAGTTGCAACCTACTGTGGAAAATATCTCAGAATTAATTGTTGAATACTACTGTTTGATATGATTATTAATGTTATAAATGTCACAGCCATTTAGTAATTTACTGGAAGCAACATAAGTGAGGACAGGAAGTGAACAACGGATTACCTCAAGGATCAGTTCTGTCACCCTTACTATTCAACCTATATCTATCTGATCTACCTGACACTTCGTCCAGAAAATACTGCTATGCCGATGACCTGGCTCTAGCCGTAAAACACCAGGAAATGAAGACAACAGAAGAGATTCTAGCCAATGACCTGTCTGCATTAGATAATTACTTCAAAATCTGGAGACTCCAACCCAGTGTGAGTAAAACAGAAGTGTGTTGCTTCCATCTGAATAACTGGTTAGCGAACGTAAAACTGGAAGTAAGTTTCAGAGGCAGAATTCTTCATCATAATTGGAACCCAAAATATCTTGGTGTCATCCTGGATCGTACACTATGCTTCAAACAACACCTTCTTAGCTTAGCCCAAAAGTTGAGGACTCGAAACAACATCCTCCATAAGCTATGCAGAACTACCTGGGGATCTTCAGCAACCACCCTGCGATCTTCAGCTCTGGGCTTGGTGTACTCAAGTGCTGAGTTGTGCACCTGTTTGGACGAACAGTTATCATACAAGGCTTGTTGATACCCAGCTGAATATGACAATGCGCATAATATCTGGCGCAATCAGATCTACTCCAGTTTATTGGCTTCCACTGTTAACCGCTATAGTGCTTCCTGATCTACGCAGATGTACTCCCCTTATGAGAGAATTCCACAAGATCTCCAGGAATTCTAACCTACCCGTGCATAGCGACCTGCCACTTTTAAATCGTAAGAGACTGAAATCACGTCATCCAACTCTGTGCGATGCTCCTCACATGGTTGCTAAGGATTTCAAACCTCTTGAAGAATGGAAAGGTCGGTGGGAAGCAGTGACAGATGTGCACCTGCATAACATCTTCTCAGGCGCTAAACTTCCAAGTGGATTCGACCTAACACTCAAGACTTGTACTACTCTCAACAGAATCCCTACCGGCCATGGCCGATGCAGGGATGCTCTCTGTAAGTGGAAGAAGCTGCCTGATCCAGCCTGAGACTGCGGGGCTCCATACCAGACTGTTCACCACATTGTCAATGAATGCAGGATTCGAGCCTATCACAGCGCCAAAGAGGACTTCCTGCTCCAGATGCAGTGCGCTGGATTGTCGGACTGGATATTCAGTTGTAAAGACAAGCTTAAGTTTCTTGTGTGTCAATATGTACATATGTATATGTAATTTAATTTCATGATATGTCTGTATTAGCCATACGCTAAATAATAACTAATTTACAACTGCTTTAAACGATGTTTTATTTATTTGTGTTTGAATTTGAGTTAGCATCGTCTTCTGGCAGTAAAATATCACTCACACCCATAACACGGCGTTATAAACGAAAACATACCTTCAAACTATTAAAGGATACTTAACGCTTCGTTTTTTATTTTTTCAAAAATTGTCGAACTATGCATGGAGGATATCCGAACTTGATAACTCGCACCCAGATAATCGAGGGCTTGCTTGCTTCTCATGCCTTTCTACAGTCTATTATTGTTTTCTTTAGTGTTTTCCGGCTGTTTTAGGGTCCGCTTGTGATGGACTCTCATTGAGTCTAGATCTGGCAAAACTTTATTTCCTTGGCTAGGACATCATTTCTGTCGGAACGACGTCCCCTTAATCTAAGGTGGAAGCTGGAAATGTGCTCCCCATCTCTCTCTGAGTTTTATAAATTTTTCTCTGTAAAGTTACGTGTTTCAACCAATGTTTGTTATTTAAATCAGGTGGAGAAGGGAAACCAGTGGAGCAATCGTCTAGATGAGAGTGTATAATATTTGGAAACCACAATCAGACTGTTTGGTGTATCAACATAACAATCGCTAATTAACATAAGAATGAAGAGAGAATGAAGAAGAAATATGTGAGTGAACAAATGAAAACAGAAAAGAGAAAAAAAGAGTAACTGAAAGGAAAAGTGAGTTCTTCTTTTTCACTGTTTAACAATGAGAAATGGGCGTACGAGAGAAATATTATGAAGATGACGAAGTATTTCAGATTTTGCCAAAATACAACATGATACATAAGTGCGCTTAGAAATCAGGTTAGCTTGCTCCTGAGCGGACATCTTTTTATTTTATAAACGAGAATTTGTGTTGAAGTTATGGACATCAACTAACGTATTCCCACTTGTGTAGAGCAACCATATACTTGGAAAAGCAGATCATATGAAATTTTGAATGCCGAAGAGAGAATTGTATTTCGTCAGAGAGAAAATTATGGATTTATGGCAAGCACTATGGGAATCTGGCGTTACTGTGCAGGAGTGCAATGTCAGATCTGGATAAAATATGGCCTTGAAATCCCCTCCGCTGGAAAATCGTGTTGGCAGATATTCGGGACTAAGGACTTCCCAGCGAAACTTCTGCAGCATAGTGGAACCTGCAATTAACCAGCGACACTTTGTTCCGTTTTCGGAATGAAAGTAAGTCATGATTTTCTTTTTAAAAACGATGAGTGTTTTGACGGCAGATGCTTCCTATATATGTTCACTAGTAGGTATCCAGATACTTTTGATCAAGTTATACATGGAAGATGTACTCGTAGATCACATAGAGCACTACAATACTACAAGCAACTAATATGGCAGTAAGTAATCACAAATGCACTACCCAAGTGGCAGAAAGTATATACACTCCTGGAAATTGAAATAAGAACACCGTGAATTCATTGTCCCAGGAAGGGGAAACTTTATTGACACATTCCTGGGGTCAGATACATCACATGATCACACTGACAGAACCACAGGCACATAGACACAGGCAACAGAGCATGCACAATGTCGGCACTAGTACAGTGTATATCCACCTTTCGCAGCAATGAAGGCTGCTATTCTCCCATGGAGACGATCGTAGAGATGCTGGATGTAGTCCTGTGGAACGGCTTGCCATGCCATTTCCACCTGGCGCCTCAGTTGGACCAGCGTTCGTGCTGGACGTGCAGACCGCGTGAGACGACGCTTCATCCAGTCCCAAACATGCTCAATGGGGGACAGATCCAGAGATCTTGCTGGCCAGGGTAGTTGACTTACACCTTCTAGAACACGTTGGGTGGCACGGGATACATCCGGACGTGCATTGTCCTGTTGGAACAGCAAGTTCCCTTGCCGGTCTAGGAATGGTAGAACGATGGGTTCGATGACGGTTTGGATGTACTGTGCACTATTCAGTGTCCCATCGACGATCACCAGTGGTGTACGGCCAGTGTAGGAGATCGCTCCCCACACCATGATGCCGGGTGTTGGGCCTGTGTGCCTCGGTCGTATGCAGTCCTGATTGTGGCGAACACCTGCACGGCGCCAAACACGCATACGACCATCATTGGCACCAAGGCAGAAGCGACTCTCATCGCTGAAGACGACACGTCTCCATTCGTCCCTCCATTCACGCCTGTCGCGACACCACTGGAGGCGGGCTGCACGATGTTGGGGCGTGAGCGGAAGACGGCCTAACGGTGTGCGGGACCGTAGCCCAGCTTCATGGAGACGGTTGCGAATGGTCCTCGCCGATACCCCAGGAGCAACAGTGTCCCTAATTTGCTGGGAAGTGGCGGTGCGGTCCCCTACGGCACTGCGTAGGATCCTACGGTCTTGGCGTGCATCCGTGCGTCGCTGCGGTCCGGTCCCAGGTCGACGGGCACGTGCACCTTCCGCCGACCACTGGCGACAACATCGATGTATTGTGGAGACCTCACGCCCCACGTGTTGAGCAATTCGGCGGTACGTCCACCCGGCCTCCCGCATGCCCACTATACGCCCTCGCTCAAAGTCCGTCAACTGCACATACGGATCACGTCCACGCTGTCGCGGCATGCTACCAGTGTTAAAGACTGCGATGGAGCTCCGTATGCCACGGCAAACTGGCTGACACTGACGGCGGCGGTGCACAAATGCTGCGCAGCTAGCGCCATTCGACGGCCAACACCGCGGTTCCTGGTGTGTCCGCTGTGCCGTGCGTGTGATCATTGCTTGTACAGCCCTCTCGCAGTGTCCGGAGCAAGTATGGTGGGTCTGACACACCGGTGTCAATGTGTTCTTTTTTCCATTTCCAGAAGTGTACAATCCTTGTGCAAAGGAGAAAAGATGTAGTACATGCTGTCAAATAGGATTACTCTGTGTTTTATACTTTTTTTAATTTCCTGCAGTTTCTTTTTTACAGTGTGCAAAGTCCACTGTAGTGCCAGAGTGTGGTATTTGTCTTGTTTAACCATGTTTGACCGTAAAATGACACTGTGTCATAAATTATAGTGTGACCTGCAGGGAAAGGTTGAAAAGTGGGGGAGCAGGAGTTATGGATTAGAGTGGTGGTGGTGGTTAGTGTTTAACGTCCCGTCGACAACGAGGTCATTAGAGACGGAGCGCAGGCTCGGGTTAGGGAAGGATTGGGAAGGAAATCGGCGGTGCCCTTTCAAAGGAACCATCTCGGCATTCGCCTGAAACGATTTAGGGAAATCACGGAAAACCTAAATCAGGATAGCCGGAGACGGGATTACCGTCGTCCTCCAGAATGCGAGTCCAGTGTGCTAACCACTGCGCCACCTCGCTCGGTTATGGATTAGAGATGGTGTTTGTTTACATAAGGGTCATAAATCACATGGCTGATATCTGATCTGCTCCATTACAGTGATATTGTTGTCCGCTTCTTTCCTTAATATGTTACTACCCTATTTCGGTCACTGGATCAACATTTAACTGGCTCTACCATGGGATATTTTTTGAGAACCATCCAGCAAGACAGTGACATGCAAAACAAAAACGTGAAGGAAGTTGTGGGAACATGTTAAATTCTTATTTAACTTGTAAGTGTTTGTAAAATATCTGCCGCCGGCCGATGTGACCGACCGGTTCTAGGCCCTTCAGTCCGGAACCGCGCTGCTGCTACGGTCGCAGGTTCGAATCACCCCTAGGGCATGGCTGTGTGTGATGTCCTGAGGTTAGTCAGGTTTAAGTTGTTCTATGTCTAGAGGACTGATTACCTCAGATGTTAAGTCTCTTAGTGCTTAGAGCCATTTGGACCATTTTAAACTATTTGCCGTGATAATGTTGCCATAATAGCATTATTATTCTTTCGCCTATAACGAGAAAGGAAGTTTGTAACGCTGTGCCTGTTGTAATTAAGCTTCATTGTGTGCTCGATAAGCAAATAAAATAAATGGAAAAGTCCACGTTAAATTGAATCCTAAAGCTCGTGCGCAACAAATTAGTGACCTTGTCGCGATTGGTGAGTCGACGACCTGTGCAATGTAATCTGCGGCGAAATTTTAAATGTGGTTTTTTTCAACTTGAATTCGTCGTATACTGCATTGAAAAATACGCAATGTCAACAGCAAATGGACACGATGGGAATAATCCTAAATGTGAGGTGCAAATTGATAAGATAAACGTTAAGATACTGCAGTTCTGGACGGTGAAGCCAGACATCTGGTTTTACATACATACATTAATCCTTGTTCCATAGATCATGAATACGATATTTCGTAATGATGTGGAACGTGTCACTTTAACATAAGTTTTCTTTAGACAAAATAATTAATTAACTATTTTTTTACAGTTACTACTTCATAGTTCATCTATTGAGTAGAAGGTGTTGTCATTCAGAAATTCTTTTAATTTGCTTTTAAATACTGGTTCGCTATCTGTCAGGCTTTTAATACTGTTTGGCAAATGGCCAAAGATTTTTATGGCATAATTCACCCCAGAACAGCGATACCATCCTTTTTTCTGGTGTTGTAGCTATGCACTTCGATGTTATTTTTGTAATGAGATGGGTTATTAATGACAAATTTCATAAGTGAATATCTGTATTGCGAAAGTACTGTAAATATCCCGAGTTCTTTAAATAAAAGTCTGCAAGGTGATGCAAATGTCATGCAAGGTGAGGAGGGGGAGAAAGGAAATGGACTGATGGTGTCAGTTGCATTGGGACTTCATGCGGAATCATCAGTGGCAAATGAAAGTGTGTGCTTGACTGGTATTCTAACCCAGGATCTCCTGCTTACGAGGCACTTGGCGTTAGCCACTGCACCACCCGAACACAGTGATTATCACAATTCCACAGACTACCTCAGCAAGCCTCTTGGCGAACCTACACTCCCAGCTAGCGCCACCTAGCCACAGTAGGCCTTCATGTCCACCGTGCTCACTACTCTGAGATTCCCGCGTGATGTCCGACGTAATCGTGCATCCGCACTGACGGTGGTGGATTTGTTGGCCATTGAGGCGGATCAATTGTATGAAGGCGTGGTGTCTCTTCTTTCAGACATGCCTTGATGGGCTATGGATACATTACCTTCAGTGCAGATGCACAATCACATCTAACCTCGTGTGGAAATCTCAAAGTAGCGGGCATGGTGGTCATGAATGGGTACTGTGGATAGGTGGCGCTAGTTGAGAATGTGGGTTAGCCGAGAGGCATCCCAAGATAGCACAAGTGCGATGAACACCATGTCCGGGCGGCGCAGTATTTAACTCATATGGTGCTGGTCTTGTATGTAGCTACCATTACCTATGGGCTGCCCAAAGTTATAACTTGTATGTACAAATATTTAGTTGAATTTCAAAAGTTTTCTAGGTTTACTGTACGTTCTCCTGCCCCTTGGCACACCTCCTACCCCCCTTTCTTCCTCTTCCTCCCACCCTCCAGCCCCCCACCGTACTTCCCTCCCCTCTTTTTCCCTCCTCTTGAGGCTCCAGTCCTTCGGCAGGTCCCTATCAGCGGTTTTTTATTCTTCATTAGTGCTCCGGCGCTTCCAGTGGTTTTTTAAGTGTCGTGATCTGTGTGATTTTTGTCCTGTGGCCGACTTTTAACTTGTGTTTGCCTCCAGTGCTTTTTTAAGAACACTTTGATTTGCCAGTTGTGTTCTTTTAACTTTATGTCGACTTCTTAACTGTCCCCGTATATTTTAACTCCCATCATCTCCATTTACCGTGTTTTTTATGTCCCCCTTTTTATGTAATCACCCACCTGTATTTTTGTAAAGCCATTTGGCTGAAGAGCGGTGGACTGTGCCGCTGCCAGCCCTCTCCTGCCCATATGGGGCATGGGAATGAAATTACAACAAAGAAAGAGAAATTGTACTTTCTACTCTAGATATACAAATTTTGGCACAGCTAGTGTTAAATCTGAATCCACAGATGAAACTTCAATCGAATAGTACCTATCGCTGAAGTTAAAATGTAAAAGGAATTCTGGTATTCAAATACATAACCACAGTAAGCAAACAAATGATCCTTCCATTAAATTTCCTTTGCAGCCAATTTAAATCTAAAGAAACACATCTACAAAGCAAACTTTAGCCTTCATAGCGGAGTATGCTAAATGTTAAGGAAGAGGTCATAGGAAACAGAGTGAAGCAGCGTCAAGGGTAACCGCAGCCATGGTCTCAGAGCTGATAGTCCATGCTGCTGCAAACGTCGTCGAACTGTTCGTGCACCGAGGTCCGTCGTTGAGTACACCATTACAGGCGCTCCTGTCTGTGAAGCAGCATTACATTCACTAGAATCTAGTGCTCAGATTGATTTCCTGACTTACCTGCAGGAAAATCCTTCATAACAACACACGCTATGAAAACAATACAACAAATGTGTTATCTGAATTTTCATCAGATGTTTCCGTATCATGACTCTCTCTCTGTCGACTTATTAAGAACTTTGTAAATCATTTGCTCCAGTCGTTTCGTCTTCGTAACTGCACATTTAGAACACAAAATGAACGTTCGAATACGAAACGCACGAAACATATCAATTGGTGAGAGATCTGGAGAATGTGCTGGCCAGGGCAGCAATCGAACATTTTCTGTATCCAGAAAGGCCCGTACAGGACCTGCAACATACGGTCTTGCATTATCCTGCTGAAATGTAGGGTTTCGCTGGGATCGAATGAACGGTAGAGCTACGGGTCGTAACACATCTGAAATGTAACGTCCACTGTTCAAAGTGCCGTCAATGTGAACAAGAGGTGACCGAGACGTGTAACCAATGGCACCCATTACCATCACGCCCGGTGATACGCCAGTATGGCGATGGGGAATACACGCGTCCAATGTGCGTTCACCGCGATGTCGCCAAACACGGATGCAACCATCACGATGCTGTAAGCAGAACCTGGATTCATCCGAAAAAATCACGTTTTGCCATTCGTGCACCCAGGTTCGTCGTTGAGTACACCATCACGGGCGCTCCTGCATGTGAAGCAGCGTCAAGGGTAACCGCAGCCATGGTCTCAGAGCTGATAGTCCATGCTGCTGCAAACGTCGTCGAACTGTTCGTGCACCCAGGTTCGTCGTTGAGTACACCATCACAGGCGCTCCTGTCTGTGAAGCAGCGTCAAGGGTAACCGCAGCCATAGTCTCCGAGCTGATAGTCCATGCTGCTGCAAACGTCGTCGAACTGTTCGTGCAGATGGTTGTTGTCTTGCAAACGTCCCCATCTGTTGACCCAGGGATCGCGACGTGGCTGCACGATCCGTTACAGACATGCGGATAAGATACCTGTCATCTCGACTGCTAGTGATACGAGGCCGTTGGGACCCAGCACGGCGTTCCGTATTACCCTCCTGAACCCACCGATTCCATATTCTGGTAACAGTCATAGGATCTCGACCAACGCTAGCAGTAATGTCGCGATAGGCTACAATCCGACCTTTATCAATGTCGGAAACGTGATGGTACGCATTTCTCCTCCTTACACGTGGCATCACAACAACGTTTCACCAGGCAACGCCGGTCAACTGCTGTTTGTGTATGAGAAATCGGTTGGAAACTTTCCTCATGTCAGCACGTTGTAGGTGTCGCCACCGGCACCAACCTTGTGTGAATGCTCTGAAAAGCTAATCATTTGCATATCACAGCATCTTGTTCCTGTCGGTTAAATTTCGCGTCTGTAGCACGTCATCTTCGTGGAGTAGCAATTTTAATGATCAGTAGTGTACTTACAAGCGACGAGAGCAATAAATATTCTCTTTCGAACAGCCGACTTTTGACCTTATTTAAAGAAAGTGAAGAGCGCCAAATTAAAAATCTCTTACTCGAACAGTCCACGGGTGTACTTCCGGTTCACAGTGTCCAACGGGCACAATATTTCGGTGATCAGACATGTCGTCGTCGTCAGGTGCGCTGACGAACTGAGCTCCTGAGGGCGGGCGGTTCCTAATTCTCCTTCCCCCGCTGAGAGGCTGGCGTCGGCGGCGTCTGTGGTGGCGTCGACACCGGGGAATTAGGACGGTCGCCCGCCGTCAGGAGCTCAGTTCGTCAGCGCACCTGACGACGACGACATGTCTGATCACCGAAATATTGTGCCCGTTGGACACTGTGAACCGGAAGTACACCCGTGGACTGTTCGAGCAAGAAATACGCCGGAAGAAGTTTAAGAATCACATTAAAAATCTCTTAGTTTAACTTGGTGATACGAAGCTAGTCATTTATTAAGAAAACAGAGGGGCTCAGCCGGTACAAATGTGTTTTCGTATGGACAAAGTTCCTAGTTGCATTCGAAGTATTTTTATTATATCTGACGAAAGAGAGGATAAGATTGTTCATCTGGTAGATCCTTTGGTCGAAATTCTCTCTGCTGATGAGGTTCAAATTGTGTCAGTTCAATCCATTCCACCAAAATCGTCGTCAGTGTCACTCCTAGTTTTCTCTGCAAGCTAAGTAAGCGAAAATAGCGCAGTAGAAGTAGAAGCAGAGCAAAATTCGATAAAACGCTAAAATTAATATTACCATTTTAAATTCGGCACACGATGTAAGCCTGAAAAATGTGGTCCGCATTGCCAATGGCAAAATAAGGAAAACTAGAAAGGGTACATACAACAGCGGCTGAGTGTTGTACCCCAATACTCAAATCAAGCCGCCAATATCGGCTGCTTGTTAGATCGAGACAGTGGAAGATATTTTCCGGTATATAGAAGTGCAGATTTGTCTGTTATACTTGTTTCAGAAAGCAGTAAGTTAAACCCTCCGACTTTATTCTTTATGGCCATGCGTCATAACAGACTTATCAGAAGGTATATTGGGGGCTGATTTCTTTCTTCGTTATGGTTTACTCGTTGATCTCAAAAATAATTATGAATGCCAGAGACTTACTCTAAGCAACATGCCAGTTTTCGAAGCTTATGGATCAATGTCCGGAACTGACAAAACCAGTCATAGTACTAAAAGTGCTGAAGCATAAAGCACAGTGTTATATTACTACCTCTAGTGGTCCACAAGTACACACTATGGATCGTAGATTGGACCCACATAAATTGCAGATTGCTAAAAATTTCAGTTTCTGTTAAATAATGGTATTATACATCCATCACAATCACAGTGAGCTATACTCCGATCCACGAACGATGGCGGTTCGCGCATGTTGAGGCACGGACGGGGATTGCATTGTTGGCGATTTCAAGTGATAGTTGCGGTAGCCGCATGTGCTTGCTTTCCACTCGAAGAAAGCGCATACCCTGCAAATTATGTCTCTCGCTCACTTTCCACCACCATCAGCGATGACAGCTCGCAACAAATGGAATAGAAATTCATTAAACAATTCGCTACAATCATATTTAATGCTCGCATTAGCCACGAAATTCACTGCAGGGCATTCAGAACACTTCTGAATGCTCATTCGCTGTGTAACTTCCCCTTAGAAAAATTAATGAATTACTGTGCTGATAAACCCCTTACGTTATTTGATTTTAAAACAGCTGAGCAGAACTGAACGTACTCAGACATTTTGCTCTTTACTTATGCTGATCAACACTAAACTGACACACAATATTTTTAGAGCAACACAATCTGACTTTCAAAAATCCCTACAAAAGAATGGCCCTGACTAACAATAACCTATACCTTTCATGAATCACTTACCTCACAAAAATCTTCGTTTCTCGAACTACTGCAATATAGCGAGCGCCACTACTGCCAGCTAAATAAAAGATTCTAACTACTGGAGGGACTAACTACTGATAGGAATAGTTAGCAAATGAAAGATTTTGATAAAGAACAAAGAATGTATTTACCTTAATAGTGTTCAAAAGTCATTATATATATATATATATATATATATATATCAGTTCATGACATCCAGTCTTACAAATTTACTATCTCTGATGGACACACGTCCAGATCATCCCCTCTCAAAACTCCGCCATCTCTCTCCCCACGTCCACCACTACTGGCAGCTCACCTCCAACTGCGCAACGCAACGCGCTGTTAACATCCAGCTGCCAAACACAACAATAGCAAACAACAATGCAAACCAGCCACAGACTGCACACAGCACAGCTAGTGATTTTCATACAGAGCGCTACATGGCGTTACCAATAAAAAAACCTAAACGGCCTACAACCCCCATGCAAGCCACAAAAAAATTTACAAATTGTTTTGGGCAGTGGCCAATAATGATTTGATAAATTTTTTCATAATTACAATAACAAAGATATCCAATGCACACCCTTCTTGATACACTGTTGGTCAAAAGCAAAGATTTTCTCACAGTCCATAAAGACAGTCCTGATCATTGATCACAGTATTAATTACAATTTTATGCACAAAGTCTGAGCAGTAAAAGCAAATGCACACGGAAGTAGTGGATTTCCATGCAGTGTTGAAGAAGTATTGTTGTCCTTCCAACGGAAAGACAGTGCTGACTCTTGACATGCAGACAGGTAATGGTCCACAACAGAGCAAACCCACAGCAGAGTCAGTCGAAGTTTTGAAGATATTGGTAGGTAGTTCATCACAGAGCAGGCCCACTGTAGTCCTGGTAGAGGTTACAGTATTGGTGGGCCACCAGAGGTGCAGACCCACTGCAGTCCTTGTAGAGATAATGGTATTGGTGGGCCATCAAAGATGCAGACCCACTGTAGTCCTTGTAGAGACGGCCACCAGCCATCTGTTGCGACCGTGTAGGTGCACAATCACCATCGAAGAGTCTTGCGGATAATATAGCAAGTCCATAAACCACCACTTGTGCACTCACAAAGTTTTGGAATTGTCCTTAGAACCAGCAATGCTGTTAACCAGTCCCTTGCCGAATTATTAACACACGTGCAAACAATAACAGTCCCAACTTCTCACATATTGTGCATATACTATGACAAACAGAAATGTGTGTAGTGAAATGTATGGTTACAAGTTACTTAATTTGATGAACTAGTGTCCATTACAATTTTATAACATTATAATACAATTACAAAGATACAGGAAATATCATTAAAACATAATAATACAGATAACATTTGTAGTAATACGGGCTTCACAAAAGAATAGAAATAAACAGATACATCAGTGTTACAGGAATTATGACATAAATACATACATAAAAGGTCAGAATAACTTTCGAATCATCAACTTCACACGTGAGCATTAAAACAAAAGAGAATAATTAATGTCTAAACATCTTTACAAAGTAAATAACATTATAAATGCAAATTATATTTGAGGATAACAGTATTCCTCATCATAGTGAATGTAGTTGAGTGCTAGAAAAATTCTACAACATAAGTCTTATCAGATAAACACATAAAGACAGGAAAAACACAAATACACAGGGTACACAGACACATAGTGTAATAACACAAAAGGACAGGACAGGGTTTGTTTTAAGTGTGACATTTGGTTCTGCAGTCCAACGTAAAATTTCATTTCATAGATGTTTCCTCTTATTTCACTTTTTTTTATATCTTGTCAATGCATTACTTCTAATTCATCACAACTCATTCTTTTATAGTCTACTCCCTCTTAAGCTAACTTAAATCTACTGAGCTCAGATATATATATATATATATATATATATATATATATATATATATATATATATATATGTATATGTATATACTAACAAGGGAACCTCCCCATCGTACCCCCCTCAGATTTAGTTATAAGTTGGCACAGCGGATAGGCCTTGAAAAACTGAACAAAGATCAATCGAGAAAACAGGAAGAAGTTGTGTGGAACTATGAAAACCGTGCGATTAGTAGACGAAAGGACGTGCCTCTCCAATGGGAACCGAAAACATTTGATCGCAAGGTCATAGGTCAACCGATTCCTCCACAGAAAAACACGTCTGATATATTCTATACGACACTAGTGACGGCATGTGCGTCACAGGACAGGAATTTGTTGTCGACCTACCTAACTTGTACACTTGGCGAATGGGTAAAAGATTCTTCTACCTTGCCCTATTTAGGTTTTCTTGTGGATGTGGTAATCACTCACAAAAAACTGATGAAAACATAATAGTTTGTCACATAAACTGAAAATAAAATATTAAACCTTTCACTCGAGGGAAGACTTGATCCAAGGATCTCTCGTTCCGCAGCTGCTGACGCAAACCACGGGACCACGGCGCTCCTGTGCTCACGCTATCATTGATGTTGCCTATCTTCCACATGGACTACTCAGTTTATATATTTTGCTCATTTTTTCATAGTTCCACACAACTTCTTCCTGTTTTCTCGATTGATATGTGTTCAGTTTTTCAGGGCCTATCCACTGTGCCAACTTATAACTAAATCTGAGGGGGGTGCGATGAGGAGGTTCCCTTGTAAGGGACGAGGCAATGCAGCAACACACAACAAATTAACACAAACAGGAATGACAAAAAAATGCAAATTGGCAAAGCAAGCAGCAGTATATCTAAATTAGCAGAGCAAATGCAACATTACAACTAAAATGAGCCAATGTGCAGCAACAAGAAAAATAAATCTGTAGTTAAACTAGCTTAACAGAGTAATACAAAGTGAAATTCAGTAGCACTATGCCTGGCAAACAGCATCAGCAAAAGCAATAACTTATATCTAAACATGACAAAGCTCAAGCAGAAAAAATAGTACACTAAAGACAACAATGCAGATAAGGGAAATGTCTCTTCACATTTTTGTGTCTATGTCATTAAAGTGGTGCACCACAACAAGTTATTCTACCAGAAAATTACATAGTAGTTGAAAAGAAAATTATGTATGCAGCTACTGTTATTAATCCCTTCTTATTGTCCTTTCCTTTCCCAGTGCTCCTTTTTCGAAGAATGTGGATCATAAAATTATTATTTAATAGATCTGTTGACAGAAAGTGTTCACATTAGCAAATGCATTTAATTTTATTTTATAAAACCAATGCTGCAACACAGCTGGAAAACAGATATCAAATGAAATAAGCAACTATGTAAAGCAAACCATAAAAACATCATTCAATAGCCATGTGGCATTTCATAAATCAGTAGAAATTCTCTCAACTCTCGTAGAAAGGCACTTGTCATAATCACGTGTGCAGATGTAAGAATATTTCCCATCAATTCATAAGCATTTCAGTAAGCAGCACAAAGTACGATATGTTTCCAACATCCTTTTTCACAAATCAGAGTACCTAACCACTACTCATTATTCATATACATATAAACATGTAATCACATTCCCCATATACGGTAGCATCATCTTATTGATCATAATCATACCTCAACAGCATAATACACATCGTCATCGTAAAAATAACATCATAGCACCTCAGTCAAATCTCAAAAACGTCGGAGCTTTCTGCAATAATGTCAAAACCTAAAAAAATTCTCTGCTCATTTCAACAGTGTCATCTACCTCAAAAGTACTTTAAAAATAATGATCCCATACCAAATACATCATTCAAAGCTCTCATAGTATCACAATGGTTCGAAAAAAATATGAACAGTTCACAAAATACAGGCAAAATACAATTTCATAAGTGTGAAGTTATCCAACTGTGTAATTGCGTAAACATGTGTCACTGACGTAGTAAAAAGACATGTTTGTTTCTCTGTTAAATAATCAGATAGCTATGTAATTCTGTGTCAGAGAAATATGGTATCGATGTGTAATGTTATATAAACAAATACCATATTAGATAGGGCTCCTTGTGCTTGCCAAACACATGGTACACAAAGTAAGCGTGTACCCCCCTGAGGAGTAATGTAATTATACCCTCAGGTGTTACAGATTACAGCAATGGAATGAAATGTATCACGGAAAACCGTTGTATCATTGTAATTCCAAAATCTATAAACATAAATGTTTTAAGTACAAAATCAATCACTCAAATACGTGTTCTGTAGCGATAAACTGTACGCCTTGTTGTAAGATAATCTCTGTCATTACTTAAGGGTAAAAAATGTGCCAAGTGTCGTAATTATCGTCGTCCATAAGCAAAGTTCTGTAGAAGTCAATGTACTTACCTCGTAATAAACAAAAGTGAAATGCTATGCGCATAGATGTCGTAGTTATTACGTACATTACCGTGATCAAGAAAGTGCTATACTGTAAAGTATTGTTGTGCCACGGAAAAGGTTGTCTCATTGTAGTTGTACCACAAAAATTACTACTAAAACATGTTTTCCTTTCCAGAAGAATTCAGAAAAACTGTGCAGATATAAAACAGATACACTGCAAAAGCAACAATGTAAATTGTGTCACACATTAGTAGCGTTGTGATATAGTCGTGTATCTGTCAAATAAACTAACTACTGTGTCATCTGGTATCTCTCGGAAAGCACTTTAAATCCATAAAGTATTTTCAAGTAAACCAAAATGTTGCAGTAAAACCTCATTAGCAGTACTGGTATATGTTCTAAGTATGTAAGTCTTATAGTCGTTACATAATCGTGCAACTGACAAGCAAGAATGTACAATAACAACACTGTGTCGTCTGTTCACTGTAACAATGCATTTATAATTACTTTTCTAAATAAGTTCCCTAGGTTCTTGACTAGATAGTTAACTTTAAGACATAGTTGCATGTTAACAGTTTCTAAGTGTGACAAAGAGTAATAGCAACGTGAAGTGAAAAATTTTATAGCAAAGACTAAGTTAAAAAAAGCAGATTATCTTTCAATAAACGGTTTTACATGTGAAATGTGGTGTAATCTTGTACCCTTTCTAGTGCACAGAGTTTCAACTTCAAAGCAATTATCATGTTTATACGTCAGTAAGGAATTCAAAAATTTTTCTTAAGGTTAGCGTCTACGATATTTTTCTTGGAGCCAGCCGGCGCACGTGGCTGCCTGCGGTGCGAGTCATTGTCTGTCCCTTTGTCAGGGGACGTCGTTACTGGGATTTAGAGGTCTAACTTCTACAAATTCACTTTGTCGAGAGTGCCCTTCCCTGTTTGAATCCCGTCAGTTCTGATGAAATTCAGGTCTGTCGTTTTGTCGGTAGTTTACATAGTTTCTTTTTTTTCGGTCATGTGGTGGAGAATTTCTCCCGGAATCGTAACTGCATGGTGGACCGTTGCATCTGAAGTTATTCTGTCTCCCTTGATAATAATTATTTTGGTTCCCATATTGTCTGCTTCTCTGATTGTCTCTGTGATAGTCATTACCGCGGAGAGGTGATCTTTCCCTGTAATTCTTACTACTGTGCCAATGGTTGTCATACAGGTAGTGTTTGTTTTGGTCACGATTTACTTTGTAAGAATAGGCTTATCGCGTCCAGTTATTATTTCCGTCATCGTGGAATTGTGACGGATGTGACCTGTAATTGTTGTGCTCCAGTTTTCGCGTTCCGCGATTGTCAGTGTTAATTTCCAATTCTTGTAACAGTCCCTGAAAAGCTTCAATGTCGTCTTTGCAACGTCCTGCCAAAATAATATGTCGTAAATGTTCAGGCAATTTGATTAAGCAAATGCGGATGAGTTCTGAGGGGCTGTATGGGTTTGAAAGATACTGATTCTTATATAATATGTCTTCGAAATACTTTCAAGACTGGAAAATTCAGATTGTTCGAAATGTTTCATCATTATAATGCTATGTTTTACTCGGTCTTGCGTAGCTTGAGACCAATATGCTGAAAGGAAGGCATGATAAAATTCTCGTTCACTGTGACAATCGTGAATGGCCGATCGCATTCTTACAGCTGGTTCATTCTTTAAGTAGCCACACATAAATTCTAACCTGTGCTCCAATGACCAGTTGGGAGGAGAACAACGAGAGAATTGATGGAGCCATGCTTGTGGATAAATGTCGTTGCCAGAATTCTTAAATGTATTGAATTTACGTGTAGATTTAAACAGCTTATAGTCAAAATCATCATGTCGGCGAGTCGCATATCGGTCATTGTTACTTCGTTTCGGCGGTTCCAGCTCAAAATTCGGTGTACCTTGCCAATTTCTTTCATAACTTCCGAAGTGCCCTGTGTTATTATTTTGTCGCTGTTCCGTATTACTATGTCCCTCTTCCCATGTTGGAGCGCGAGTCGCCTCTGAAATATGTAATTCTTGTCTTATTTGTGCCAACTGATCTTGTACTTGCCGGATTTCTCTTTTGTGTTGCGCATTAATTTGATTCTGATTTTGTTTGAATTTCCTAATTTGTTCCTATTCTTCCGTGTCATTGAAGGTTACGGGTCTTATGTAATTCAGATCATCATCTACCTTTGTAGACAAGTTAGTGAACTGCTCAGAAAGTTAGGCTACTTTCTCTGATAATGAACTGATTTCCGCAGTGTGTTTTTCTGAACCAAGTTTCAGAGTGTCCATTTGTGTTGAAATAGTATCTACTGTGTCCTTTAAGTTTTTCTGAGTTTTTGCAAGTTGCGTAATCGAATCAGTAGATGCAACTGAGTCAATTTTAGCTTGCAAGGTGTCGTGATTTTCATGAACAATAGTTTGCAGTTCTTTTGTGGCTGCTTCGTGATTCTGTAATGCATTTTTTGGATGCAAAAAAATAGGTTGAAAATGCTCACAAATTTGTGTTTTTACGTCATTATAGACTTTTTGACATTTAGATTCGATTTTAAGTAACTTAGCAGTTAAACCTTCATGTTTGTTCAAGCGTGGTGTCTAACTTTTGAAGCTGTTGCTGTGAATCTTTTTGATTTTGTTCCATTGCGTCTAACTTTTGAAGATTTTGTTCGATTGTGTCTAACTTTTGCTGTGTTTGTCTCTGATTCTGTTCCATTGTGTCTAACTTTTGAAACTTTTGTCCCATTTGTTGCATTAATTGTAATAACAATGCACTGGTTTCTGAAACATGTTCCTCAGCGCTATTCGGCAGTGCATTTGAACCGATAATATTCGCATTTTGAAAAGCAGAAAATGTATCTTGACTTATTTGAGAAAACGGTGAGGACGCAAAACCTGAATTTAAGTCCAGAATGAGATTTTCACTCTGCAGCGGAGTGTGCGCTGATATGAAACTTCCTGGCAGATTAAAACTGTGTGCCCGACCGAGACTCGAACTCGGGACCCTTGCCTTTCGCGGGCAAGTGCTCCACCAACTGAGCCACCGAAGCACGACTCACGCCCGGTACCCACAGCTTTACTTCTGCCAGTACCTCGTCTCCTACCTTCCAAACTTTACAGAAGCTCTCCTGCGAACCTTGCAGAACTAGCACTCCTGAAAGAAAGTCTCGGTCGGGCACACAGTTTTAATCTGCCAGGAAGTCTGAATTTAAGTATTTGCAAGATTGTGCCCTGTCATTTCCGAATCCTGAGGCGAGGTGTTGCCGACCGATCGATCGATAATGCTTCCCTGTTCACTATTTGTTTCGCTGTTTACGCCATTATTTGCCGCCCGCACCATATCCCGAGGCACAATTACCAAATTACTACTTTGGATGTCTGTTAATTCATTACACAGTGGTGCTGATAAGGTACGCTCGTCGTCACTATTATTTCTCAGTTTACTTTGTAGCCTAGTGTTACGTTTTTCACACGCCATTATTGTCACAATATTTCACACGATAACACAGAAAAGCACAATTTGAAGAGCAAAATAAGAAAACACATTAACATAGCATTGAGAAAATAACATCTAGTTAATTGCAAGCACAGCTGCGAAATACTTGGTGCAAATATACATGCATGCCACAACTATTTTACTGTGCAACAATCACAAACTACAAATACAAAGGAAATTCTCTCTACAATTACACTAGAAATAAACAATAGCTACACTAATTACACAAACTACAAGAAAAAATCAGAAGATTCCAGTGAGATATCCTCAGCTAAGGGTCGACATATGAAACGTCCCCTTAGAAAAATTTATGAATTACTGTGCTGATAAACCCCTTACGTTATTTGATTTTAAAACAGCTGAGCAGAACTGAACGTACTCAGACATTTCGCTCTTTACTTATTCTGATCAACACTTAACTGACACACAATATTTTTAGCGCAACACAATCTGACTTTCAAAAATCCCTACAAAAGAATGGCCCTGACTAACAATAACCTATACCTTTCATGAATCACTTACCTCACAAAAATCTTCGTTACTCGAACTACTGCAATACAGCGAGCGCCACTACTGCCAGCTAAATAAAAGATTCAAACTACTGAAGGGACTAACTACTGATAGGCATAGTTAGCAAATGAAAGATTTTGATAAAGAACAAACAATGTATTTACCTTATTAGTGTTCAAAAGTTTTATATATATATATATATATATATATATATATATATATATATATATATCAGTTCATGAGATCCAGTCTTACAAATGATACAAACATTGCAATAAAGAGTAAATCAAATATAAATTTAGAAAGGGCAGCTAATCAAATTTTTACTGACATTAATAAGTGGTTCATAGCCAATACACTGTCATTAAACTTTGAAAAGACCCACTATATGCAGTTGAGAACTTCCAAGAGATTTCGTTCTGGTGTGTGTATAAAATATGATGAAATGGAAATAGGAGAAGTTGAGAGTGTAAACTTCTTGGGATTACAACTTGATAATAAATTCAGTTCTGAGCAACATACTAACGAACTGCTAAAGCGCTTAAACAAGTCTTTGTTTGCAATGCGAATGATGTCAGATATAGGAGATATAAATATAAAAAAACTGGCATATTTTGCTTATTTTCACTCCATTATGTCATATGGTATCACTTTTTGGGGTAACTCCACAAACAGAGAAAAAAGTTTTACAGTACAGAAGCATATAATAAGAGTAATGAGTAGTGTAAATCGAAGAACATCATGTCGAAACCTATTCAAAGAATTGGGCATATTAACCACAGCTTCTCAGTATATTTATTCCTTAATGAAGTATGTTGTAAATAATACATCTCTTTTTCCAACTAACTGCTTAGTACACAGTATCAATACCAGGAATAAGAACAATATATATAAAGATTTGAAATCAGTCACTCTTGCCCAGAAAGGAGTCCAGTATTCAGCAATGCATATTTTCAATAAGTTACCAGCAACCATTAACAGTTTAGTTTCAGACAAGGCACAATTTAAACATAATTTAAAAGAATTTTTGGTTGCCAACTCATCCTGTTCCATCCATGAGTTCCTTAACCATTTTAATGAAAATTTATTATACTTTAAATTTTTACAATACTTGGTTGTAACAGCCAAGTAACTACCTACTGTGTGAATGATGGATGTGTGGAAAGCTGATGTAAGTCTTAAGTCTGTAAATAGTGGAAGTTTAATTTTAAAACTTGTACATAATTTGACTGTTCTTAACTGAGGACCACTGAAATGAATAATTTACTTTAATTTTTGACAATACTTGGTTGTAATAGCCAAGAAACTAGCAAATGTCTGAATGATGGATTTAATGAAAGCAGATGTAAGTATTAAACCTGTAAATATTAGAAGTTTAAATTTAATTCATGTACATAATTTTACTGTTTATTGACTGAGGATCATTAAAATTAATGAAACTCAAGTTTTTCTAATTACGTTTTTGTAATGTGTTTATCTGACATGTTCCACACCCAGGAGGATTCCCTCTTTTATGGGTTCATGGAATGAATAATTAATCTAATCTAATCTAATCTAATCTGAGCTATTTAAAGCATTGTCAAAAATATGTGTGTATAACCAAACCCAAACTGCAGCATATTACCCTCAATCAAATGGAAAAAAAGGTAAGACTTCATCAGATTCTTAAAGCAGCCACCCATACCCATGCAACTGCTAAATGGACTCAAATAATACCTATAGTCCTTCTTGGTCTTCTGTGTTACGTTAGAGAAAACATTAATGATACGAATGCAGAAATGGTTTATGGCTCTCCCATCAGGATACCAGTTAATTGTTTTCAAGATCATGGCCCAAAAAAGGATACAGACCTACCTCAATTTGTGTCACAACAGAAACAATATATGACTCAGCTGAAACCTGTACAATATCCCCACAAAGCAAAGGGAATACCACTCATACACAATGACCTCAGCAACTCAACACATGTGTTTGTAAGGGTTGACCAAGTGAAGAAGGCATCAGAGCCTCCATATGAACGCCCATACGTAGTAATTGAAAGGACTCAAATTCTTTTAGACTTGAAGTGAAAAACCAGATAAAGAATATCTCCATCGGCCGATTACTTTCTGTATAACTGTTGCATGAAAAAGGTTAACAGCCTGAAGACACTCCAGTTAAATTGTCACCACAGGGCCAAGAACCAGACTCTACAGACGAAGAACAAGATCTTGTAGTGATGTTCGATTTCCATTAAGAGTAATTTAAGTCTTAAACTTATTATGCTGCTGAGAAGAGGGTGGTGTGGGACCGTGACAAATTTCTGTTTATATTTGTATATGTTTGTAAGCCGCTTGCCGTGATAATATTGGCATAATAGCATTAATATTCTTTGGAATTAAGCAAAAAAGAAGTTTGTTACACTATGGTTGTTAAGATTCATTGTTAAAATGAATCCGTTTGAGACGCACATTAAAATGCTGAAGGCAAGACGTATGAAACATGTAATTTATAGGTGTGCGCAACCTGTGGTAATATGAAAGCAGAAACTCTTCAAAGGTGCTGGAGAAATCTGTATGATGGGCTTGAAGAAGATGACTTAGAAAATTTTTAATACTTCACAGAAACGGTTAAAAAGATTACCTGGTTGCGAAGAAATGGATACATTCGAGGTGTATTAATAGCGACTGCGAACGATTTGCAGAAATCACTGGCGAAGAAACTGTCATAACAGTGTTGCCGTCAAATGAAGAGTGGAAATGGAAAACGTTCTAAATGCCATTTTTTCACAAAACGCGTTTTCAGTGTTGTTCCGTTCTCAGCAGTCTGCTACATATCCTTACACTTGATGCAGATGCCAAACCTTATAGAAATTCTTTCAAACATGCGTTAGCAGATGTGTCACACTGTGCATCTCTCTGGAGGTCCAGAATATAAAAGGTATGAGAACTGGTTGTTGTTGACTATAGTTCTACAAGTTAAAACTAAATGTTGTACTTCTGTACTGTATTATCAGAAATAAAACGTGGTGCCCCAGTAATAATAGCGCTTCTAACAAATACAGGGTTGCGCAGTTAAAAGTGGACTGTCTCCACTTTGGATGCGAATGCAATATTTTGACTTCTGAAAGAGAGTAAACAACTACGACAATGGAGAGTTCTATGAAATAATCGATTGTCAGTATTTCAGTTTATTTCATCAGTGAAGTTAGATGTTTCTTTTTGCAGTATGCAAAATGACTTTCTAGATAGGAAAAAGAAGTGAAATTGTGGAAGCACGAGTGAATACAGGTTTGATTAAGGAAAATCTCTGGAGAGAACATTTTAAGACATTGTTAAAAGCTGAGGAGCAGGCTCACGAGAAAACAACAAATAATGGAGAAATTGAGAGAAGTTGGGAAGCAGAATTAGGACAAATAACACGATAAGAAATGAAAATAGCTGTGGAGAAGATGAATGGGGGAAAGCCCCAGGACGTGATGAAGTATCAGTGGACATGATAAGAGCAGCAGGTCCAGTGGCAATGCAGCGGCTGTATAGAGTACTGTCAAGTGTGTGGAAAAATAGTACAATACCTGACTATTGGAGAAGAGGAGACATTCTTCCCATCTTCAAAAAAGGCAATAAAATACTTTGTAAAAATACAGAGGAATAACCCTTATGAGTCATACAGCCAAGATTTTTGAAAGAATTTTACTAAATGGAATAACTGAAAAGATAGAGAAGGGGCTGAGTGAACAACAGCATGGGTTTAGGAAAGAAAGAAGTACGATCGACCTGATATTTTCTATCCGTCAACTGATGGAAAAAAGTTGGGAGTATAAGAAAAGGGTGCTAATGCTTTTCATAGACACAGAAAAGGCATATGACTCAATTAACAGGGAAAGACTCTGGGAAGAAATGAAGAAGACAGATGCAGAAGATGGATACATCAATGTAATAAAGTCACTGTACAGAGGACACAATTGTAGAATTAGAACACATTTGGGGAACTCTGAATACTTAGAAACAAGACAAGGACTTAAACAAGAAAGTACTTTATCTCCTGCACTTTTTAATGTTGTGATGGAGGGAATGAATAAGACAGTCAAAGATATAGTAAAATAAAAAGACAACAAGATGATTTTTGAGGATGATATGGTAATATGGGGCGATAAAGAGGTACATGTACAGTTACAACTTGATGTGTCGAAGGAAATAATGAAAAGGTATGGATTAAAAATAAATAAAGATAAGAGTGAAGTAATGGTATTTGGAAGAGACAAAGGGATCAACGGAAATATTACTTTGAATGGAGAACCCTTCAAAGTGGTAGACAGTTTCACTTATTTAGGGAGTGAAATATCTAGTGATGGAAGAATAACCAACGAAATCAATAGGAGGTTACAGAAGGGAGGCAATTTCTATCAAACAATAAAACACCTGATTTGGAATAAGGAGGTTTCAGAAAAAGCAAAACTCTTTGTGTATAAAAGTTATTATTTCCCTATTGTCACCTATGGAGGAGGAACATGGACAATGACAGAAAGGTACTGGAGCAAACTGCAAGCAGGGGAAATGAAATTTCTAAGAACAGTTAAGGGAAAAACAAGAATGGGCAGAGTAAGAAACGTAGATATTAGAAAGCACAAAGCACCTTAAACTAGAAAGTATTAGAGATGAAGTTGAAAAAAAGAGATTAAGATGGTATGGGCATGTTAATAGGACGCATGGGCAGAGACTCCCCAAAATTATGGAATAACTAAAGATGGATGGAAAAGACCTAGAGTGCGCCCAAGAACACGGTGGAAAACGGGAGTGAGAATATCTGTGGCAAGGAGATTTGTGACCCGGCAGTAAGTGGAGGAAGAAAAGTGGTGGGAGGACCGAGCCAAATGGAGAGGACTCGTCAGCACCCAGACCCGGCACTAGCTGGAGTGTGATCCGGATATAGATAGGTAGAATCGATTGTCATCAGAAGTTACACGTTTCTCTTTGCGGTATGCAAAATGACTTTCTCGATAGGAAAAAGAAGTGAAATCGTGTAAGCACGAGTGAAAACAGATTTGATTAAGGAAAATCGCGAAATTTTGGGGGTCAAGTTTCCGAAAGAGAACGATGTAGAGTCCTTATAAAAACTGGTGCACCTACGGATCTGTGCAAAATGTAAAACGACAAATAAACTCTTCAGTTCACACACCTAAGTTATTGCAGACATTCTCAGAAGAAATATTCAGAGACCAAAGAAGTCTATGCGTAAATTGTCCCAACAGGCGCATGTAAGTAGGAGTCGCCAGGGCAAATTGAAAAGTCTTAACTTGAAGCCATACCATGTGACTGTGCAGCAGTTATGGGAGGATGACAGCGAGAAACGTCTGGACAGCTGCACGTGGCTTTTGAAAAACATCAACGATTGTTCGTTAGACCCTTTCCATTACGTAATGAGTAATGAACCACGGTTTCATCTTTCTGGTCAGGTGAATTCACAGAACACGAAGTACTGGGTAACGGAGAACCGTAACATTGTGTATACGTGCATGAAAAAATTGGTGTTTGGTGCGATATAACAGGAACGCGCAATACTAGACCAATATTTTTTGACGCTGCCCTCAACAAGGTTGCATATATGGAAATCTTTCATCCATTTTGAGCTCAGCTCACTTAATATGACATAGAATATTGCTTCTTTTAGCAAGTTGAGGCAACATGCTACATGCCTAAGGTATCCGTGGAACGAGTCCATGATATCTTCACTGAGGAACAAACTGTCTGCATACATTTATGGCCGCCACGTTCGCCGAATTTAACAACATGTTATTTTTTGCTGTGGGGACATTTGAAGAGCAGGGTCTCTGAAACAGGCCCACGCACAGTACAGGAACTGAAAGACAACATCAGCCGTGAAGCTGCCGTCATTAATATACGAACTTCTCACCAGGTGTATGCCAATATGCTTAGATGTGCACAGCTGTGTACTGATGTATCAGGGGATCACTTTTCACGGTATTTTTCATTGCAAATAAATGGTAGGTCCGTTTCAGCTCTTCGTTTCTGTAATTTCACTCTATTTCCTCAATATTACATGGGCTACTTTTATCTGTGCCTCCCTGTACTGTATTCCTGAATTTTGTCGAAAACACATTTTTGAGACTGTAACTGTGAACGAAATCAAGCTGATTCTTGCAAAACAGAAAACGGCAACCAGCCACTGTTAATAACGCTCTTTATTTACACAATTATTGCCGTTAACGCTTACGTACCGAGAGGTTCATCTTCAGACAGCTTTTTATATTTGCATTACATTCGTAATTGTCTGCATTTGTTGTTAGACAAGAAACAACGTGCAATTAATGTAAACAATAACACATATAATAGAAACGTGAACAGCCGCCTGAAGCTTCAACTGTCGGTTCGAAACCGGTAATAGTGCTACTTGTTTATATGTTGTTGCTGTTGTGGTCTTCAGTCCAGAGACTGATTTGGTACAGCTCTCCATGCTGCTCTCTCCTGTGCAAGCCTCTTCGTCTCCCAGTACCTACTGCAACCTACATCCCTCTGAATCTGCTTACTTTATTCATATCTTGGTCTCCCTCTACGATTTTTATCCCCCACGCTTGCCTCCAGTACTAAATTGGTGATCCCTTGGTGCCTCAGAATGTGTCCTACCAACCGATCCCTACTTTTAGTCAGATTGTACCAAATAGTAGCTTATTCACGTTCCTGCTTTTTAGTCATTAATAAACCTACTACTGCATTACGGCTATATGATTTTGTATTTATAACCCTGTATTCACCTGACCAGAAGTCCTGTTCCTCCTGTCACCGAACCTCACTGATTCCCGCTATGTCTAATTTCAATCTATCCATTTCCCTTTCTAAATTTTCTAATCTACCCGCCCGATTAAGGGGTCTAACATTCCACGCTCCGATCCGTAGAACGCCTGTTTTGTTTCTCCGGATGACGACGTCCTCTTGAGTAGTTCCCGCCCGGAGACCCGAATAAGGGACTATTTTACCTCCGGAATATCACCATCGTCATTTAACCATACAGTAATGCTGCATGCCCTCGGGAAAAATTACGCCTGTAGTTTCCCCTTGCTTTCAGCCGTTGGCAGAACCACTACAGCAAGGTCATTTTGATTAATGTTACAAGGCCAGATCAGTCAATTATCCAGACTGTTGCCCCTGCAACTACTGAAAAGGCTGCTGCCCGTCTTCAGGAACCACACGTTTGTCTGGCCTCTCAACAGATACCCCTCTGCTTTGGTTGCACCTACAGTACGGTCATCTGTGTCGCTGAGGCACGCAAGCCTCCCCACCAACGACAAGGTCCATGATTCATGAGGGGGTTGGGGGGGGGGGACTTGTGGTAAATAGCATTATTAGCACTTGCTGACTGCTATTTTCTTCTCTGCAAGAATGAGTTCGTAAGAACTTTCTTACTGACACTGAGAACCAGTCCGTTTCCTGGTAAGACACTTGCAGTGTTCTTAGTAAAGTATTTATTTTGTAATGTGTCTCATTATTTTTTGTGGTGATGTGATGAGCAGCATAATTTTGTGGTATCAGGATATCTTCTCAATTTTTTGAATGCAAGTCAGTTATATACGAAGAGAGATATGATGTTTTTCTTCATTCTACTAACAAATATTAGATTTGGCACTTTGGGCGTTTTTCATTTCCATTCATCAAATGCTAATGCTATCGAAGAGCGCGAAGTATAGATGACATGCATGATAGAGCAACAGCTGACATCGCTATCGAGCACTAGAGGTAAGCCTAAATTAACAATCTGTTATCTTTCAAAAAACTGCTGGGTATTGTACAATAGAGAAATTAGAGTATGTGTGTTGTTATTTTAGGTTGCCTTGAAGTTTCTTGCACAATGCAGTGAGTCAACATCAACTGGCGTTCTTCTAAATCTAACGCAAAGATGGAGCTACAGCGTAGCTCGAAATCGTTTAGAGCGACAAACAAAAATTACTGAGTTTTTTAGAATAAGTACAAGGGTCATTCCAAAAGAAATGCACATTATTTCTGTAAAAATACAGTTTTCATTCTGCATGTGTGAAAGTCTTACAGTGTGTTGATACATCCTTCCGCTTGTTTTCAAACTTAGTTCAACCTGTTCCCGTGAGTGGCGCCGTCACAGCATGTCTTCAAGATGGGTGCTACACTTGACGTTCGTCAGAAGCAACGTGCTGTCATAGAATTCCTGTACTGTGAAAACGATACAGTGGGAAACATCCACAAGAGGTTGAAAAAGGTGTATGGAGATGCTGCTCTCGATCGCAGTACAGTTACTCGGTGGGCAAGCAGGTTATGTGATGAAAGCGGGCATGGCGATATTGAGGATTGTCCTCGCAGCAGCATGTCTCATACTGCACACACTCCACACAATGTGCAGAGAGTTAACGATTTGGTGACTGCTGACAAACGCGTCACAGTGAACGAATTGTCACGCTACGTTGGGATAGGGGAAGGAAGTGTTTGCAGAATACTGAAAGTGTTGGCGTTAGAAAAGGTTTGTTCCAGGTAGGTTCCCAGGATGTTCACAGTGGCTCCCAAAGAAACAAGAAAAACGGTATGAATCGAACTTTTGGAACAGTACGCGAATGGTGGAGATGAATTTCTTGTAAGAATTGTGACAGGTGATGAAACATGGCTCCATCAATTTTCACCAGAGACGAAGAGGCAATCAATGAAGTGGCATCATGCAAATTCACCCAAGAAAAAAAAAATTCAAAACCACACCTTCTGCTGGAAAAGTTATGGCTACGGTGTTTTTCGATTCCGAAGGACTCTTCCTTGTGGACAAAATGCCAAGTGGAACCACCATAAATTCTGACGCATATGTGGCAACACTAAAGAAACTTGAAGCTCAGCTGACTCGTGTTCGACCACATCGGAAAAAGCAGGATGTTTTGCTGTTGTACGACAATGCACAGCCACATGTCAGTCAAAACACCATGGAAGCCATCACAAAACTCGGATGGACAACACTGAAACACCCGCCTTACAGTCCTGACCTGGCTCCATGTGACTATCATCTCTTTGGGAAACTGAAAGACTCTCTTCGTGGAACAAGGTTTGAAGATGACTCCCTTGTGCACGCTGCCAAACAGTTGCTCCAACAGATACGTCCAGATTTTTACCGTGCAGGTATACAGGGTCTGGTTCCAAGATGGCGTAAGGCAGTTGAGAGCAATGGAAATTATGTGGAGAAATGAAAATATTGTTCCTAAAGGCTGTATCTACACACTGTAAAACTTTCAAACATGTAGAATAAAATATGCATTTAAAAAAAGTGTGCATTTCTTTTGGAGTGACCCTCATTATTCATTTGCTACAGTCTGTTAAGTGCCGTGTACCATACATTGATGTGCTGTAATCCTCAAAACGCAATTTCAGCTTTTACACAGAACACAATTGTAGCGTGTATAGAGATTTTTGTATTCTTTTAATCTTAGAAATCTTTCGAAAATACGTATTATAAGTACGATAGAAAGTGTACTTTACTAATTACTGTACTGATAATAGGACTAGATCGAGAGGTGCACATGCGATCAGAAGCAGTGGCCAGAAGACCGCTCTCTAACAGTCGTTTTACAAATGACAGTTAGCTTTGTAGTGACATTGTAGCTGCTGGAAAGTTTGTTCCAGACGAGTATTAAGTTTCCGCGTTGAGTGACTGGTTGTAAAACTACCGTAGGCTACTGTGGACTAGGTAGTAGTTTGTCCAGCAGACTTGGTCAGGTAAGATCCTACACGCGTCACCTGTACGTTAGGTGTGTTGCACTCCTATCAGGCGTTTCCACATTTCGATTCTTTTTTTACGTATGCGATGAGTGTCTTACCAGAATCCCTGCGAAACCAGAAGCGTTGAACCGCCAACAAACTGAGTAAGGATATACTGTATAAAGGACCATGTAACCTACAGCACATTACTAAGTGACTAACGTTCTTCAGCATGCGTCATCGTTTGGAAGTGTGGAAATTGTACAACAAAAGGACCATCGAAAATAAGACGAAAGCCACATGCGTGTACTGTGGAACCATATGTATATCTTAATGCAGTGGCTACTCGTCTACAAGATAAACTACAGAAGGATAGACTCTGTCCACAATCTAACGAACGTATGGCTCAAGCACCTATACAGAAATCAAGAAAAATTTCGAATACCTATTCTGAAACAACTAATGATATGTCTATGTCTGCGAACCACCTGATGAGAAATCTAGTCTCTCGAACGCCACATCGTCAGCGTTGTCGGGCACTCCTGTAACAATTTCTGATAGATGCAAACGAAGTCTTTGCTATAGTTATTTATTCATCATGAGCTTCGTTATCGATGTTAGAGACTCAGTAATGGAGGAAAGCTTTATACTTAATTCATCTTGGCTATGAGTCACCTAACCACCATGCCATGGATACCACGTAGCTCAACGCTGAATATCAATATATTTATGATGTCGACACAGATAACATTAAATGTTGAAATGCTCTCGCTGATGGATGGACAAATGTGTCTGGACACCAACTGATAAACTTCACTGTCAAGACACCGGAACCAATTTTCTTTGAGAGTATTTGTCCTGGTAAGTAAAGATAAAAAGCTTAATTAGGGCTACAAAATACACAATGGTTCTAATTACGCGTAAAACAAAAAACAAAGAGAAGTCGCCAGCTACCAGTTCCTCTCTTACACATTCAGGTATGTTTCTTTCCCTATCAGTATTACCAGTAATCTTATCATTTACTTCGTCATTTATGCACTGTACTAAAACTACTGAACCGTAGCTTTAGTAGACCGCAACTCAAGCAGCAACACCACGCGAAAACCTTGGGTGTCCTGCGTGAGAGCAACCATGTCGCGCTACAAGATGGCTGCTTAGAGCCAACCAGCTGTTTCTATAAAACGGCGTCCTTAACCTGTAGAATACTGTAGCTGGAGAGTAAGGTCACAGAATTAGGTTTACTTAAGAAAATAAAGCGAAAAGGAATGCTGTGCATGAAATTTACAAAGGGAGGAATCTCCATGGAGAATTTCATTAGTATCGTCAACTACGAAGATCACCAGACAAGTCCTTCGAATACACGTGAATGAGCAGAGAAGCATTCGACTACCTCATCAATAAATTAAACACGAATGTTTTTTTTTTACATGATCAAGAACTTTTAACAGCCAATAAATGCCGAGGAATGATTATTACATGACTAACTACATTAAATACCAACATTAGGATACAGAATGATCAGACTGAGCAACAGCTAGCTGTAGTGTAGGGGGTAGCGTTTGCAGTTCATAACTACATGTGAGGTGAGGGTCCAGAGTTCCATTCGCGCCTTTTGTTAAATTTTTACTGACTCAGTTAGGATTCTGTATGTTAAGTTTTATGTATACTGTTTACACTGCATCGATAAGTATATTTTTAAGGTCTTGCCAAAGAACTTGATCTTCACACCTATCCTAGTATATCACACACATTTAATTCCTAATAAATTACAATGAACCATGAAATTTTACAGATATTTGATGTTGCGAACGTAATTCATCAGCAGTCAGTGTTAAGGCCAAGCGTTTCAATTACTCTAAATAGCCTGTAAAAATAAAGCTTACAAAATTTTTGAAAAGTAAGTCAAACCTTTTGTGTAATGATTTGTCTAAAAGTGTGAAATAAAAAATATTAGGGAAACATTTGGTTCACCTCATTTTCTGTCCATGATTTCGAGCATCATTCAAAGGCATGTAGGATGTTTCTCTGATCTACTTATATCTTTTACACAAATCATTTCATAAAATATTCGACTAATTTCTTCCATTTTTGAATTTCAAGTTTTATTCAGAAAGCATGATCTTACTGACTCCTCATTTGCCTTCCTAACGTACTTGATTGGAATGAAGCCTTTTTGACATTTAAATACAGTACCAACGTATCTTTTTATGTGTAAAATAACTAGGTCTTGAACAGATGATATTTTTGACACTTCATTTACAGCAGCTTTTCGTGAAATATTTCAATTTTTCCTTAGCTTATTAATTAAGTTTTCGTTCATTACCCTGATTACTTTCAAGCAGTTAAATATTTTCATTCCAAACTAGACCTCATGCTGGTCAGTTTGATACCCAGTTTTCCTGTTTCTCTCCCTATGTTTGGAAGCGAAATTTTGGACAAAACCTCATGGTATAAGTTATAGGGAGTTTTATTTTCGCTCTGCTCACGCGTTTACAAAAACGTATCGAGCGTTAATCACATGATAAAATAGTCCTTTCTGCGTGTTGTCATTTCCAAAATTCGTCTTTTAGATATCTTGGACCTTTTTATGAGATACGATGATTTTTACGACCGCTCGATTCCCGAAGCGCAGGTAAGGTTCGGACGCGCCGCGAGCGACCCGTCCGCAGATATAACAACCAATATCTCAAGAATGAAAAGAGACACTGTAGTGTTGGCAGAAGAGCCAACACCGTGTTGCTAGAGGAGGCCGAAATGCACGCTTTTAATTACACGCTGACTGGCGTGAGGTCTGGAATAGTTAAGGGAATTAATAGTAGCAAATAAAGTACGTAGTTGATATAATACTTAACTTTAATCCACAATTGGTGTACATCGCTCTTGACGGTACATGTTATAATCTCAATATCAAATGCTATGGCGCCTTGCTAGGTCGTAGCAAATGACGTAGCTGAAAGCTATGCTAACTATCGTCTCGACAAATGAGAGCGTAGTTGTCAGTGATCCATCTCTGGCTAAGTCGGCTGTACAACTGGGGCGAGTGCTAGTAAGTCTCTCTAGACCTGCCGTGTGGTGGCGCTCGGTCTGCAATCACTGACAGTGGCGACACGCGGGTCCGACGTATACTAACGGACCGCGGCCGATTTAAAGGCTACCACCTAGCAAGTGTGGTGTCTGGCGGTGACACCACAGATACCATTCCGGTCTCAACTTTAAATACAATTTAGATATATTGGTTGCATTTGATACGCAATAATGTATGGCCTTAAATGAACTATACGGGAAGTCTACACAATGTGATTTTATCTCCGCAAATTCTTAAAAATTTTGTGCAGCCATGTACTCAATTTCGTGCAGCACAGTAACTATGACGAATAACGAAAATAAATTCTGATCTTTATCATTTAAGGATATCAAGCTATAGGTTGTGGAAAAATCAAATTTTTTCACTGAATAGTTTTCTTAAAATCGGATGTTAAGTAATTCATAGCTGCCGTCGCGTCCGCTCCATTGCTTTGCCAAGAAGACACGTGACTGTCGCCCTGTGTCGCTCGTGCTGCAGCGACAAGATTCAAACACTGAATTCAAACGTCGCCAGCTGCAGCGGGAGACAGGCAGTGACACAGATGTCGCTCACGTAAGACACTTCCGTAAATACATCTGCGGTAGTGTTTTGTCGCCTGAAGCTGTCGCGCGCTGTCGCTTGCTTCTGTCGCTCACGTAGGACACGACCAGTCTGTGGCCCCTCGATCGTAGGTTTTCAGAGCTATGAGCAACAAAAAGGACCATTGAAAAAGAGACAAAATCTGAGTGTGAGTACTGTGGAAACATACGTATATCATAATATTTCCTAAGCAGTATTGGCTCGACGACCCCCGAGTTCTTCCTTATCTTCGGCATCGCCTCCTGCACGTCTGAAGTCGACACATTTACCGTCTTGTTCCCAGTGTCATATCGAGCATTCTCGGTCACAGTGCGCGAGTTGAAATGCTTTCTGTTACCGTTACAAATGTTTGCAGAGCAAAAAAGACAAAGTCGCGACCGGACCGCCAAGTCTACAAGATTAAAATGCAGCGGTGCCAAGTTACGGTAATCCTCACGCATTATTAATCAGGGATGTCAAATTAAACACCTTTCAGCCGTCAAATTTCCAACCTTATTTTATTTGGCAACCAGTTTCAGCGTTTTATTACGCCATGTTCAGGCCCCTGACCGAAGTGTAGGATGAATCTACCTCTGTTGTGATCAAAATAGGGGTCAGCAATACTGGTATTAGTAGATATTTGTTACAGTGATCACCTCACCCATGTCTCTTTACGCTACGATTTGTTTTTAACAGTACCTTAACATTTTCGTCTGAAGCCGCCTTTTGATTTACCTACAGTTAGTTCTTCCAGATGATTTGACTGTGTTTATCAGTTTATCGTCACTGTTTTCGTGGCAGAAAACTTCACAATTTTTCAGATTTTATCTTGCTCTTTTTTTTCTCTCTCTCTTCGGTGTAGCTCTGCCTAAACATGTTGTTTTGAATCAAATTACAATTCTTTTCTTTTGCTTCTTTATTACTGAAACGTTTCACTGATGACCAGAGGGAGTAAGAGGAAACTTCCAGAGGCTTAAAAGAGGAAACAAAATATGCCGTCAGCATCTCTCTCATGAACACGAATGCAATAATCCCCCACTACAGACAGCCCCAGAAAGCCAGCAGCAGTGTAGTGAAGATATTCTGTCTGAAAATGTGCTTCGAATTTGGCCATGTTATGCCCAGGTAAATTCTACTGTGGATGCACTGGCCCAAAATGATAACTAGTCATGTGAATTAGAGTTGTGTTATTACACAGATACAACAAATTATTTATTATGCTTCAAGTTTTGATACATTTCCTGGAGTGAAAGAATGTGCCAACGTACACGGCAAAAATTGTAATGTTTGGGACTCTGTTTGCGAATGCCTAATTTGTATTCAGTTTCACAAGGTTACACTCTGCAGTTCGTCTATGTAGCCATGTTATTTGTTGCCTATTTGTGTACAACGATAGATACAAATATTAATTCTGTGTTTCTGATGATTCAGTAGTAATTAAAAAGTTTCTGTCTCCGTGTACACTCTTGTTTTTTTTCTGTGAAATCGCTAATGTCAACATGCAATAGTACTTTACCCAGGCCGGCCGGGGTGGCCGAGCGGTTCTAGGGGCTACAGCCTGGAACCGCACAACCGCTACGGTCGCAGGTTCGAATCCTGCCTCGGGCATGGATGTGTGTGATGTCCTTAGGTTAGCTAGGTTTAAGTAGTTCTTAGTTATAGGGGACTGATGACATCAGAAGTTAAGTCCCATAGTGCTCAGAGCCATTTGAACCATTTTGAACTGTACCCAGTGCATTGCAACCTCTGTGTTTATGCACTCTTTATCTGAGAAATTCTTGTCAAGAAACCTAAATCAGTAGTATGAAGTACACTTTTGCTTTCCAGTCGGTTTTCTAGATAGGATAAGAAAATTTTTTTGCTATCTCCATCATTCTATGCACATCACGTTTCCTTAACAAAACTCCACGTCCTGTGTGTCAAACGCTGTAGTTTGGTCTTTTTACCTAAAGGCAAACTGTTCTTTACTGAAAAGTCAACTTTGAGTTATTCATCAATCAGATTTTTATGATGTTTGCGAAGGTCCGCCTCCGTAGCGAAGCGGTAGCGTTACCGCCTACCACGCAAGGGGCCCGTGTTCGATTTCTGGCAGGGGACTGGGTGTTGTGTGTCCATCATCATTTTCATCATAATTGACACGAAAGTTCTCTGCTTCGTGATGACTGGGTGTTGTGTGATGTCTTTAGGTTAGTTAGGTTTAAGTAGTTCTGAGTTCTAGGGGACTGATGACCATAGATGTTAAATCCCATAGTGCTCAGAGCCATTTTTTTTGACACGCAAGTCGCCGAAGTGCCGTCAACTAAAAAGTCTTGCAATACGGCGGCCGGACCCCGAAGGGGATATCCCGGTCAGTAAATGCCATGGATCATATGTTTGTGAAGGATGATAGAGTTGAGACTGACCTGTAATTTCCTACATTTTCGCGACTGTCTTACCAGTACAGGGAACTTTTGCTTATTTTTGACATGGGGAGTTGTAATTGGATATCAATAATACATTACCAGTGTCCAGTAAAGGTCCTTCAGTCATGTTTATGCATTGTCTTGTCAGTTATACTCTTGGTTAAACCTCTAGAACTTTTATTTTTAATACTGAACGCTGTATTGCTGGTTGCCTAGTCTGAGGCAGCAGCAAAGCAACTAGTACTAGCATACAGTTGTATAGCACACAGTGGTCGATGTTCGCGTTTTTGAGAAATCTGCTGCAGGTAAATTTCAGCACTGCTGAAACATTTGTTTACAAAATATGCCCAGTTTTTCTAATTTTTGCTTTTAGCAGTTTTTAGTCTCATACAGGGTGTTTCAAAAATGACCGGTATATTTGAAACGGCAATAAAAACTAAACGAGCAGCGATAGAAATACACCGTTTGTTGCAATATGCTTGGGACAACAGTACATTTTCAGGCGGAAAAACTTTCGAAATTACAGTAGTTACAATTTTCAACAACAGATGGCGCTGCATGTGATGTGAAAGATGTAGAAGACAACGCAGTCTGTGGGTGGGACTGGGAACGTGACGGATGTACGTGCTGGAAAGGTAGGGCGACCGCGTACGGCAACCACAGAGGGCAACGCGCAGCTAGTGCAGCAGGTGATCCAACAGCGGCCTCGGGTTTCCGTTCGCCGTGTTGCAGCTGCGGTCCAACGTCCACGTATCGTCTCATGCGCCAGAGTTTACACCCCTATCCATACAAAATTCAAACGCGGCAACCCCTCAGCGCTGCTACCATTGCTGCACGAGAGACATTCGCTAACGATATAGTGCACAGGATTGATGATGGCGATATGCATGTGGGCAGCATTTGGTTTACTGACGAAGCTTATTTTTACCTGGACGGCTTCATCAATAAACAGAACTGGCGCATATGGGGAACCGAAAAGCCCCATGTTGCAGTCCCATCGTCCCTGCATCCTCAAAAAGTACTGGTCTGGGCCGCCATTTCTTCCAAAGGAATCATTGGCCCATTTTTCAGATCCGAAACGATTACTGCATCACGCTATCTGGACATTCTTCGTGAATTTGTGGCGGTACAAACTGCCTTAGACGACACTGCGAACACCTCGTGGTTTATGCAAGATGGTGCCCGGCCACATCGCACGGCCGACGTCTTTAATTTCCTGAATGAATATTTCGATGATCGTGTGATTGCTTTGGGCTATCCGAAACATGCAGGAGGCGGCGTGGATTGGCCTCCCTATTCGCCAGACATGAACCCCTGTGACTTCTTTCTGTGGGGACATTTGAAAGACCAGGTGTACCGCCAGAATCCAGAAACAATTGAACAGCTGAAGCAGTACATCTCATCTGCATGTGAAGCCATTCCGCCAGACACGTTGTCAAAGGTTTCGGGTAATTTCATTCAGAGACTACGCCATATTATTGCTACGCATGGTGGATATGTGGAAAATATCGTACTATAGAGTTTCCCAGACCACAGCGCCATCTGTTGTTGAAAATTGTAACTACTGTAATTTCGAAAGTTTGTCTGCCTGAAAATGTACTGTTGTCCCAAGCATATTGCAACAAACGGTGTATTTCTATCGCTGCTCGTTTAGTTTTTATTGCCGTTTCAAATATACCGGTCATTTTTGAAACACCCTGTATTTGAGCTTTCTACTAGAAATTATTCCACATCACCATTACCATTTTTTTTACTTTTATTTGAAATGCATATATCGAATTGAAATGTCAATTAATAAATATTGCATCATGAACTCTATGTATTGAATCACAAAATGTATGAAAATGCGAGTACTCCTAATAGCAGAGATTTCGTTTTGAAAAATCGGGTGCTGTGAAATGATTTCATCTTACTTTCACTCTTTAGCCTTTCCAAAGATCATTACAGAACATTTTTTTCTGGATTTCTCCAGTATATAAATTTGTTACTAGACACAAAATGATCTCATCTAAAACACATCTCTTACTCTGGGAATAAAAAACCATATAAAACTTAGAGGCAGGAAACTCTGAAATAGCTTCAGTGTGTCTGAATTAGTGCAAACTAAACTAATTTTTTCGTGGTCCATTCCCTTTCTTTCCAGAACATTGTTGTAAATATCTAACGCACTGCATCATAATATAATTTAATTTATTCCACATTAAATGTATAGTAGTCGTATATTAAATTGCCACGTAGAATTTCTGCTGTGGCGAGAGTGTCAAATCGATGTCTTTTGATAGTCAACAGGTGACAGTGTTCTCAGACAAAATCTGATAAAGAAATTGCGGACGCCTGTGCATATTATCTATTGTCTAGCGAGCATTGGCTACTCTGTATTAGTCTCTCTAGCATGGCCCAGTCATGCACCACATAGTGGGCAGGGCTTCATCTCGCTGTGGAAAAAAACAAATGGTCATGATAAAATCCTATTTATTACTAAAATCCATGAACTACGCTTTTCAACATGGAATGTGTGAAACTAATAACTACTGCGTTTCAAATGTTACAAAGGAATTCCGTAATAATACTTTGGCAAGGGGAGTAGACTGAGTGGAAATGATGGTAATGAAGAAAAATTTCAATGTCCATGTAAACCATCAGTAACTGCCAAGTTAGCTCATTGCCTAAGCGCATACTAAGTTGAACTCGCTGAGTGCGTGAGTCAATTTAGAATACTAAAACCTAACTCTAGTCAATGGAATTTGCGGCCACCTAGAAGCATGTTTGCCAGTGCTGTACACACACACACAGACACACACACACACACACCATACTCTACATCTACATCTACATGATTACTCTACAATTCACATTTAACTGCTTGGCAGAGGGTTCATCGAACCACAATCATACTATCTCTCTACCATTCCACTCGCGGGAAAAACGAACACCTAAACCTTTTTGTTCGATCTCTGATTTCTCTTATTTTATTTTGATGATCATTCCTACCTATGTAGGTTGGGCTCAACAAAATACTTTCGCATTCGGAAGAGAAACTTGGTGACTGAAATTTCGTAAATAGATCTCGCCGCGACGAAAAAGTCTTTGCTTTAATGACTTCCATCCCAACTCGTGTATCATATCTGCCACACTCTCTCCCCTACTACGCGATAATACAAAACGAGCTGCCCTGTTTTGCACCCTTTCGATGTCCTCCGTCATTCCCACCTGGTAAGGATCCCACACCACGCAGCAATATTCTAACAGAGGACGAACGAGTGTAGTGTAAGCTGTCTCTTTAGTGGACATGTTGCATCTTCTAAGTGTCCTGCCAATGAAACGCAACCTTTGGCTCGCCTTCCCCACAATATTATCTATGGGGTCTTTCCAACTGAAGTTGTTCGTAATTTTAACACTCAGGTGCTTAGTTGAATTGACAGCCTTGAGAACTGTACTATTTATCGAGTAATCGAATTCCAACGGATTTCTTTTGGAACTCATGTGGATCACCTCGCACTTTTCGTTATTTAGCGTCAACTGCCACCTGCCTCACCATACAGCAATCTTTTCTAAATCGCTTTGCAACTGACACTGGTCTTCGGATGGCGTTACTAGACGGTAAATTACAGCATCATCAGCGAACAACCTAAGAGAACTTCTCAGATTGTCACCCAGGTCATTTATATAGATCAGGAACAGCAGAGGTCCCAGGACGCTTCCCTGGGGAACACCTGATATCACTTCAGTTTTACTCGATGATTTGCCGTCTATTACTACGAACTGCGACCTTCCTGACAGGAAATCACGAATCCAGTCGCACAACTGAGACGATACCCCACAGGCCCGCAGCTTGATTAGAAGTCGCTGGTGAGGAACGGTGTCAAAAGCTTTCCGGAAATCTAGAAATACGGAATCAACTTGAGATCCCCTGTCGATAGCGGCCATTACTTCGTGCGAATAAAGAGCTAGCTGCGTTGCACAAGAACGATGTTTTCTGAAACCATGCTGACTACGTATCAATAGATCGTTCCCTTCGAGGTGATTCATAATGTTTGAATACAGTATATGCTCCAAAACCCTACTGCAAACTGACGTCAATGATATAGGTCTGTAGTTCAATGGATTACTCCTACTACCCTTCTTAAAAACACTGGTGCGACCTGCGCAATTTTCCAATCTGTAGGTACAGATCTATCGGTGAGCGAGCAGTTGTATATGATTGCTAAGTAGGGAGCTATTGTGTCAGCGTAATCTGAAAGGAACGTATACAATCTGGACTTGAAGACTTGCCCGTATCAAGCGATTTGAGTTGCTTCGCAACCCCTAAGGTATCTACTTCTAAGAAACTCGTGCTAGCAGCTGTTCGTGTTCCTAATTCTGGAATATTCCATTCGTCTTCCCTGGTGAAGCAATTTCGGAAAACTGCGTTCAATAACTCGGTCGTCGGTAACAGTACCATCGGCACTGCGCAGCGAAGGTATTGACTGCGTCTTGCCGCTTGTGTACTTTACATACGACCAGAATTTCTTCGGATCTTCTACCAAATTTCGAGATAATGTTTCGTTGTGGAACCTATTAAAGGCATCTCGCATTGAAGTCCGTTCCAAATTTCGCGCGTCTGTAAATTTTAGCCAATCTTCGGGATTTCGCGTTCTTCTGAACTTCGCATGCTTTTTCCGTTGCCTCTGCAACAGCGTTCGGACCTGTTTTGTGTACCATGGGGGATCAGTTCCATCTCTTACCAATTTATAAGGTATGAATCTCTCAATTGCTGTTGCTACTATATCTATGAATTTGAGCCACATCTCGTCTACATTTGCATAGTCAGTTCGGAAGAAATGGAGATTGTCTCTTAGGAAGGCTTCTAGTGACACTTTATCCGCTTTTTTAAATAAGATTATTTTGCGTTTGTTTCTGGTGGATTTGGAAGAAACGGTATTGAGCCTAGCTACAACGACATTGTGATCACTAATCCCTGTATTAGTCATGATGCTCTCTATTAGCTCTGGATTGTTTGTGGCTAAGAGGTCAAGTGTTTTTTCGCAATCATTTACATTTCGCGTGGGTTCGTGGACTAACTGCTCGAAATAATTTTCGGAGAAAGCGTTTAGGACAATCTCGGAAGATGTTTTCTGCCTACCACCGGTTTTGAACAAGTATTTTTGCCAACATATCGAGGGAAGGTTGAAGTCCCCACCAACTATAACCGTATGAGTGGGGTATTTATTTGTTACGAGACTCAAATTTTCTCTGAACTGTTCAGCAACTATATCATCGGAGTCAGGGGGTCGATAGAAGGAGCCAATTACTTAGTTCGGCTGTTAAGTATAACCTCCAACCATACCAATTCGCACGGAGTATCTACTTCGACTTCACTACAAGATAAACCACTACTGACAGACACAAACACTCCACCACCAATTCTGCCTAATCTATCTTTCCTGAACACCGTCTGAGACTTCGTAAAAATTTCTGCAGAACTTATTTCAGGCTTTAGCCAGCTTTCTGTACCTATAACGATTTCAGCTTCTGTGCTTTCTATTAGCGCTTAAAGCTCAGGGACTTTCCCAGCACAACTACAACAATTTACAACTACAATTACGACTGTTCCTTAATACAATTACGTCCTGTATTTGCCATGCACCGTTTGAGATTGCAGCCCACCCCGTACTTTCCCGAGGCCTTCTAACCAAAAAAAACGCCCAGTCCACGCCACACAGCCTCCGCTACCCGTGTAGCCGCCGGCAGAGTGTAGTGAACTCCTGACCTATTCAGCGGAACCCGAAACCCCACCACCCTACGGCGCAAGTAAAGGAATCTGCAGCCAACACGGTCGCAAAACCGTCTGAGCCTCTGATTCAGACCCTCCACCTGGCTCAGCACTAAAGGTCTGCAGTCGGTTCTGTCAACGATGCTGCAGATGGTGAGCTCTGCCTTCATCTCGTAAACAAGACCGGCAGCCTTCACCAAATCAGATAGCCGCTGGAATCCAGAGAGATTTTCCTCAGATCCAAAGTGACACACGTCATTAGTGCCGACATGTGCCACCACCTGCAGCTGGCTGCACCCTGTGCTCTTCATTGCATCCGGAAGGACCTTTTCCACATCAGGAATGACTCCACCCAGAATGCACACGGAGTGCACACTGGATTTCTTCCCCTCCTTAGCCGCCATATCCCTAAGGGGCCCCATTACGCGCCTAACATTGGAGCTCCCAACTACCAACAAGCCCACCCTCTGCGATTGCCCGGACCTTGGAGGCTGAGAATCATCCTCTGAGACAGGGCAGGCAGCTGCATCTGGCTCAGCCAGAAACAGTACCTGAAACCTGTTTGTCAGACGCACCGGGGAGGCTTTCTGACCAGCCTCCGGGGACGTCTTTCGCTGCCTGCCACACCTTGGAACGACCTCCCAATCAACCACAGGCGAGAGCTCAGCCCCACTGCGGGCAGCAACCGGGGCAACCACAGCGGCAGACCGATCTGGGGACAGAAGTGGCGAGGTTGACATCCCCGTGATACCCAAGTCCTACTCCCCACAGTGGCGCCCATTGGCAACAGCCTCAAGCTGTGCGACTGAAGTCAGCGCCGCCTGCAGCTGTGAGTGAAGGGATGCCAACTCAGCCCTCATCCGAACACAGCAATCACAGTCCCTGTCCATTGTAATTGATGTTGAACAACAGGTACTGAAACACGAGTCCGTGCCCAGATAACGCAAGGGAAACACGCAAAGAACGTATGAACTAACCTGTACAAATGTCTAACGACTGCACTACAATCTGCGCTAAATCAGGTACTAAAGCGTGGTGCTACAACTCACAAATACTATAATACGCCCGAAATTTATGAATTAAACTATGCAAGTACCCAACAACACGCAAAGAAATTAAGAATTAAACTATGTAACAAATAAGTAAGCTAGGAGTATACGACTTGCTGCTGGCAGCTGCTTATCCAACGTCGGCAGGGAACACACTCTGCACAAACTTAGACAGAGTATGACTACAGTGTTAAAATCTGAGTGTGATTCATCTGTGAGCATGGTACTGTGGACTTTAAACGAAGTGTTGTCTTCCGAAACCTAAGAAGAAGTCTTCCTTCTCGCCGCTCCTGGTTAGAATGTTTTTATACCTCATAAGAAACGCATCAGTTTTCAAGAGTCATGAAAAGTTTTATATCATTTCCAGTTAATTCAATAAACGATTCTAGGCATTTCAAGACCGCAAGTTCATAGTTTTCTGGTGAGTGTAGCGTGTACTACATATTCAAATGTTGGGTGACAGCCTCCAAGCAGAAATGATAGCTGGTGATGATAAATCATATGAAATGATTGTAGCTTCAGACCAACATTACCAGCTTGCTGTATAAGCTATTCTGTCTGGAGGCTCTGCTTTTGTACTGAAGATTAAATTAGCAGCTAAGATAAATGGTGATACTGGATGTCGAGAACAAGCAAAGCTTCCACTCTTCCAACTCAACTGTCCAAAAAATAGTGGCAATAAGCGCCAGAAGAGCTCTCATAACCGAATGATTGAGAACTATAATATACAATTACTGATTATTTCAAACGAAACTGCAGCTAAAACACTTTAATACGTTCCATTGCTAAAAACTGTGGTAATTTGGCCACACAAATAAGCAACAAGTGGATATTCTCGGCGTGTTACACACCTACTGTCCATCTGCACTGTCGCCATCTGTGCGTTCGGTGCATCGCGTGATGAGGTGTCATACCGAAATGAACAGGAGCCACATTGACACTTGTGATCATGACATTGAGCTACTAAAGTAAGTCTCGAAGAGGGCATCAGTACTCATCTAGGTGCAAATCAGCATGGTAAAACTAACGGAAACTAGGCACTTCGTTTTGACACAGGTATATTTAATTTGTTCCTCTTCCATACCGTTGAAGTCCGTTGCTCTACCGTTTTTTTTTATTTCTTAATGAGTTACCAAGTTTTTCACTGATGTCAGCTGCGAAATCCATTGTCTCTACGTTTATTTGTAGTACATGTGTGACCCTAATTTTTCATTTAAACGAATGCTGGTGTGCAGTAATTGTCAGGAGAAAAGAGAATGTGTTCGAGATCAGCTTGCAAGCTTTATGACTGTTTTGGGACATTTGCAACACTTCAAGGATTGCGATCTTACAATAATCTAATAGTGGTAAGCCTTTCTGCAGTATCTGTTCACCAGTAGGGGTGCGGTTGGAAGGGGGGGGGGGGGGTTCCATGGCTCTGGAGAGTCAGAGCGAATGTCTGATAGGGTGATGGACTGATATCTTGTTTGTCTCCTCCGCAAATCCTTGTGATTAAGTAATATGAGACAGCTACTCAATGATCAATGAAGAACTGATGGTATACAACAAGGTTTAAGACATCCACATCTCATTCAAAAACATGTACGTTAGAGTTTCGCGTGCTCAGAGCTATGAGTACAGGATTATCCGCCACTATTAGTGTTAGAATGTGGTGAGTACACAGTTCATCACATATGTGTGTGAGTGGGACTGCATTGCAAACGCCAGCCCCATAAGTCTGTCTTTGGGGAGCCATCAAGATCGCTATTTGGATTCCCAATGGAGACGTAAACGACGCTAATTAGCAGTGGAACAATGGACGGTTGTGGTTTCATTAGGCAAATCACACTTGATTTTAATCCATACCGACGTTCTTCTTAGAATCCTCTAGCATGCAGGAAGTCACCTACTTCACATACGAAAATCATTATGATCACTGAGCGATGGCGGCACAATAAGACAATCAGTGATCAACAATGCCGTGGCTCCGGAACAATTAGCTGTCGCACAGGGACCGTTACGGTTGTTGTGGACGTCGTCACCACCGTCACCATAATCTCTTTCAACGCCGACCAGTTACATATCGTCTTGATTTAACTGAAGACATTTGCTGAAGGATGTTAATCTCTTTCAACGCCGACCAGTTACATATCGTCTTGATTTAACTGAAGACATTTCCTGAAGGATGTTAATCTCTTTCAACGCCGACCAGTTACATATCGTCTTGATTTAACTGAAGACATTTGCTGAAGGATGTTAATCTCTTTCAACGCCGACCAGTTACATATCGTCTTGATTTAACTGAAGACATTTCCTGAAGGATGTTAATCTCTTTCAACGCCGACCAGTTACATATCGTCTTGATTTAACTGAAGACATTTCCTGAAGGATGTTTGTTTGAACCAGACTCCTAGAATGACTTAATTTCGTTATTGTATATGCTGATGGCTTCCATGTGATGCCTTGAATCACACGTTGTTTACGAAAGGATATATTTTAGCCTCCAAAGCATCAGTTGAATATAGAGATACATATCTGGTAGTAAAATAAATAATTAATGAATCAAATGACGTAAGGAAAACCCTTTTCAAACAGAAACACTTACGAAATGGAATACAACCTAGATATAGCGCACGTCCTGCTGAAATGAAGTGAATATCACATTCTACTTTTCATGTAAGAAGCACAGCTACGTGTCAAATCGATTAACATATCATACATATTTCCTTGTATTTTTCTTTGTAAACACTTGTAAGCTGGTAGCTGAAAATATTAGTTTTTATTTCACTATTAGTTTACTGTCATAAGACGTACTTCGTACTAACACCAGAAATACATTCTTGTTTTATGTTAGCAAACATACTTTTGTATTTATTACAACACGTCGATTTGTCACAGTTCATTTAAATGCACACATTATGTCAATAATTCTCAAGAATAAATTTGTTCATGAGAAAGTTTATGCAACAGAATCACATTTAACAACATTTTCGGACGGAAAGACATATTCAACTGGCGTAACACATGCAGTAACAGAGTGTTTTACATAAAACATATGGAATATCAATCTGCATCGTGAGAGTTGTAGAAATATTTTTATGGAGAAAGTAAAAATCCTTTATAGAAAGGTGCCCCCAGTTACAGATACATGCCATAATGCGAATGTAGACTGGTATTAATAGTAACAAAGTTATAGGTGACTGCCGTAATGAACGAATGCAAATACATGGACTGAAGCACCAAATATAAAAATCTTGAATGTTTGGTGCTCCGCAGACTTTATTAAAAGACATCTTCAATACACTTTGAGCTGCACTAGAATTGCCAAAGCCTGTTTTCCGTTTTATAAACCATCACTGGAATATTATGCACTTATATAGCAACTGTTAGTGGTTCATGGTGTGGGTTCCTGTTATGTCCTAGTTCATGAACCACGGGCAACGTATGAGTGGCCAAGTAAGTGGTCCTGACAGTCGGGATACTAGTTACATTGGAAGTTGTGGCCAGCTTTGTGCTCAGATGGCAAAGACTACCAAATCCACCGGTTAGTCCCTCAACCGTTAGGGGTAAAACTCAATGGGACCTGGGTCAAGTAAGGTTAGCAACCTGCTTCCCTGGTACTTTAAATATGACGCTGGCAACAATCAGAGCAAAATGCCTCGGCCCTTTGGAGGTGACGGAGTCCCACCTCTAATTGGCAAACCAGGGACTCCTAAGCTACGACTCAGCAAACGAATGGTAACGAGATTGGGAGCTATTAATATCAATGGGGACTACTCTGGGGACAAGGTAGAGCTGGCAGAGGCTGCAAGTAAGATGGGGTTGGACGTTTTAGCTGTTAGTGACATTCGGGTAAGGGGTGAGAAAGAAGAGGAAGTGGGAGAATACAAGGTCTACGTGTCAGGAGTCAAAGCAGGAATAACACAATGGGGTGTAGGGCTTTACATCAGGAAATAAATGGAACCCAGCGTAGTTGCAATAAGGCATGTAAACGAACGACTGATGTGGATATATTTGACAGTGTCTAACAAGATAATTAAGATTGTGTCAGTATATTCGCATTGTGAAGGGACAGATCAAGATAAGATGGATAGTTTTTATGACGCACTCAGTGATGTAGTAGTTAGAGTAAAGGACAAGGACAGTGTTCTGCTCATGGGTGATTTTAATGCCAGGATTGGAAATCGAACAGAAGGGTATGGAAAGGTTATGTGTAAATTTGGAGAGGATATGGAGGCCAACAGGAACGGGAAACAACTCGGATTTGTGTGCCAGTATGGGATTAGTAATCACAAATTCCTTTTTTAAACATAAGAACATTCACCAGTATACTTGGGAAGGTAGGGGAACCAGATCTGTCATTGACTATATAATGACAGATCAGGAATTCAGGAAGGCTGTGAGGGACACATGTGTATTCAGGGGATTCTTTGATGACACTGATCACTATATAATCCGCAGTGAAATTGGTATTGTGAGGCCGAAAGTGCAGCAGGTCAGGTCCATATGTAGGAGGATAAGAGTGCAGAAACTTCAGGATAAGGAAATCAGGCACAAGTACATAACAGTGATCTCAGAAAGGTACCAGTTAGTTGAATGTAGTCAATTACAGTCACTGGAAAAGGAATGGACAACATACAGGGACACAGTACTAGAAGTGGCTAAAGAATATCTTGGAACAGTAGTGTGTAAAGGTAGGATGAAGCATACAGCTTGGTGGAATGACACAGTCAAGGCAGCCTGTAAAAGGAAAAATACGGCGTATCAAAAATGGCTACATACTAGAACTCAGGTAGACAGAGAAAGTTATGTTGAAGAAAGAAAGCCAAACAGATAATTGCAGCATCCAAGAAGAAATCTTGGGAAGACTTTGGAAACAGGTTGGAGACTTTGGGTCAAGCTGCTGGAAAACCATTCTGGAGTGTAATTAGCAGTCTTCGAAAGGGAGGTAAGAAGGAAATGACAAGCATTTTGGACAGGTCAGGAAAACTGCTGGTGAATCCTGTTGATGCCTTGGGCTGATGGAGGGAATATTTTTAAGAGTTGCTCAATTTAGGTGAAAATACGATCAGTAATGTTTCAGATTTCGATGTACTATGGGATAGGAATGATGATGGAAATAGGATCACATTTGAGGAAGTGGAGAAAATGGTCAATAGATTGCAGTGCAATAAAGCGGCTGGGGTGGATGAAATTAAGTCGGAACTCATCAAAAACAGTGGAATGTCAGGTCTTAAATGGCTACTTAGGATAACTGAAATGGCATGGGAGTTGGGACAGGTTCCATCAGACTGGAAGAAAGCAATAATCACACCAATCTTTAAACATGGAAACAGAAAAGATTGTACCAACTACAGAGGTATCTCTTTAATCAGCGTTGTGGGTAAAATGTTCTAAGGTATTGTTGAAAGGAAAGTGCGAATATTAGTTGAGGACAAACTGGATGAAAATCAGTGTGGGTTTACGCCTCTTAGAGCTTGTCAGGACCAGATCTTTAGCTTACAGCAAATAATGGAGAAATGTTATGAGTGGAACAGGGAATTGTATTTATGCTTTATAGATCTAGAAAAGGCATATGACCGGGTTCCTAGGAGGAAGTTATTGTCTATTCTACGATTTTGTGGAATAGGACGCCAACTTTTGCAAGCAATTAAAGGTCTTTACATAGATAGTCAGGCAGCAGTTACAGTTGACAGTAAATTGAGTTCATGGTTCAGAATAGTTTCAGGGGTAAGAAAATGCTGCAACCTGTCTCCACTGTTGTTCATATTATTTATGGATCATTTGTTGAGAACAATAGACTGGCTGGGTGAGATTAAGATATGTGAATACGAAATAAGCAGTATCGCATATGTGGATGACTTAATTGTGATGGCAGATTCGATTGAAAGTTTGCAAAGTAATATTTCAGAGCTAGATCAGAAATGTAAGGACTATTGTATGAAGATTAGCATCTCCAAAATGAAAGTAATCTCAGTGGGAAAGAGATATAAACGGATTGAGTGCCAAATAGGAGGAACAAAGTTAGAACAGGTGGACGTTTTCAAGTACTTAGGATGCATATTCTCACAGGATGGCAACAAGTGAAAGAACTGGAAGCGAGGTGTAGCAAAACTAATGCAGTGAGCGCTCAGCTACGATCTACTCCCTTCTGCAAGAAGGAAGTCAGTACCAAGACTAACTTATCTGTGCACCGTTCAATCTTTCGACCAACTTTGTAGTATGGGAGCGAAAGCTGGGTGGATTCAGGTTACCTTATCAATAAGGTTGAGGTTACGGATATGAAAGTAGCAAGGATGATTGTAGATACTAGTAGATGGGAACAATGGCAGGAGGGTGTCCACAATGAGGAAATCAAAGAAAAACTGGGAATGAACTCTATAGATGTAGCAGTCAGGGAGAACAGGCTCAGATGGTGGGGTCATGTTACACGCATGGGAGAAGCAGGGTTACCCAAGAGACTCATGGGTTCAGCAGTAGAGGGTAGGAGGAGTCGGGGTAGACCAAGGAGAAGGTACCTGGATTCGATTAAGAATGATTTTGAAGTAATAGGCTCAACATCAGAAAAGGCACCAATGTTAGCACTGAATAGGGGATCATGGAGGAATTTTATAAGGGGGACTATGCTCCAGACTGAACGCTGAAAAGCATAATCAGTCTTAAATGATGTTGATGATGATGATAGCAATGGCATACTTGTCAGATAATATGACATGATCTAAAATATGTCCTGCAATATAGTACACACACTGTCACATACATTACTAGTGTCAATTTTAGGCAGTAATAATTCCTGATGATGTTTCACGTGACTGTCATATACATTATGTCAGGAACTATCAATAACTATCACTGCCTCAAATTTGACAGAAATAATGAACATGACAAATTGTGTACTATGTTAAAAGACATATTTCAAATACTGTCATATTAATAGACAACCATGTCATTGCTACAGACATGCATAATATGCCACTGATGATGGGTTATAACCCAAATACTGGGTTTGGCAAATAAAACTAGTGCAGCTCATAGTGTATTGAAAATGTCTTTTAATAAATCGTAAATTATTAGAATAACTTTGAAAGCATATTTGAGATAGTATTTTCAAAAGAATGATGTCAAAAACCAAAAGAAATTAAAATTCGTGTTGAAAAAGAAAAGACACGTGCCACATTATTATTTCTTTTAAGGAAACTACGCGATTGAAAGCTTGCCTTAATGACTGTTCAGAGAACTACATGTTTTCTTTCCTTCACGTAAATATCGTTATTTCTAGCTAAGTTTCGTAAATAAATTAGTAAACAGCCATGAGTGGGAAGTGTTTGATCTGCCAGAAGAGCGTTAGTTCATGGATTCTAAGCAGCCGATATGACAGATGGTTTCATTGGAATAATGTAGTTGCGTGGATATTGTGGAAGTATATGAGGCTCTTCCATAGAGTAGTAAAGTATTTTCAAGGGATGGGAAGGGAAGATTATAGCCCTTAAGGCTGAACTGGATAGTGCTAGCGAGGAACTGATGAGATTAAGAAGGGAGAAGGGTGAAGACACGTGGGAAGTGGTAGCAGGGAAAAGGGGCCACAGAAAGGGAACAGTATCTGATTGTTTCATCATTGGCACAAAAAATAGATTTGCCTTGCTACGTCAGTTTATTAAGTAAGAGGCTCAAGTAGACGTAGGTGTAGTGAATACCGAACAGACTTTCATTAGGAAACTAACTATTTCAAAAAAAGATAGAAAGTAGAAGGAAAGTTCTGTTGTTAGGAAGTAGCTATGGAAGAGGTGTGGGCCCGGTTTTGCAGGAAACATTACGTAACAGATACCAGGCCACAAACGATTTCAAGCTCAGTGCATGTCTTAGCCAATTGGTAGGGATTGTAGGATCCATGTACGAGGGCTTTATGAAGCAGGATCACATTGTTATAGTGGTTGGAGGAGGGCATAGCACTAATAGTATTGAGAGTGACCTGGTAAAAATAGCTTCTGCAGAGAGCCATACAATGATTGGGTTTGTGCCTGCTTTCATGCAGTACAAACTGCCAAAGTTTGGCAGCTCTATAAGGAACATCAATATGGAGCTGGAAACTTTGACAGGCAGGTAGTAATAATGTTAAAATATCACAAGATGATTATAAAAGTACAGTGAAAAATAATGTTAGTACATTGCATAGAATATTAGAGGATTATAAAATAAGCAGTTGAACTTCTCTTTTGTTTGAAAGGTTTAGAAACAGAGAATGGAATGCATGTACTATACCTGTCCAAACATCGTAGAATCACACATATGGAAAAAGCAAACTTAAGTGTATGTAAGCTTTCGTCACATGTAAGTAGAGGAAATATGAAAAAAGGAAAAGTTGTCATAAATGTTAAAAAGCATCACAGTCTGAAAAATTCAGAGATGAAAAACTTTTGTATAAAGTAACCATGTGCCTGTAAGATTAAACTATATGATGGTAATTTTACAATTGCAGTTGGGTATAGGTCCCTAACGGGAAATTTTCAGCTGTTTCTGAAAAATCTGAATTCTTGTTGTACTGTGTAACAGACAGAGGGAAAAAAACGGTTATTTGTGGGGATTTCAATGTCGAGTCTGATAGGAAGAATGATCATCTTTCAATTTGACATCATTGACTGATTTTCCTCCTCAGGTAGCGCAGGACAGCAGCACACAGATAGATAATATTTTCGTAGGCCAAGATAAATTTAAACAAATAAGCATTTGTTTTGTTAAGAATGATCTTTCTGTTCATGGTGCACAGCTGATTACAGTATATGAACGGCTCCATACCATAATGCAATGCATTCTATTAACAGTTGAACAGTTCTAGATCTAAAGGAAGTTTGCAACACTTACACTGGGTTGTGGATTACTGGAACCTGGAGCTAATTTAAAATACGACCTATTTCATGATACATTTATGAGTATTTTTGAAAACAGTTTCCCTAACAAACCAGAAAAATACAATTCTAAGAGACTATGGCTTACTAAATAGGGATAAAAATATCTCATAAATGGAAAAGGGAAACGTTTTTAATAGCAAGAAAGAGTAATGACCCCAAAACAGTCGAATATTATAAGAATAACTGTACTACATCAAGAAATGTTATTAAAAAGTCCAGAAGTACATGTGTTATGCTTGAGAGAAGCAACCCTGAGAATAACAATAAAGCAATTTGGAATATTGTTGTAAGGTAAACAGGGCTACCAACAGCGCAAGAAGACTGTATTGCCATCAAACTGAATGAAAAGTTTATTAACAGAAAGTCAGTGATTGAAAAATTTTTAATTTTTTATAAATGCTATAGAGAAAACATGATCCAGATGTTCATTAAAAAGGCAAAGCTAAATAGGGAAGAGGCAATACTTATGTAATTTGATAAAATCCACCTCTACTTCTGAAGTTCAGGAAATAATGAACTCACTCAGAAGTAACTGATGGCACTTCCAACAAAGTACTAAAAGCTCGTTCCCAACAGACACACACGGACCCATACCTGCACAAACCACCACCCGAGCTAGAAAAGAGGCATGATTAGTACGCTCGTAACGAGAGCAGGACGAATATGTGAGCCGCAACATCTCAAACGAGAAATGCAACACCTGGAAACTGTCCTCCAAAAATTATATTAGAAGTGTAACAGAGCCAAACACTCGGCGAAGTAAGGAACCAGAAAAAGAAATGTCGGTTACGGCCTTTCTGCCATACATTCCCAGAGTGACGGACAGAATCGGCCGCATATTGCGCAAACATGGCGTAAAGACGATTTTCAAACCGACAAGGAAGATCAGAGTGTCCTAGATCGGCGAAGGAGAAAAGAGACCCACTTGCAATGTCGGGAATATACCGTACACCATGCACATGCGGAAAAGTTTATGTCGGAATGACTGGACGATCCATCAACACCAGGATCAACGAGCATAAGCGACATTGTAGGTTGGGGCAGGTGGAGAAATTGGCCGTGGCAGAGCACGCACTCAGTGAGACCGACCACGTAATAAAATTCGCCGACACGGAAGTTCTGGCTGTAGAGACGCACTATCACACGCGCTTGTTCAGAGAAGCTGTAGAAATACAAAAACACGCGAAAAGTTTGAACAAGAAAGAGGCAAGCCTTAAGGTCAACGGATCCTGGCTTCCCGTACTGCAGCGAACGACCGTCGCAGGTAGCAAGAGGAGAACCGCACTGGAAATGACCGCGGAGAAGCCCTCGGACGCTGGCGCGCCAGGTACATATAGTCTGCGCCCGCGAGCTCGGCTCCAGTTCACCACCGGCAATGGAGGGTGAAGCTTTGACAATGCCAGCCACTCGTGCTGGCGAAACGTCAGAAAAATCATTAGATAAACGTCGGCCGAAGAAACAGAGACAGAAGCCAATAGGCAGTTTGTCAACAAGTGGTCACGAAAGCCTTAACAATTTTGTAGATAAGTAGTAGTAATATGTTCAAGAGAAGTTACACATATTTAAAGTACTAAAAAATGCCAGTTTGCTTTTCAAAAAGACTTTTCAATGGAAAATCCTACATGTTTTCACTGATCAAATATTAAATGCTCTGAATAACTGAACATCACCAATTGGGATTTTCTGTGATGTCTCAAAGGCTGCTGATTGTGTAAGTTGTGGAATTCTTCTAGATGAGCTTAAGTATTGTTGTAGGAGTAGTACAGCACCTGAATGTTTTAGTTTATATTTACCCAGAAGAGTACAGATGGTTGAAATAAGGAGTTAACATAATTCGCAAAAACCAGCAGATTCCTCTTACTGGGGAGGTATAAACAATGTTGTTCCACAAGGTTCAACCTTAGCTCCTTATTTTTCTTAATATATGTTAATGACTTGCTATTCTGTATTTACAAGGATATGAAGCTAGTTCTTTTTGCTGATGATACAAGTGTAGTAATGACACCCAAAAAAAAAACAAGAACTAGCTGAGTAAATAGTAAATAATGTCTTTCATAAAATTATTAAATAGTTCTCTGTAAATGGACTCTCATTAAACATAGATTAAACACAGTGTATACCGCTCTGTGCGGTAAATAACACAACACCATTAATAAATATAGAACTTTAAAAGAGGTCTGTTGCTAAGGCACGATATTCCAAATTTTTGAGTGTGTGCATTGATGAGACATTGAACTGGAAGAAACACATTGATGATCTGCTGAAACATTTGAGTTCAGCTACGTATGCTGTTCGAGTTATTGCATATTTTGACGATCATCATAAATAAATTAGTTTACTATGTCCATTTACATTCACTGACTTTGTATAGCACAATATTTTGGGGTAACTGTTCATTAAAGAAAAAATTGTTCATTGCACAAAAGTTTGTAATCAGAATAATAGCTGGGGCTCATCCAAATAATCTAGCACACATTCAGTTAAAGAACTAGAATAATTCACAAGGGCTTTGCAATATATTCGCTTATGAGTTTGTTATTAATAACCCACCTCAATTCGAAAGCAACAGAAAGTGCATAGCTATAATACTAAGAGAAACGCTGATCTTCATTGCTTTGGGTTGAATCTAACTTTGGCACAGAAAAGCGTGAGGTATGCTGGCACAAAAATCTTTGGTCACCAACCGACATCTGAAAACAAATTAACAGAATTCCTGAATGACAACCTTTTCTACTCAATAGATGAATTTTTAGATATAATTTAGTGATCTTACAAAGAAAATAAAAAGTAAATTTGAATCATGGCATATAAAGAAATCTTTTGTTAAACTGATGTGTTTCACATCAGCATGAAATGTTGTATTCATGCTCTATGGATAAAATATTAATCTAATTTAATATAACCTATCGTTTAGACTTACATGGCACATCAGCGTTTGTAGATAGATACAGTAGACCACACTCTCATATAAGGTTTATTAACCCTGGTGAAATCTGTGTCTCAAGGATACATAGAACATCTTACAACACTACATAGCATCGCATTTATAAAATCTGTTACATAAACAAATATAATTAATACATTCCATGTTAACCAGACAGCCTAGCCAACTCCTCACCTTGCTTACCCCATGCCGCTATTATGTCTAAGTTGGTAACGAATAAGAGAGTTAATGTCACGACTGAATTTGTTACACTCTATGAATCTCGTGAATTGCTTTTAGAAATAGTAAGCGCAAAAGAATATGTAGATAGTTTAGCCGACGCTGACGAGATAAAGTTGGTGCATAATCTGACAAAACACTGGTGCTGGTCGTGTGTGCATGCGGTGTTGATCCTTACCTCTGAGTGGGGAACAAAAGCACATACACCAGCGAAACCTTCATCAAGGTCTGGGAAACCGTATCATAGAATGACTGCTCGTACCTTGTATTCGTGTAAAATAATACTCGTGGAAGCAGTATGTTTTACTGGTGTCCAACATGTTCCACTTCTGTTTATAGAGCAAAAGTTCTCTGTGCAGCCACGATATCATGGCTGCCCTCACAAAACGCAACACATGTTTTTTTCTAAAATGTGCCATAGGTTATTCCCACTCACTTCTATGCGGATAGATACAGCAAGTTGTACTGTTTATTTTACAAACAATTGAAAACGTGTAGTAAAGCGTGATGAGATGTTCAGTATTTCACTAAGTTTGCTTTGAATGCACATTTCTTTTTTACATAAATGTAACATGTTTCATACCGGGAAAATGAGAATGAACTATTGTAAGTTTATATTGCTTATATTTATATATCTAATGTGGCCATATGGAGGGAAAATGCCACAAATAAACACAATATTACCAGCATAGGAAGCATTGGATTGGAATAGTGTGTTCTATATACATATAAGACGATATTCTTACATTTCTCACACATTTTTGTTAGATGCACACTTCACTTACAAGCACAACACACAACTGTTTTACTCGACTCCACTGTGACTTTCAATTGTTAAATATTTATCAAATGAATGTTTCGTAAGATTGGTTTTGGTTCCTCCAGAAACAACCTGTTTTATTTATCATATAATATATAATTTGAAACATCCATCATAGAAACAAAAAAAAGTAAACGATTCACTGTGCCTGTAGAAGCTATTTCGCTAGGAATGAAACTGAACAGAAATGTTTTGCATTATTTTTAGCGAATAATTCCATAAGACTCCCCTAACTTCTCAGGAGACTGCATCTCAAACTGTCGTTCCACTGAGTGTTTCGTAGGTGTTTGCTCTGAGCCGCTATCCGTCCCCCCAACTCCTCCACAAAGGCCACCGCAGTGTGAGTTAGGACGTTAAGCACAACTTAATTTCACAACGGAATTATTTACTATACAGTAAAAGTTACGATATGGCCTCCAATTGAGGTGGTCACTAACGAAAGAGGGGACATTCAAGACTTACGTGCCACCAACGATTGGGTCTTCATTGTGGCCAACAAGCTGCGATAGCAGGAGGATAAAATCTGCCTTGTAGTAGGACAACGTGATTGATAACACCATACAATTCTTTAACTCAGCTGCCCAGATCAGAGAGTCCACTGGCTTCCCAATTACATTTCTACTTGAAAATCTGAAACATGATGGCACGCAGGTCAGTCAGTGGGAGCAGCTGGTGTATGTCCTAACACATCATACATTCCTCGACACCACAGGGAGACCTGCTGATCAGAAAAGTTGCACAGATCAAAATGATACGAATCATGATTTCAGAAATATTTCCTTCGCTATTTACAAGCAATTACTTCGGATCATTATCAGCCATTTAACATATACTGATCAATAGAGGTCACATCGAAGCATTAGTTCCAGCCACAATGATCCGTGTTTCATCAATGCCTGTTAAGTAAGTCCTCCACACCTGTACGAAAGTGTTCCCTGACACATTTGTTACCTTTATTTGTTACCTTTCGCGTCATTCCTAGTAAATCCCTACACACAAGTCTCCATCACCTAGTGTTCAATCTTCAATTTTGCAATGATTTTTGTTTTAGAAGTCCATGTGTCACGGCCATAAATCTATACTCACAATCCTCAGAGATGGTAAATTTTCTTCGTTTGGAAGAGTACTCTGCTGATTTCATGAAAAGCATTTATCCCCTTTTTATTCTTTCAGAAATGAAGAAATAAAATTTACGTAGGATGTCTCCCAAAACAAACATTACTAGAATATCGTATATGGATCACGGGAGGAAAGTATTTTGTCTGCTACAGTCACCAGACGCAAGTCTGGAAAGACGACCACATCACCGAACACTGCCAATATGCTGTGAGTATAATGACAGCTTCGCAGGCGGCAATTCCTTCATGGACTTTTAATCAGTACAGAGGGAACTCCGTTTGTCAGGTTACCTCATGAGAACATGCTCGCTATGTCATTTGAGCTCTATCCGTGGAGATCCAGATGATGACTCGGAAACTATTGCAGCTGTTCATCAATAAGGCAAATAGTCGGCGTTCTAACACTTTCAATTACGATGGAACACTCTCCTACTGGGCGGGTACAAGGGCATTCTTAGCGCCGAGGATGTCACATATATACATCAGTGTAGTCGTAGTTCCACATATCAAAAAATGCCAGTTTGTACGTCTAATGGAAAATACATTAACTAACTTGCAGACAGAACATTACTCGAAGATTTAACGGCTGTCCATGTGTCATAACCTAGTTCTAACCTGTTCCTGATAAAACACGTGTGTAGGGAATGGTTCCCTGTTGGTCAGACTCCCATTGTACTTGGTGTCCTGGTACCCACGTACTATATTTCTCTTGCTAGAGCTACAAGGCTCGCCTAGGCTGGAGTCCTGACAGAAATGATGAACTATGAGCTAAATCTTTAGACATAGAAGAATATGCAATGTTATATGGAATACAGCCGAATATGTAGTCTTTACTGTGACGCGAAAGTTGCCACTATTATTTATACAGGCTTAACGACAGAGACATTACAGCTACCAAAATTCGACTACTCTATTGCCCGGTCGATATTTAAGGCATTACTGTAGTTTCGTTTCAGTATCTCAGAGAAGAGTTACGTCAAAACGGTCTTAGAGATTGGGTGAATTACAGATCAAAAACAGGTACCTCGGTACCACACTATTCGACGGACAATGCTATTTGGTCAGCATACTTCATCGCTATATTCGCTAAACACGTTTCTTTATAGACGTAACATTCAGTATCATATCCTCCAACAATTCTTTTAATATAGTCTCACAGCAGTGTAGCTGAGCGAGATGCTGATTTAAATGTAAAACTCAGCGATTCCACAGAAATGACATAAACACCGATCAGACCAGCAATTAAGTGAAATAACGTGATTTAGTTTTATTAGCCAACTGTACCATGTGTTAACGTTCCACATCAGAGCATTATTGTAGCAGAAGCCAAATCAGTACCCACGTGACGCGTGTTCTCGCTGAATCGAATGCAGACAGCACCCACAGTAGGCCAAGCTGCACGCAACAGTGGAAGACAGTTGAATATCGGTAAGTTCATTTCCGAGGAAACGATCCCGTCAGTTGGTTCGTGATGGCCAATGCTATAAGGTGTGATCCGAGTGCGCTTCGACTGCGAACGTTGGAGGAGTACTTCCTCCGCTGGAGGAAGTACACTGAGGTAAGCCTCATTCCCATTTCAGCTCGGAATTATATGCTTAACAACTACTTATGTCTGTACGTTGAGTTATGCGAGTACGACATTCGATACTGTAATGAATATGACAACATATCGAGAGTAGGTGTCTAGCAGTTGCTCGGCACTTAGCATATCGAGATATGACGCGGTGCACGTTTTCCGCTTATCATCCAACGATATTACACTTTTTCCAGAGACATACACCGATTCGACACTCACTTTTATTTATTTGGCACTAGTTGCTTGTGTATGTTGCTGTTGTACTGCATTTACGGTGTTGTAGCACTTAAAAGAAAGACGCTGGTGTTCTGAATTTGCGTCTCATGAAGTGAACTAAAAACGCCGATAACAATGAGAGGTAGGAATTTTCGGTTTTGTTGCGGTGATGTTACTTTGTATTTAGATGTGAATGCTCATGAAGACTGTTCGTGTGTAGGCTCTGCTGTGGCCGCCTGTGGACAAACGGCGCCAGACTTAGTCAGGCAGTCAACGTGTTAAGCCAAAGTGCAAGCAGGTCAATAGTAATTTTGACTCACTGTGTATACGTCCATTCATTACACTGGAGTGGGATAATGTTCTGGGGACACTCAGCCTCTTGCTTTTTTCAGCCTATGACAAGAAGAACGACTGAAATTCTTCTTCAGACGTAAGAAGTGATTTGAGTTAGGCACATTGAAAGAGAGGGGTCACATAAACGGTTATGACAGTACAGTGGTTTAAGCTGTGCATAATAAGAAACAAGATACCTCCAAAGAAAGCGACGTTGACAGTATCACACTATCAAGGGAGCAGCATAGAGAAACAGTGATATACGCTATATTTCCATACTATGAGCGTATTTCTAATGAGATACGCAGAAGAGCCAAAGAAACTGGTACACCTGCCTAATATCATGTAGGGCCCCCCGAGCACGCAGCGTCCGCAGCTCGTGGTCGTGCGGTAGCGTTCTCGTTTCCCGTGCCCGGGTTCGATTCCCGGGTTCGATTCCCGGTGAGGTCAGCGATTTTCTCTGCCTCGTGATGACTGGGTGCTGTGTGATGTCCTTAGGTTAGTTAGGTTTAAGTAGTTCTAAGTTCTAGGGGGCTTATGACCATAGATGTTAAGTCCCATAGTGCTCAGAGCCATTTGAACCATTTTTTGAGCACGCAGAAGTGCTTTTAGGTTAGAGGGTCTCAGGAAAACACAACACAGGAAGAACGTAGATACGGTTGTAAATTGTCGTAGCTGTGTTGGGAAAGTACCAGAGCTCCAAGCGCTAATAGAAAGCACTGATGGTCAAATCGTTATAAGCACTGAAAGCTGGCTAAAGCCGGACATAAGCTCAGCCGAAATTTTTGCAAAGAACCTAACGGTTTTCCGAAAGAATAGGCTACACACGGTTGGCGGTGGCGTGTTTCTTGTTGTCAGAAGTAGTTTAACTTGTCGCAAAACTGAAGTAGATACTTCCTGTGAGTTAGTATGGGCAGAGGTCATTGTTGGCAACCGGAATCAAATAACAATTGGCTCCTTTTACCGACCTCCCAGTTCAGATGATACAGTTGCTGAAAGGTTCAAAGAAAACTTGAGTTTCATTTCAAACACGTACCCGACTCATACGATAATAGTTGTTGGTGACTTTAATTTACCCTCGATATGTTGGCGAAAATACATGTTTAATTCCGGAGGTACACATAAACATCATCCGAAATTGTGCTAAACACATTCTCTGAAAATTATTTCGAGCAGTTAGTTCATGAGCCCACGCGAATAGTAACCGGTTGTGAAAACACACTTGACCTCTTAGCAACAAATAATCCTGAGCTAATAACGAGCATCAAAACCGATTCAGGGATTAGTGAACACAGGGTTGTCGTGCCGAGATTGAATATTGTAATCCCCAAATCCTCGAAAAAAAAATAACCGAAAAATACACCTATTCAAAAAAGCAGATAAAAATTCACTTAACGCTTTCCTGAGAGACAATCTCTACTCGTTCCAAACAAATGATATAAGTTTAGACCAGATGTGACTTAAATTCAAAAAAATATTATCGGCAGCAATTGAGAGGTTTATACCAAATAAATTAACAAACGACGGGGCTGATCCTCCCTGCTACATAAAACGGGTTAGAACACTGTATATATACTAAGATGGTATCTGTTCTTTCGGACATGTCCGAAAGAACAGATACCATCTTAGTATATATATAGTTAAGGCTCCCGGCCACTTGACCATCTCCTTCTTCTGTGCGAATGCACAAACAGTGCCGAACTCTTACGGGAATCGGCAACGCGCCGCGAGTAATGTGTATAATGGGCGGGGGCACTACGAATGTAGTGCGGGACAATACATTGAGAATGTGGGTTTCGCGGGAGGCGTGCCAGAGATAAATCCCTGCAGTCGCGCTATCCACTGTGTCCTCGGTGGCTCAGATGGATAGAGCGTCTGCCATGTAAGCAGGAGATGGCACACATTTTCATCTGTCCACGTTGACGTATGTCAATGCCTGTAAGCAGCTAAGGATGTTCATTTCATTGTAATTAGAACTCTGTTGCAGAAACAACGAAACAAACATGCCAAATTTAAACAGACGCAAATTCCCCAAGATTGGCAATCTTTCACAGAAGCTCGGAATTTAGCGCGGACTTCAGTGCGAGATGCTTATAACAGTTTCCACAACGAAACACTGTCTCGAAACCTGGTAGAAAATCCAATGAGGTTCTGGTCGTGTGTGACGTATGTTTGCGCCAAGCAACAGTCAATGCCTTCTCTGCGCGATAGCAATGGAGATACTATCGAAGACAGTGCTGCCAAAGCAGAGTTACTAAACACAGCCTTCAGAAATGCCTTCACAAAAGAAGACGCAGTAAACAGTCCAGAATACGAATCAAGAACAGCTGCCAACATGAGTAACGTAGATGTAAAGTAGTGAAGCAACTTAAATCACTTAATAAAAGCAAGTCTTTTGATTCAGACTGTTTACCAAGTAGGTTCCTTTCTGAGTATGCTGATGCATTAGCTCCATACGCAACAATCATATACAACCGTTCGCACAATGAAAGATCCATACCCAAAGACTAGAAATCTGCACAAGTCACAGCAATATTCTAGAAAGGTAGTAGGAATAATTCACTAAATTACAGTCCCATATCGTTAAGGTCGATATGCAGCAAGATTTTAGAACATACGAGGGCCGTTCAGAAAGTAACCTCCGATTGATTTAAAAAAATACACCAAGTTAAATAAAAATATTTTAATATATACATCTTACAACTACATCTTTGCACTATTTTTCTACATAGTCTCCATAGCGATTGAGGCACTTATCGTATCTCTTCACAAGCTTTGAAATTCCTTCTGCATAAAAATCACCCGCTTGTGCCTGGAGCCAGCCTGTGACCGCATCTTTGAGCTCTTCGTCGTCATCAAACCGCTGTGACCCGAGCCATTTCTTCAAATGCATGAAGAGGTGATAATCACTTGGCGCCAGGTCTGGGCTGTAAGGTGGATGGTTGATAACGTCCCACTTGAAGGACTCAAGAAGGGCCGTTGTTCTGCGAGCAGAGTGAGGACGGGCGTTATCGTGCAAAAAAACGATACCGGAAGTCAGCATACCACGGCGTTTGTTCTGTATAGCCCGTCGTAACTTTTTTATTGTTTCACAGTACACGTCTTGATTAATGGTCGTACCACGTTCCATGAATTCAACCAACAACACCCCTTTGGCATCCCAAAACACCGTTGCCATCAGTTTTCTGGCAGAAAAATCTTGCGAGGCTTTTCTTGGTTTGGTAGGCGAATTAGAATGTGCCCACATCTTTGATTGTTCTTTTGTCTCAGGGTTCACGTACTTAATCCAGGTTTCGTCACCGGTCACGATTCTGTTTAACAATGGTTCTCCTTCGTCCTCATAACGTGACAGAAAGTCTAATGCAGAGGCCATTCTTTGAGTTTTGTGGTGGTCGGTAAGAATTTTGGGCACCCATCGTGCACAGAACTTACGGTAACCCAATCTTGCTGTCACTATCTCGTACAAGAGAGTCTTAGAAATCTGTGGAAAACCAGTAGACAACTCCGACATTAAGAAACGTCGATTTTCACGAACTTTTGCATCAACTGTCTGAACGAGTTCGTCAGTCAACAATGATGGTCTACCACTGCTCTCTTCATCATGAACGTTTTCTCGTCCACCTTTAAATAAACGTAGCCATTCACGGACAACTCCTTCACTCATAACTCTTGGTCCGTACACGGCACAAAGCTCACGATGAATAGCTGCTGCAGAATATCCTTTGGCTGTAAAAAACCTTATGACAGCACGCACTTCACATTTGGCGGGGTTTTCTATTGCAGCACACATTTCAAACTGCCACAAAAACTAAACTAGCGCAGGTAAGACGTTCACTCGACCACGGCTTGATGCCGACTGACCTGTTGAGTGCGTGAACGCACAGATGGCGTCGCTACTCCCCCCACAACCCGCACTGTGACCAATCGGAGGTTACTTTATGAAGCGCCCTTGTATATTGTGTTGAAACATTATGGATTACCTCGAAGAAAACTGTCTATTGACACACAGTCAACATGGGTTTAGAAAACATCGTTCCTGTGAAACACAACTAGCTCTTTATACACATGAAAAGTTGAGTGCTATTGACAAGGGATTTCAAATCGATTCCGTATTTATGGATTTCCGGAAGGCTTTTGACACTGTACCACACAAGCGGCTCGTAGTGAAATTGCGTGCTTATTGAATAGCGTCTCAGTTATGCGATTGGATTTATGATTTCCTGTCAGAGAGGCCACAGTTCGTAGTAATTGACGGAAAGTCATCGAGTAAAACAAAAGTGATTTCTGGCGTTCCCCTAGGTAGTGTTATAGGCCCTTTGCTGTTCCTTATCTATATAAAGGATTTGAGAGACAATCTGAGCAGCTGTCTTCAGTTGTTTGCAGACGACGCTGTCGTTTATCGACTAATAAAGTCATCAGAAGATCAAAACAAATTGCAAAACGATTTAGAAAAGATACCCTAATGGTGTGAAAAGTGTGAGGTCATCCACATGAGTGCTAAAAGGAACTCAAACTTCGGTTTCACGATAAATAAGTCTAATCTAAATCCGTAAATTCAACTCAATACCTAGGTATTACAATTATGAACAACTTAAATTGGAGGGAACATACAGAAAATGATGTGGGGAAGGCTAACCGAAGACTGCGTTTTATTGGCAGGACATTTAGAATAACAGACCTACTAAGGAGACTGCCTACACTACGCTTGTCCGTCCTCTTTAACACTACTGCTACGCGGTGTGGGATCCTTACCAGATAGGATTGACGGAGTACACCGAGAAAGTTCAAAGAAAGGCAGCACGTTTTGTATTATCACGAAATATGGGAGAGAGTGTCACAGAAATGATACAGGATTTTGGCTGGACACCATTAAAAGAATGGCGTTTTTCGTTGCGACGTAATCTTCTCACGAAATTCCAATCACCAGGTTTCTCCTCCGAATGCGAAAATATTGACACCGACTTACATAGGGAGGAACGATCACCACGATAAAATAAGGGAAATCTGAGCTCGTAGAGAAAGATGCAGGTGTTCATTCTTTCCGCGCACTATACGAGATTGGAATAATAGAGAATTGTGAAGGTGATTCGAAGAACGTTCTGCCAGGCATGTAAGTGTGATTTCCAGAGTATCCATGTAGATGTAGATGAAGTGTTGCAACACAATGTGGCGTGGACTCGACTAATGTCTGAAGTAGTGCTGTAGGGAACTGGCACCATGAATCCTGCAGGGCTGTCCATTCCATAAATCCGTAAGCGTACAAGTACGTTCAAACTCAAATCCTGATAACCTGCCATTGTAGCAGCAGTAACAGATCAAACAACTGCGCCAGACACTTGTTGCCTTCTGTAAGCGTTGCAGACCGCAGCGCCGAATTCTGCCTGTTTACATGTCTCTGTATTTGAATACCCATGCCTATATCAGTTTCTTTGACGCTTCAGTGTTGCTAGCTCTTTCCATAATACGAATGTGCAGATATGTTTCCATATGCAAAATTAGATAGGCTGATCTTTACGCCATAGCACCTACAAGCCAAATGGAATGAAACAGTGAGGTGTCTACAAAGTTAATTGTGGTTACTGTCAAAAATTTTATATTGGACAAATAGGAAGAAGCTTTGGAACTAGGCTGACGTAACATGGAATATCAGTGCCAGCAAGAAATCTTCGTTTAGCAATCACTTTCTGACTAGTACACACACTACTAATTGCCCTAATGCACTGGAAGTTTTACATGTCACTATTAACGACAGATTAATGAACATTTATGAAGAGCTGGAAATTTATGCTGCTTTTACTGAACATCTAGAATGAGCCTTATATGAACAGATGGAATTGAAAAACAGATATTTTTTTGCAAAATTTTAAATAAGTGTAATGCTAATTTTTATGTGCTTCTGAGTTCCATTCTCTTCTATCATGCAGCCTTAAACTCTTCATTCTCAGCCTCTCTGTTTTACAGATATCCTTCATTTTTTAAACATTGTGCTGTTTTGGTACTTGGTATTTACATTGAATTGACCCCTAAAGTTTTTATAATGTCATGATTTTTTTATGGTGTATTTTATATTATGGTAACAGATTTTACTTCATTCATGAATTACATGGTGTCCTCAAATTTCAATCCCACATTTATTACAGGTGCCATTTCTGTAACACACTGCCTTTATATTTTATATCAGTTGTTACAAAGGGATTTTATCTTTTGACATCTTTATATTTTACAAAAAATCATTGAATGTTACATGATTCGATGCCTTGCTTAGTTTAATAAGCACTTTGTATCAACCAATATTTTTACTTGATGTATGTCATTGAGGAACTTTACCTGTATCTTATAAGTTTGCTACCTTATTACCTTGTTGTTCTAATAATGTGTTGTTACCATATACTTTGCTACATATATGATGCAGATACATGTTTTTTGTTGCACTTATTGGCACTGTACATGTCTAGTAATGAATGTTTTTGTGGACTTTCTCTTTTAGTATCTATTGTTGCTATTTATTTTGAAAAGTAAAATGTGTGGAGATAAAAACATATTTGTTACAATTTGGCCTCTGTACAAGGTTTCTACAGTTTCAAAATAAATTATTGTAGCCTAAAAATATTTCTCTGTATGAAATATCATTTGGTTGAGCTCTTTTTGTAATCTTCACACGCTGATGAGCTACAACTATTATTTTTAGCTGTATTTTCTAGACATTGTTACTTTGTTCCATATGACTTTCGTGCTGTGTAAGATACATGTACATGCTTCTGAGAAGGACGTTTTCTCATTTGAATGTGTTTAATATTGTTGCAATGAATTGTAACTGTATTCACATATCTATATCTTTACTCGTTCCGGTCATCACTTTCTACCAGTCTTGGTGTAATACAAGGCAGACCTATGGTCACAGATTTATGTGTCAAATTGTCATCTGATCTCACTGAAAAGATCAGATAATATAAACGTAAAATATTTTTGAAATTTGTATTTTTGTGAATCATTCACCTACACAATATGTCAATAAAGTGGTCTTCATATATCTGTATTTAACTTTGTCATTGATGACCTACATTACAATATTTTCGTTAAAGGTAGTTGGAACGTCCTATCCCGACAATATTAAATTTTTTGACTTGGCTTCCCTGTATTTCAGGAACCACTGTAGCCACTGACATGAACATGAAACTTACAGGACATTAAACTGTATGTTCTGAGTCTACTGAAGTACAATAATTGCATTTCAGCCACTGCTTTTGGAAATACAATTTTTTTTATTACATGGTTAAAATTTTGTCTACATTTTTGTAGATTATTCTAAATAATTTTAATTATACATAATACAATTTTCTTTTAGTTCAGTAGACTCAGGATATGTATGTTAATACTCCCTGAAAATTTAAATACTCTACTTGACGTTGTTTCCGAGATTTAGGAAAAAAGCAACAGAAAATGTAAATTTTCATGGACGGCTTATAAAGTTACAAAACCCTGTAACTCAATATATGCTTAATTTTTTATTTTAAGTGAGTCAGAAGCACCATGCACCATACTGTATATCATACTCTTTATCTTTTTGCAAATTTTTTCTTCTTCTTTCTGGACTCAGTGACCAACTGTGCTCCATACTCTGCTTTATCAATGCAAACCTTGTCCATCTGTTCAAGTTCTCTGATACAGTTTGCGCCAGGATTGATTCCCATATGCTGTAGCACTTTCACCCTACCAATGTTGCCATCATTAAAAGCAATAACAGTATCACTGACCCCCCACTTTAGTGTCTTCATTCCAACAAAAACATTTTTTGGTAAGGGAATCCACATATGATTATTGAACGACTCATTGGTATTTTGAGTCTGAGCACGCAGACACTTCTTCAGTAATTCAGGATTTGCCAGGTCTCCATAAATAGGTTTTATGTTATTGTGACCGCTCCTGGGATGGAATGTTTATGGCTGTATGAACTGAGTACTGGGCATTGCAGTAATTGCACCATCAATCAGGTCTAGGAGGGCAAAGGTGGTGTACTGCCTTTTCATCAGTTGACAGTGTGTGGAAGAAGGTAGCCCATACTGCCTGATTAATTTTCAACAAATCTTTAGCATTGTTTCTAATGGCCATTCCATAATACTGCTATAGTTCATATTTTTGTCTGTCAGCCTGCCTCTTATGGTTTTACCATCAGAAAGTTTCTTGTCTCTCAAACTTTGTTTCACCTTCCTCAACCTGGTGCCCATCCTCTTCTGGACATGACCAACACATTTCAGTTTTATGATAATCTTCTCACCATAAGGCTGAGTGACTACGACACTGTTTTAAGCTTTTTAGTCTCCATCACCTAAGAACTTAGTGTAACACACTCTCGTTCATAGCTCTACTAAAAATTTCAATAGCTGCAGAGGCCGCCATACCACCACTTTTTCCTTCATAATTTCTGTCACAGATATGCCCTTCTTCATTCCCTGATTTACACTTATAACAATGTTTAGTTAAAATCTGGAAATCTATTACCTTTCTAGTATCCACAGTGCTCACCGTAGGAACAGAATTCTTAAAACTGTAGCCGCACTTCTGCCAAGTGCCTTTGTAGGATGTGTAAATCTACTAACCTACCATTTACATCACTTTCGTTTTGAGAAAACTGTATCACAACGTTTTCTTTTAATCTTCGAAGCACTAATGGGTGTTTCTCTAGATACTGACGAGTTTGCCTGTATTTCATTGTCTGTAACTTCACACACCACATGTTGAACACAATGTTTCCATTTATTCGAAAATCTATTACCATGAAACCCACGTTTCTTAAAAGTACTTCGTTTTGGTGTCATACTGTACTTTTTGAGAGATTTACCAATCTATTCGTCACTTTTCCTCTGAAAAGCGTTAGCACTTCGACATACAACGCATGTTTATTCTATAAAACGATAGGATGCTGTCTTTTACTGTGCTGCCAATACAAACACGTAATTTAACCTTTATAACACAACAATCAACAGCCTTCTATACAAAAAATTACGGATTATATCATATCTTGAAGTAATGCAAGTAAAAATTTTAACATTTTAAACTGGTGTGGATTATATTTAAAAAATAAAATAAAATACACTCCTGGAAATGGAAAAAAGAACACATTGACACCGGTGTGTCAGACCCACCATACTTGCTCCGGACACTGCGAGAGGGCTCTACAAGCAATGATCACACGCACGGCACAGCGGACACACCAGGAACCGCGGTGTTGGCCGTCGAATGGCGCTAGCTGCGCAGCATTTGTGCACCGCCGCCGTCAGTGTCAGCCAGTTTGCCGTGGCATACGGAGGTCCATCGCAGTCTTTAACACTGATAGCATGCCGCGACAGCGTGGACGTGAACCGTATGCGCAGTTGACGGACTTTGAGCGAGGGCGTATAGTGGGCACGCGGGAGGCCGGGTGGACGTACCGCCGAATTGCTCAACACGTGGGGCGTGAGGTCTCCACAGTACATCGATGTTGTCGCCAGTGGTCGGCGGAAGGTGCACGAGCCCGTCGACCTGGGACCGGACCGCAGCGACGCACGGATGCACGCCAAGACCGTAGGATCCTACGCAGTGCCGTAGGGGACCGCACCGCCACTTCCCAGCAAATTAGGGACACTGTTGCTCCTGGGGTATCGGCGAGGACCATTCGCAACCGTCTCCATGAAGCTGGGCTACGGTCCCGCACACCGTTAGGCCGTCTTTCGCTCACGCCCCAACATCGTGCAGCCCGCCTCCAGTGGTGTCGCAACAGGCGTGAATGGAGGGACGAATGGAGACGTGTCGTCTTCAGCGATGAGAGTCGCTTCTGCCTTGGTGCCAATGATGGTCGTATGCGTGTTTGGCGCCGTGCAGGTGAGCGCCACAATCAGGTCTGCATAAGACCGAGGCACACACGGCCAACACCCGGCATCATGGTGTGGGGAGCGATCTCCTACACTGGCCGTACACCACTGGTGATCGTCGAGGGGACACAGAATAGTGCACGGTACATCCAAACCGTCATCGAACCCATCGTTCTACCATTCCTATACCGGCAAGGGAACTTGCTGTTCCAACAGGACAATGCACGTCCGCATGTATCCCGTGCCACCCAACGTGCTCTAGAAGGTGTAAGTCAGCTACCCTGGCCAGCAAGATCTCCGGATGTGTCCCCCATTGAGCATGTTTGGGACTGGATGAAGCGTCGTCTCACGCGGTCTGCACGTCCAGCACGAACGCTGGTCCAACTGAGGTGCCAGGTGGAAATGGCATGGCAAGTCGTTCCACAGGACTACATCCAGCATCTCTAGGATCGTCTCCATGGGAGAATAGCAGCCTGCATTGCTGCGAAAGGTGGATATACACTGTACTAGTGCCGACATTGTGCATGCTCTGTTGCCCGTGTCTATGTGCCTGTGGTTCTGTCAGTGTGATCATGTGATGTATCTGACCCCAGGAATGTGTCAATAAAGTTTCCCCTTCCTGGGACAATGAATTCACGGTGTTCTTATTTCAATTTCCAGGAGTGTACTTCCCATGTGAGTTTATAAGTGATATATATATATCATTTTATTCAGAAAATTGCAAATTTTATAGTAAGATAAAAATACGAAAATGGGAAAAAAAATCCGTTCCAATTCCCCTTAAGTCTGGTATGCCAGTAATAAATAGATTCTTTCTCTGTCAATATTTCGAGATTTTTATGTTGTCATATATAATTTTAATGTACTGTAAGGAATATATATGCCCTCATGTGACCTTTAGACACCGATAACCAAGTACACAATACTGCAACTACGTTCGGCATGCTAGTAGTTCATGTAATGTAATTGACGTAGCTATCGATGGCTTACAATGTTTGGAAGTAAGTACATCTCTGACAATATTGTAACAGCTGTTTTAGTTGTCAGGCTGCAGCACTTTAAGTGTGTTACGATGGAGTACGACTTCTGGTTTTATACATGGGACATGTGGTGAGCACGAATGTAAAGCATGACATAGCACATCTGGTTGCGTTAATGCGTGTTACGAAATTTTTATTAATGCTTGACGATCTATGCAGACATGTGAAGCTCATCCACGTTGGTTTACTTTAGGTGCCTGATAACGGCTCATGGCCAAAATTAGCTAATTGCACGATTTTAATAACGCACAAAATGGCCTACAACAGACAGTGTATTCTTTTCTTAAAAAGATTTTAGGAAGCAGAAAAAAGCATTCAGGGCTGCCAACAACTTAAATAAATCAGAAACATGTAGGTCTCACTTCATTCAGCCTAAAATAAAGAGCCCATCAAGCATACACATTTATGAGTGTATCTTGTTCACAGATTAAATATCTTTTAAACAGGACTGGGGATCACTACAAAATAAACATGGTCATAGCCACAACAGAAGAAATTTCAGTAATATCCACATGTCTCAGTGTAGGAAAGTGTTACATCCAAAAAGTGTTTCACATATATGATTCAAATTGTTCAACAGCCTAAGTAGTTATTTAAAATAGCTGCAACATAAATATACATTTAAACATAACCATAAGTTATTTCTGGTTGAACAGTGCTATCACTCAGTAGAAGAATTCTTGAGTTATAAAAGACAGATTTTATGAAATGAATATGGAATTCCAGCCCCAAAGCCTTTCTCTCCCTCTCTCTCTCCCTCTCTCTCTCTCTCTCTCTCTCCCTCTCCCTCTCTCTGTCTCTCTCTCTCCCTCTCTCTCTTTTGCCGTATCCTACATTCAGTATACTATTTAACTATGGAATATATCAGAGTAGATGTGTAATTCATGATGATGATGATGAAGACTAAACCATAATTCCAAATGTTACTGTAAATTTGGAAATAGCATCCATGGCCACCCGCTACAAAAATACTCTTACAGTATATACTGAATATTCTGCACCTAACTGAACAATTAAACTCTTACTTAACGGAAATAGAGCACTGCAACACAACGTAAAAATTAAACACTGTAAAAAATGTGTGAGTGTAACTTCCAAAGTAAAATGATTGTGTGATGTTTTATATGTTAAATTTACGTGTATTTTTAGAGTATGTAACCAGTCAATGTAATGGGCACATTGAAACATAGCAGCCAATTCTGCATGCCATTTTCATCAAAATTAGAGTGGTGACTGGAAACAGAGTAAATCGGTATGAGAAAGGTTATTGATAGGACAGAATCACAGTAACTGGAAGTACATTCCTGTACTTTATTAACACAGTCATCGGCTCACTGGGCTGTTAAAAGTTTTTGGTGCTCATTTGAAACCTTAGGTAGGGAACTGGACGGCTAAACGGGACCAGCCAGGATAAAGGACCAGCCATCTGTGTGGCGAATTCCTGGAATGAAGACCAGAACGCCAATCCCGTGGTGGGATGGCAAGATATTGTCCATCTATAAGACTGCACAAGCTAATGTCTTGCTGCCGATCAAAGAGACAGCAAGTGCAGGAGATAGGGGTGCCTATCTGTGTTTTGTGGACCTCCTTTGAAGATGGCTACCGACCAGCTGAGGAAAGTACGAGCCGCAGGAAACAAAGTCTAGCCTCACAGCGGCTCTTGTTTTATTTCACGAGCGATCGACATTATAGTGGGTAATGTTAACAGCGTAACACCCAAGTCAGTGCTTTTTGGTAGTAAGGAAGATGTTCTTGTATGATACACTTCTAAAGAAGACGCGTTATTTTGGCGACATTCTCTAGCTGGAGGGAATCCTCGCCATTGGGCAGCAGTTCTTAATTTCGCAAGTGGCAACTAGTATCGTTTTGGCAGAAAGGAATTTGGAGGACGCGAATGAGCACCAGCAGAGAAGGGACTAGGCGTTTGGTCGTGGAACGTCCTCACCAGTATGCTCTTTGGTTGCGGAGGTATCTGCATCGAATCCGTGGATGGTAGTTATAGACAGCGGATCGACTTTTCGTTGTATCACAGGTGGGCCTTGTAATTTGTCCCTCCCTCACATCATTTCTTGACTGTCATTGACTTAATAATTAACCATTTTAATAAGCTTTGAGAGGAGTAAGATTTGCAATAAACTTTTTACTTATCTTCTTTTCTCGTAGTTGACTCCAGTTTTTCATGTCTCAGGGCTGGTTCTTGAAGATGAAACTTCTCATGGTTCCAACTGATTTAATAATTTCTGAAGAACTGCCTGAGCAGTAATTTCTGTTTTTATGTTAATTTTATTCTCTCACAATTTGCTATATCACACTGTCTTTACAATTTCCAGTTCAACAAAACCGCAAATAACATTGTTATTGCCAAAAATAAAAAAAACACGTCCGATCACATAAGAGGTATGCCCACTACTACTAATCCACTCTGCAGTACTAACAATATTCTAAAGAGTTTACAAATTTTCTTGACAAACGACTTTATTAATTTCTGTACCATTATTTTATAACTGAATCCAGAAATAAATTTAATAATTAGCTTCAGATTACGTAATTAATGATAGAAATTTTAAGTGAGCCAAATATTTCGTAATTTCAATTGTTTTTAAAGGAAAAGTTAGCACATATCGACTGTAACAATGAAAATAAAGTAATTTCTCTTTATGTAGTTTAGCCTGAAATATAATACATCGTGTACAATACTGTATGCAGTTCTTTTAGAAAACAATTGAGATAATATTAACCTGAAACTTCCTGGCAGATTAAAACTGTTTGCATGACCGAGACTCGAATCTGTTTAAAAATTCTTAATTCTTTTTGGTATCGGCTACTTCTATTGAGGAAGAGTAATGCTAGGGAAAGGTCGCCTTTACAGCATGCAAAATCTTCGAGTTGCGAAATGGTGTTAACGAACTCGCCTTCACGAAGGGCCAGCACCATGCAACTCAGCTATACTCACGATGAGCATAACTGCTGCAAAGATTTTTGAATTCGAGTGGATGCGGTAATATACTGCACACCTTTCTGCAAAAGGGTTAAGGAAGTCCAATCCAGATGCAGGTTTGATTTCTGCCGAGTATTAACTGAGTAAACGTTGCTTATTCTTGGGAATAAGTTAATATTATTAACAAGAAATGACGATAAGGAATATATTAAGAGGTCAACGTAAAAATACCCAGATTCGTGAACGGTAGTCGACAACAGGTTCGTAAACTTGCACCACTTATTGCCTGAACAGCCCGTTTCTGAGCCAAAAATAGCCTTTTAGAATGGGCAGAGTAGCCCCAAAATATAATACCATATGACACAAGCGAATGAAAACAAGTAAAGTAGACAAATTTTCGTGTCAAACGACCACTAACTTCAGATACCTTTCGAATAGTAAAAATGGCAGCATTAAATCTTTGAACAAGATCTTGAATGTGGGCTTTCCATGACAGTTTACGATCTATCTGAACGCCTAGAAATTTGCACTGTTCAGTTTCACTAATCATATGCCGGTTCTGTGAAATTAAAACGTCAAGTTTTGTTGAATTGTTTGTTAGATACTGTAAAAACTGAGTCTTACTGTTAGTTTACTTTCTACAAGCTATGAACTTACGTCATGACCTACACTATTTGAAACCAAGCCAATGTTGCACACAACATCCTTTACACTAAAACTAGTGTCATCAGCAAACAGAAATATTTAGGAGTTACCCATAATACTAGAGAGCATATCATTCATATAAATAAGAAACAGGAGTGGCCCCAACACTGATCCCTGGGGCACCCCCCCCCCCACTTGACCCTACCCCACTCAGACCCAACATCAGAGCCATTCTAAACATTGTGGATAATAACCTTTTGCTGTCTGTTGTTAAAGTAAGGGGTGAACCAATTGTGAGCTACTACTCATATTCTGTAATGATCCAACTTCTGGAGCAATATTTTGTGATCAATACAATCAAACACCTTAGTTAAATCAAATAATATGCCTAGCATTCGAAACCTTTCGCTCAACCTATCCAGTACCTCACAGAGGAAAGCAAATATAGCATTTTCAGTTGTTAAACGACTTCTAAATCCAAACTGTACATTTGACAGCAAATCATGTGATATAAAATGATCAATTATCCTTACATACACAGCCTTTTCAATAACTTTAGCGAACAATGATGGCATAGAAATATATCCAAAATTGTCTACATTATCGCTCCCTTTTTATAAAGTGGCTTTACTACTGAGTGCTTTAATCATTCAGGAAACTGACCATTCCTAAGGGAAAAATTACAAATGTGGCTAAATACAGGGCTAACATGTGCAGCACAGTACTTTAATTTTCTGTTAGGCACACCATCACATCCACGGGAGTCCTTAGTCTTCAGTGATTTAATTATTGACTCACTCCCCCTTGTCATTATCACAGAGAAGTATTTCAGACATCAATCTTGGAAAGGAATTTTCCAAGAGAGTGATATGTTTCCCTATAGAAACAAATTTTTTATTTAATTCACCAGAAATTCTCAGAAAAGATTGTTAAATACTGTACATATATCTAACTTATCAATAACAGAAATATTTTTACTGGGAACTGACTTTATATCATGAACCTTGTGCTGCTACCAGACACTGCCTTCATGACTCACCATATGGTTTCAGTTGTATCCTGTGACTTATCTATTCTATTTGTGTATCAAATTCTCTTTACCTTCCTAAAAACATCTTTAGCATCTTTCCAAACTGTTTGTAATGGGTTACTGTAGTTCGATTCTGACTACTTCTCACATTTTGATATAATTCCCACTTTTTTCTACTTGATATCCTTATCCCATTAGTCAGCCACCCTGGCTGCCTTTTACTGCTAGTCCCCTGTTGAGAACGTTCTAATGGAAAGGAACTTTCAAAGAGCATGAGAAGTGTGTTAAGGAAAGCATTATATTTGTCATCTATGCTATTGGCACTACAAACATCCTGCCACTCTTTTTCCTTAATGAGGTTAACAAAACTCTCTATTGCCATTGGATTCGCTTTCCTAGATAGTTTGTAATTATATGCAACATTTTTTTGAGTACAAAAGCCTTTTAGTGTTAAAATTTATGCATCATGATCTGAAAGGCCATTCACCGTTTTACTAACAGAATACCAATCTAGTAATGAAAAATGGATAAAAATATTGTCTGTGACTGTGCTACTGTTCCCCTGCACCACGATTGGAAAAAAAGCCCAGTCTGCATTAGATCATATGAGTTTAAGATCTACCCACATCGTTTTTCTTGCACAAACATATACAAATTTAATAGTTAAGTCACCACATATAACTAATTTTTGGTACTTCCTATAAAGTGAACCAAAAACCCTCAGTAGCTAGAGCGAAAATGCGCTAATGTCAGATTCAGAGGACCTATAAATAGCAACAATTAGAAGTTTTGTTTAACTCAAGTCAACTGCCCCTGCACAACATTCAACTACCTGTTCAGTGCAGTGGCAAGGTATGTCTGTGGGCTCAAATGGATTTTTTTTTTTACATACATGGCCACTCCCCCATTTCTCAAAGTATTCCTTGAAAAACAACCAGCTAATCTGTATCCTGGAAGCATCTGAATTGTCAAGTTATTTAAGTGGTGTGCCGATATACTAATAATTTCAGAGTCGACATCTCTAAGCAGTTCACTAACTTCATGTCTAATACCTCTTATATTTTGATGAAATATGCTAATTCCTTCTCTACGTGGAAACAATGTCCTGTTAAGGTGAGCCCTTAGGTATACCTGCATAAAGGAAGTCCCTCTATCAGCTGACTTCAATCTAAAAAAGGTGCAGCCCTAATACCAACTACAGGAATTTTCCATGAGTGATTCCACCACCACCCACTACACTGTCCCCTATAAGCTTTGCCACCCTCCCCTTCCCACACCTATTGAGGTGCAGGCCATGCCTAGTGAAACCCGATCTACTGGTAGACCCAACTGGCACCACTGAAATGTGACCCATGCCCTCTGCCATCAGCGCCCTCTCCAGCCCTGTGTTAACGCGTCTAACAGCCGCATTAAGATGAGGCCGATCATGACGCCGAAACAGTTGCACAAAATGCACGTTAGTGCCACCAGTTTGAGTAGCTATCTTTACCAGGTCACCACCAGTATCGTTTTCCCCATCCCCATCAAGACTGTTCCCTGCTCCACCCACTATCACTACCGATCCTCCTTCATAAAATTCCTACATAACTCCCCCATGTTGTCAGTAACCTGAGCCAACCCTGCGCTAGGTTTCACAATGCTGGTGACCTGGTTCTCACTCCCCAACCCTTCCTGCAACCGCTGGCCCATACCTCTACTGTGCGAACTACCTAGCAGCAGAATCTTCTTCTTTCTGTTAAACTTTGCAACTGACCCAGGCCTCCTAACTGCTGATGACTGCTGCATGTTCCCTATATCTATAGCTACAACAGGTTCCTCTCCACTCAGCTCTGACAGCTGGTGAAATCTATTGCATAGATGAAAAGTATAACTGTCTGAATACCTCCTCTTCCTAGCTGCGTTCTTGCCAATTGCCAAATTCCCATTTCCCACCGCCCTTCACCCTCCTCAACACATCTAGTTCCTCCTCTAAGCATTGCAACTGCACCTGAAGGGCACAGATCTTACGCTCCTGCTCCTCTATCAACTTATTTCTACTACAGATTCGACATTCCCAGGAGAGGATCTGCTCGCTAGAATGCCCACTGGCTTCCCCACTGTATTCCCACCAATGGAAATACTTTGAACAAATCCCACACGATACCCACTACTCACAAACCTATTACAGAGCCCACACTTCTCACTCATGGTAAAATTTTACAGTTACAGAAAAAACTATAGGTCTATTACCTACGAGGTGCGACAATAAAGTAATGAGACTGATGTGAAAAAATGTTGCTTACCGTTTTAGTCAAGTTTAGTGCAGTCTCCTTCAAAGAAGTTCACTTCTGATTGCACACACTTTTTCCAGCGCTTCTGCCATTGATGGTAACATTTCTGGAACTCATCTTCTGTAATATCCTCCAAGACCCTCGTCACAGCTTTTTGGACATCTTGTGTTGTTTGACCGCCATTTTGATCTTGGAAATAGAAAAAAAGTCAAATAGAAAAAAGTCGCATGGAACGATATCTGGTGAATAAGATAGCTGTGGTAGTACTGAAATTTGTTTTGATGTTAAAAATTGCTGTACTGGCAGAGCAGTACAGGATGGCGCATTATCGTGATATAGAATCCAATTATCAGCAATGTTGGCATGGACACGAAGAACTCTTATGAAGTCTTTCTAAAATTTCTTTGTAGTAATATTAGTTAACTGTTTGTCCAGGAGGCACCCACTCTTTATGAACAATTCCCTTGGAATCAAAGAAGCACATAAGCATGCATTTCACTTTTGACTTTGACATGCGAGCTTTTATGGTCTGGGTGATTCCTTTGAGCACCATTGCTAACGTTGGCGTTTTGTGTCTGGATCTTACTAAAAAAAAAACAACTTTCATCACCAGTGATAAAAACGGCTCAACAATTCTGGATTGATTTCCGTTTCCTCTAACAGATCAGCTGCCACATTTTTCTGTGTTTCTAACTGTTATGGTGTGGGATTTTTTGCGTCCAGTTTTGCACAAATCTTTCTCATACCAAGATCTTCAGTTATTATTAGACGAACCGTTTCTCGATTGATGTTCAGTTCTTCTGCAATCATTTTCACGGATAATCTTCGACCAGATTGTACGAGTTCATGCACCCTAGCCAAGTTGACATCTGTCCATGAGGTTGACGGTCGTCCACTGCGGTCTTCATCTCCAACATTCGTTCTGCCTTCACCAAACATTTTATGCCAACGAAAAACTTGAGCTCTTGACATAAACTACTCTGCTGGCCGGAGTGGCCGTGCGGTTCTGGGCGCTAGAGTCTGGAGCCGAGCGACCGCTACGGTCGCAGGTTCGAATCCTGCCTCGGGCATGGATGTGTGTGATGTCCTTAGGTTAGTTAGGTTTAATTAGTTCTAAGTTCTAGGCGACTGATGACCTCCGAAGTTAAGTCACATAGTGCTCAGAGCCATTTGAACCATAACCTAGTCTTCGGAAGCCTTCTGAAGCTTACCATAAGTTGTCGTCGCGTTTTCACCCAATTTAACGCTAAAAGAAATGGCATACCGTTGCACAATATTATGCGGTTCCATTTCCGTGACGAGAGACATAAACACGTGTTAACTTATTACAGCACAACTCACGATTGAGCAGTTGCATCGATGTGCCGCTTGGACTACAAGCAGCTTATGGACCAAGGTCAAAGATATTGCGCTTATGCAAGCCTGCAGGTCGCCACATCTTGCAAAGAAAATCAGTCTCTTTACTTTATTGTAGCACCTCATAAGTTCAGTTACAATGGTAGAACTATTTTTAGAACTAACAATAGCGGTCACGAAGTTCTCAGTCTACTTGTATTGATATTACTACACCACAGCTAACACCAATACCAACAAAACTTCACAGAGTATTACCTAAAACCAAAAATTCAAGCGGCCACTGGAACACTCACCAAAGTTAAAACACTGAATGAAAATTTAACTGAAAGATTTCACTAGAAACAAAAAGAAGCATCAGCTGGAAACTAAAGCACGAAATTTACTAAACAACTTCAACACAGAAAACTCCAAAAACACAGCGAGCGAACGTTTCCAAAAACTTATTAAATCGGTATTTCGCCACAAACAGCACGAAACACCGCTGAAAACTATTTAATTTAATAACTGTCTAACACTGCACAAATAGCTTTGTCAGTCCTTAGCTTCATAATCGAGACAGCTGCAACTGCACACTGCAAAATGTAAACACACTGCTGAGGAGTGAGGCTTGGACAAAGGTTGTAAGCACACTCACGAATAACAGACCACTAGAGTCTAACACAGGAAGAAATGCAGATATTAATGAAAATCCACTATAGAGTATGGGTTAGGACCTCTTCCCGTTCTGCCGGCCGGAGTGGCCGTGCGGTTCTAGGCGCTACAGTCTGGAGCCGAGCGACCGCTGCGTCGCAGGTTCGAATCGTGCCTCGGGCATGGATGTGTGTGATGTCCTTAGGTTAGTTAGGTTTAAGTAGTTCTAAGTTCTAGGGGACTAATGACCTAAGATGTTAAGTCCCATAGTGCTCAGAGCCATTTGAGCCATTTTTTTCTTCCCGTTCTATTCACTTATGGAGCACTGGAAAAGTGATTCTGTAAATGCTTCTGTGCAGCCTGTAATTAATGTAATGTTATGCTAACGATACTAATGGGATCGATGTGTAGGTTTAGTAAATATGTTCCTGGAATTATCATTTAAACCTGATTCTTGAAACCTTGTTCGTAATAGACCTTCTTGAAATACTTTCCATATATCTTCAAGAGTCTGTCAGTTCAGTTCTTTCATCTTAGTGACAGTCTCGTAGGTCAAACAAACCTGTTACCATTTGTACTGTCCTCTGTATATGTTCAATAGTCCCTGTCAGTCCTATGTGATATGGGTCCTACACACGTGAGTAATATTCTAGGGTGCGTCATGGAAGTGAACTGTAAACAGTCTTGCTTTGCAGACCGATTGCATTTTCCTAGCATTTTACTAAAAAACTGAAGTCTACCACCTGTTTTATCCACAGCTGAAGTTTGCCACCTCCTTTACCCACAGCTGTGCCAGAATTCTTAAATTTCTATCATAGATACAAGAAGATCTATAGGATGGAGCCGATTGCTGAAAAAAGTCATTTAATGGCAAAATAATATATAATGCAGAGAAAAAAGTAAAACAGTCTGGGATGTTATAAAAAAGGAATCGGGGAGAGGCAAACAAACGCAGAATAATATACTGCTAAGGGAGGGGGATAATGTAGTAAATGATCCACAACACTTAGCAAATTACGTGAAAGAGCATTTTTCAAGTATTGCAGAGAATTTACAGCAAAAATTCCCCAAAACAAATATAACACCTGTAAATAATGTTGCACTAAATACAATGGTGTTACTTCCAACCACAGAGAATTAAGTCAATAGAACTGTCCAAAAACTAAAAAATAGGAAGACAGTAGGCTTAGATGAAGAACCAATATGTGTACTGAACCAATACATACAGATTATACAAGGTCCCTTAACAAATACAATAAATGAATCCTTCACATCAGGGACATTTCCAGAACAGTTAAAACAGGCAAGTGTTGTACCTTTGCTTAAGAAAGGTTGAAACACGTATGTAACATAGCAGCGATGGCGAGGCATTGTAGCATCTGTGACCAGAGAGTATGCGCTTGACCGCGCGAGTGTTGCGAGCGGTTCTCAGTCTGTCATTCAGTCGTTGCGAGTCTGTAGCTCTGTCTAGTTGAGTGCAGTACTCTGTCAGTAGTCGTCGCGTGCAGTAGGCTAGTAGTCGTCATGCAGAGCGGTCGGTCAGTGGTAGCAGTCCAGTGGGATTGCGTGATGTGGTCTGGCGACAACACTGGTCAAGATGCTGAATGAGGTATACTGTTAATTAAGATAATCATCGTATAATGTAAAGTTTAATTATTGTAACTAATTTTCAACAAGTGCCCCCAATAATAACTTTGATTTCAAAAGCAATTTTACATAAAATTTTCATTTAATTGAAGTAACTATTTCGTTCTACTTCCCTTAAACAAAAGTTTCAGTTTTCAATTAGATTACAAAAAAAAAAGGGAATATTATTATTTGCAATGCAGTTCCTCCAAGCGGTGCGCAACAACAAGAGCAGAAATTTGACTAGGTATTGCAATGAGGTAAGAATTTAATTTTGATTTTTGCACAGGGCCAAAGACCGATATTTCGGTTTAATTGAATCATTATTATCATTTTTCTGAGATTTTCTTATCACTGAATGGACCTTAATTTTTATGAAGAATTTATATTTCAGTCAGATTGCGATTCTCACTTTTATTGTCATTAAATTTAATTGCAGGGAGGTTACGTTTGGCTCCTATTCATTTATTATTTCTGTCTTTAAAATTTCAGTGGAGAGGTTACACTTACCGCAATGTCCATTGGCATTCCTAAATAACATTACTGTCTTGTAAATTTTTGTGGGGAGGTTACACTTGGCGACACCCAGTCCAGGATCGTATTTCGTTGAGAGTCTTTTGAGCAACAGTTAGATATCTGCTCTTATTTGCTTAGATATAATTAGGATTTGGCGCTACGCTTTTATTAACTTGTGACTTTCTTTCTACAGGTCAACGGCAATTCGTTGCTCTGTTGTATTTGTGTGTTCCTTTTGCATTGTGCTTATTTATTTTCTGAAAAATTGTGACTATTGTAAAAATGCCGCGAAAGACTGTGAATAGTGTATCGCGAGGTATTATGAATGAAATTACCGACGCAAACAACTTTACCGATAGGACATGTGACACGCAGTTTAATGATGACAATCCTGCGTTCACTAACAATCAGTGCATTCCAACCACTAGTGATGACTTTTACCTTGATAATGAACAAACGAACTCAATTGTCTCGTCTGTTAATTTGACGACAATTGATGACGCGGAGCGGTCTATAGTAATGAGCGCTGCCGAGCTTAACACACCCGATTTAGAAAATCTAAGTAATGTACAGACAAATTTGTGTAATGAAAATGAACAGATCACACAAAGTAGGACAGATTTATTTAATTCCGAAACAATGACTGATAGTATACATTTGACTGACAAACCTTTTTGTAAATCTCAAAATGACCAAATGGTTACAGAAAGTGAAACAATTCCAGATCCACTATTGAACAGCACAGAGAATAGAAATGCTGACCTTGAGTCGAATCCAATTATGGCTTTGTTGCGACAAATGAGTAAACAACAGAATGAGAATTTCAAACAACTTAGGGAAGATAACAAACAAGATAACGAAAATCTCAAACAACAACTTAATGAACAGGTCAAACAACTTAGGGAAGATAACAAACACTTAAATGAGAAACTTGACAATAATGACGAAAATCTCAAACAACTTAGTGAACAGGTCAGACAACAGAATGAAAAATTAGACGATAATTCCAGACAGCTTAGTGAACAAATTAGAGCCGTTGCCGCGCAGTGCCATGACACTAAGGAACAGTTGCGCGTGGAAATTGAGGCTTGTTCACGAAAAAATAGCGAAGAAATTAAGTCTGTTGCGCATGAATTAAGGGAAATGCAAACAGCCGCAACAGAAACACTCAGAGACGAAATTAGCGGAGTCGCTAAACAATGCTCTGAAAAAGCTGCACAATTACGGGACGAGTTTAAAGCAATGACGGTAGAACTTTCGCGCACTATGGACGCAAAGATAGACGCGAAATTCGAACAGCAGAACACTCAGATTAACGAGCGCTTTAATCAGCACATACAGAACAGTGATACGCGTTTCCGCAGATTTATTCAAGATCAAAACAAAGTAAAACGGCAAGTCATGGAAACAATCACTGCACAAAGACAAGAGGACAAACGTAAAATGTTCGCGAAAGCGAAGACGTATGTAGACAATAATATTACTACAGTGTCCGACAAAATTAATACCATAGAACAATTGAACGCGGAATTAAGGGAGGAAATTTCTGATCTTAAATCAAAAACAGATACACACACAGTAAATATTCAAACAGTGACAGATAAATTCGAACAATTAGATCTAACACAGGATTGCGATGTCATCAAAGCTGATGTTAAAAAACTGAGCGAAACTACGCGTAAGTTGCAAAAACAGATTAATGCGTCTGATTCTAAAACCGATGATCAGGTTAAAATGCTGTCTGAAAAATGTGATGAATTGGCCAGTCGTATTGATGTCATCGAAAATACTAATGACAATAAATCAGACGATACTGCACCGGTTTCATTTATCCAAACACCTGAATTTCAAAATTTACAGCAGACAATTAATGAGATCGATTCATCTAACAACCCGTTACGTAGGAAGTTATCAAATTTACAACAAGAAGTAACAGAGATAAAAAACATTTCAGTTAATAATAATATACCACAACAGACGCCACTTTATGAACATTTGTCAGACTCACGCAGCGCGTATAATTTGGGTAATCTACAGAGAGTACGGGACTTAGATTCCGATCAACCACAGTTCAATAGATTCTCTTACGATCCTGAACCTGTTCCATTACACAGAGATGATAATTTCGACTACAAACATTTTCTGTCAGTGAGAAAGTTTAAGGTTTTCAAAAACGATAGAACGCAGATTCACCCACTGGATTGGATTCAACAATTTAGCTTTGCTTTTCCACCGACTTGGCCTGTTACGCATAAACTTGAATTTATTTGCAGCTTTTTGGAAGGCGAACCGGCAACTCGTATGAGAGCGATCGCGAGGCAATGCTACTCAGTAGAGGAATTTCAGAATGCTTTTCTATCAGCGTACTGGTCGAAGACGACACAGCGCGGAATTAAAGATCAGTTGATTAGTTTGCCGAATTACGAGAACTCCAATTTTCCCAGTGTGACGCAATTTTTTGAGCACATGGTACAACAAAACCAGTACCTAAGTGAACCGTACAGTGAATCCGCACTTATACAATTATGCATCTCTAAATTACCACGGTCATTACGAGTGTCACTTCTAAAGGGCCAGCAAAAAGAAAACATTTCAACATTCAGAGATTTGTTACAGCTCTTGGAAGTGCAACAATCTGATTATTCTTTTGTAAACAAAAATTTTTCTTATAATAACCAAGGTCAACAAAAGTACAGCAATTATGATCAGACACGTAATTTCAATAGGAAAGATAACAGACGCTTTAGGAACGACAACTACCAAAACTCTAATAACAGCCAAAATTCTAATTATCAATATCGTCAAAATTTTCAGCAACAGGAACCACACTTTAGTAACAATAGAGGTGTTTCACAACAACAACATCAAAACCAGCCGGTTAGCATACCTAACCAACAATGGAATGCACAAGGTCAACCAGGCTTTAATGTTTCGCCGCGTGCACGTATAGTCCCTGATACAAGAAATAGTAACGTACGTCAGCAAGGAAACAACTACGTACAAAGAAGACAGTATTTCAATTCCCATCGCAATACACCGTATAGGAATGACTATTACGACAGACGTAAAAATAATGAGAACAATTTTCAGCGTACATCTAACAACAGTCGGTCATACCAACAGCAAAATTATGCACGAGAACCTATTCTCATGAACGAACCCGACAGTAGGTATCATCCAGAGCGTAACACGTCTGAAAGAAGTAATAGGACAGTTCAAATAGTCGAAATGCCACAGAATCCTCCTAATAATAATAACACGTCAGATAGAATCTGACTAGATACTGTACAGATCGCATCTTCCAATAATACAAGCACTACTTCAGACACGCAAAATGTTGTTCACGAAAATGTAATTACTTTTGACGACATCAGAGACACTCTCCTGCAGGAAAGACCATTTGTTCAGAAAACTATTTCACATCCTGTTATCGAAATTAAAATTGGTTCTTCGAAATTCTCAGCAGTAATCGATTCCGGCTCACCTATATCAGTAATAAATGAGGAGACTTTTAACGAGTGCAACAAAGAGAATACTTATCCGACATTACCTTTAGGCAAAACAAAAGTAAAAGGAGCAGTATCGAGTAAAGGAGTAGACGTTAAATTGCAGACACATTTATCATTTTGTATTGGAGGTCATACTTTCCACTCTAATTTTTGGATTGTTCCTTTATTGACAACAGACGTAATTTTAGGTACGAATTTTCTGGTACAACACGACGCAGTTATCGATTTTCAAAATTCTTATTTAATGTTAAAGGATGAAAATATACAATTCGCTTTAGAATTTCAGCACTCTTTATCTGCGGAAGAACAAACAATTAACCGCACAGAGATCATTTCCGTATCACGTAACATAGACTGTAATCCCACATTGTTCACGGATACGTACGTACACAACTATAATACTCCAGACGAAGTGGACTACGACGTAATACAAATGATTTCCGATAAAGTTAGACAAAGCAGTGCAACTACAGACGACGAACGAACGCAATTACACAAAATTCTTTTACAGCAAGCTCCAGTTTTTGACAACATTCCTGGTACTATGTCCGGTTTTATGTATGAATTTCAAGTCAAACAGCACGATACATTTAAAGCTAAACATTATCCCATTCCATATATCCACAGAGAACAGGTTAAAAAAGAATTGCAGGATATGCTCGACCAAGGAATTATTGAACCAGCAGTTAGTCCGTACATAAACCCGCTACATATTGTTAAGAAAAAGGATGGCTCACTTCGCCTCGTACTTGATTCACGTCACATTAATGACATTATTATTAATGAAACAGACCGACCACAGACTTTAGAGGAACTTCTACAGAAATTTCATGGTACAGCTATTTATTCTACATTAGATTTGAAATCGGGATTTTGGCAAATTCAGCTTCATCCGAATTGTAGAAAATATACAGCTTTTCTCTGTTTTGGCGACTGTTATCAGTTTTGCAAATTACCGTTCGGCTTAACTATTTCTTCTGCAGCTTTTATTCGCGGTTTGAACACAATACTTCCGACAGAACTTAAGGACAGAATTACGACGTATGTAGACGATATTCTTATCGCAGAAGCTAACTGGTCTGAACACAATCTGATTCTTGAACAACTGTTACAAACCTTTCATGCACAAGGACTTACAGTTAATCTTAGTAAATCGCACTTTGGCAAAACTTCTATAAAATTTCTTGGACACGTAATTTCAGCTGAAGGCATTGCACCTGATCCGGAAAAACTTCAGGCTCTACGTGACATTACTGTTCCTACGACGAAGAAACAATTACGCAGTTTTTTGGGCTTAATTAACTTTTTTCGTAAATTTATTCATCATTCTGCTTTAGACACACCCAGATTATGCCAATTAACAGGTAAAAACAGTATTTGGTCTTGGGATAAGCAAGCACACTCTGAATTCATGAACCTGAAACATGCTTTGTTGAATGCTCCACTTTTATCGCACCCAGATCTTACCAGAAATTTTTCCATTGCTACCGACAGTTCCAACACCGCCTTTAGGCGTACACATTTTCCAGGAAATTGAAGAAGATGGTTCTACAGTAATTAAAAACATCGCGTTTGCAAGCCGCATTCTGTCACCTGCTGAACGAAATTATTCCGTTACAGAACTGGAAACATTATGTGTTGTATGGGCTTTTACGAGATTTAGGCACTTTCTTTATGGCAGACATACCACCGTTTACACAGACCATAGAGCTATACAATTTTTGCTTTCAGCTAAATTTACTCACGACAGGTTAAGTAGATGGAAACTTTATTTACAGGAATTTAATTTTACGATTGTTCACATTCCCGCCACACAAAATGTTATAGCAGACGCACTATCGCGTTCTCTCGGCAACAATCAGCAAGACGTAGCAACCAACTTCTGCAAAACAAATTTCAGTGTCATGTACATTCAGCAAGTCGCATTTGAAAACTTTATTTCATCGTCATTACAGGACATAGCACAAGAACAAAATAAAGACAACGTGTGGAAAGAAATTAAACACCTTTGGCAAGATAAGAATAATGTTACGATTAGAAATCATTACACTGTACGCAATGACATTCTGTTTCGCCGATCTCATCCTGACAGCAACAATTGGTTATTATGCATTCCTGACGAACTGGTCAACAAATTAATCTGGTACACTCATTTAAGTTACGCACATTACGGAGCACGAAAATGTTTTCTTATACTGAGACAGAACTGTTGTTTTACTAACATGGAGAAACGTATACGACGAGTTTTAGCGTCTTGTAAAATTTGCCAGAAAGCTAAATCAGACACCACTTCACATATTCCTCCATTATATCCCATTATACCTGTTAAATTAAGACACATGGCCGCTGTAGACATTTTTGGTCCGATTCCGAGAACTAACAGAGGTTTTTGCTACATATTTGTCGCTGTTGAGCTCACTTCAAAATTTGTTACTTTCACTCCATTACGCAAAGCTACTGCTAAAACTGTTTCGAAAGCATTTGTAAAACATTTTCTATCTCATGTAGGGCATGTGATGAGAGTAATTTCTGACAATGGATCTCAATTTCGTAGTAGCGTATGGACACGCATGTTACGAGCTAGAAACATTTCTCCGATTTATATATCCAAGTACCATGCTTCTTCGAACCCCTGTGAAAGATTAATGAAAGAAATTGGTAAGCTGTGCCGAATATACTGCCACAAAAGACATATTGATTGGGATACACACATACTCTCATTCCAAGATGTAATTAATTCCATTCCAAATGAATCCACTATGCTATCTCCGTCTGTCATATTGAAAAACGTTGAACCACCAAACAAAATTAAAGAATTAGTGAACTTCCCTACCTGTCGTCGCCTACGACACCATGAAATAATTGACATTGCGCTGAACAACATCAAACGTGCCGCAGAGCGCCGGAGAAAACAGCAAAAACAGGTTTGTAGACGCCGAGACTTTCACGTTGGACAGAAAATATTAGTACGTACACATTATTTATCCAGTAAATTAAAAGGTAAGTGCAGTAAATTTGAACTTCTATACGCAGGTCCATATCGGATTCGCAGCATCCCTCACCCCAATGTTGTACACGTCGAAACTTTGAGAACCAGAAAATCGAAAGGCAACCACCATATCTCAAACATTAAACCGTTTATTGAATGAAGACACTTTATGATTCAACACACTATGATGTCATTTATTAATGCAATTATTTCACTTGACTAATTACTGATGATTATCGCATTTTTTCTTGGCAAGTGCCCGGCAAGGTAAGGTTAGCAGGTCGCTTTTCTTGTCGTTACACATCAGACCGTGCACATTTTCCACTTTTTTTTGTGTATATGATTGTACTCCAGTTTTGTTTGTATGCACTGTGAAATAGTTAAGATATAACACACCTGTTGACTTTGACATTTTTTGCCTTATGACATCTCAACATCGTGACTGTTTTACATTTTTGCTGCTGCATTGTGATATTATCTGTACATTTTGCCTCTGAACACTGTCAATGTCTTTGACATATTACGTTTTCTGTCATGTTATGCTGTATGGTTAAGTATGTTACCATAAACCAGTTATTATTTAGTGGGTATATGATTTAAATGCAAGACGTTAATCTTTGTTCATCAATTTCAGAAAGAAATTATGCGTGTAAGAAATAAATTCAACAGAATTGCGAATTTCACCTACGAAATAAACGATAGAAGATGCAATAACTTTATGAGAAAGAGTAAATGGATCAGGATTAACAAGCATTAACAAGAATATACTATACTCATCGTAGAATAGCAGTCTTAACTAATTTTTTTCTTTCAGAATACAAGGTGATTGATGCAGGCTGTCAGACAGAACTACACATCTTAGTTTTAGTGATGAAATATGCTAGAGATAAGGAATAGTTGTGTAATGAGTAATGAAGTGATTTTTTGCAGATGATAATGAATACTGACGAATAATGATGAAGAATATGCTGTTATGAATAATGAAGTTTTTATTTACAGGTGATGATAATAGTGAAGTTATGATAATATGGATAATGAAGTGATTGATAATGAAGTTTTTTCTTTACAGATGAGGATAATGTTGGAGTTTTATATTTATGCTATGTAGTTATTTAAGTATTTGTTGCAGTTTGTTTTGACAGCAGGTGTTATATTGCATAGTAGGATGACGGAAAGTTTTGGAAAGGACAGCTATGGAACACATTTTATACACTTTTCACTACTTGTTAATTCGAAGTTCACTACTTTTCAGCATAGTGTGCGTTTCTTCTTTCAGGTCAATAATCCATTTTGTATTTTTTTCCAGGAGATGCTTGTCATGATACTTACTAAAACTGTTACTTATTATACCTGTTCTAGTACTTGCATTTTTATTTTTTTTACCCATTTGTGTTTATCATTTATAAATGTGATCACATATATTGCCTTGTTACATAACCTTGCTACAGCTAACTCATGACGAATGACGTTACCTATCCTCATTTGCAGCACTAGGTCAAAAGCAAATAGTGTTATGCCTCAGCAATTAATTATCGATCCCAACGCAATGCATTGCTAACAAAAAAAAAAAATGTATTACCAGTCCCAAGTAATGATACCAGTTTGAGAAAGTTCTGAGTAATACTGATTAGCTCTGAATAGTATGTCACTTGAGTAATGACTTCTTAATGAGACAAAAATATATATATAAAATAATGCTTTGTAACTGGCTAAGAACTGCCACTGTTTATTGTAATGAGACTACTTAAAATGCCCATGATTATTAATGCTATGACTATAATTAACTGTAATTAGAAGAAGGCTAATGATTCTTAACTATGCTTTATAATTGGAAATGAATGTGACTGTTTAATAATGCTTTGTAATTAGGAAAAAGCTAATGATTATTACTAATGGAATGACAAATGATTAATTAATTATGCTATGCTTTATAACTGGAAAAGAATGTGATTGTTTAATAATGCTGTGTAATTAGGAAAAAGCTAATGATTATTACTATTGAAATGACAAATGATTAATTAACTATGCCATACTTTGTAACTGGAAAAGAATGCGATTGTTTCATGATGCTTTGTAATTAGGAGAAGGTTAATGATTAATACTATATTGGAATGACAAATGATTAATTAACTATGCTATACTTTATAACTGGAAAAGAATGCGATTGTTTCATGATGCTTTGTAATTAGGAGAAGGTTAATGATTAATACTATATTGGAATGACAAATGATTAATTAACTATCCTATACTTTATAACTGGAAAAGAATGCGATTGTTTCATGATGCTTTGTAATTAGGAGAAGGTTAATGATTAATACTTTGCTTTGTAATTAGAAAGCTAATGATTATTACTATTGAAATGATATTGAAATGACAAATGATTAATTAACTATGCTTTATAATTGGAAATGAATGTGACTGTTTAATAATGCTTTGTAATTAGAAAAAAGTTAATGATTCTTACTATATTGAAATGACAAATGATTAATTAACTATGCTTTATAATTGGAAATGAATGTGACGGTTTAATAATGCTTTGTAATTAGGAAAAAGCTAATGATTATTACTATTGAAATGACAAATGATTAATTAACTATGCCATACTTTGTAACTGGAAAAGAATGCGATTGTTTCATGATGCTTTGTAATTAGGAGAAGGATAATAATTCTTACTATATTCAAATGACAGATGATTAATTAACTGACAAATAATTAATTAACTATGCCATATTTTGTAACTGGAAATGAATGTGACTGTTTAATAATGCTTTGTAATTAGAAAAAAGCTAATGATTCTTACTATATTGAAATGACAAATGATTAATTAACTATGCTTTATAATTGGAAATGAATGTGACTGTTTAATAATGCTTTGTAATTAGGAAAAAGCTAATGATTATTACTAATGGAATGACAAATGATTAATTAATTATGCTATGCTTTATAACTGGAAAAGAATGTGATTGTTTAATAATGCTGTGTAATTAGGAAAAAGCTAATGATTATTACTATTGAAATGACAAATGAATAATTAACTATGCCACACTTTGTAACTGGAAAAGAATGCGATTGTTTCATGATGCTTTGTAATTAGGAGAAGGTTAATGATTAATACTATATTGGAATGACAAATGATTAATTAACTATGCTATACTTTATAACTGGAAAAGAATGCGATTGTTTCATGATGCTTTGTAATTAGGAGAAGGTTAATGATTAATGATTAATACTATATTGAAATGACAAATGATTAATTAACTATGCCATGCTTTGTAACTGGAAAAGAATGCGATTATTTAATAATGCTTTGTAACTAGGAAAAGAAGATTACTGATTCTATGTAAAACAATTAATGAACATTTTTCTGTAATACTGCATACTTGGTACAGAAATGTTCAATAACTGGGCTATGAATGCCGCAAACTACTAATGAAGACTGTAATTGTCAATATTATGTGACTTAATGTCCTTCACCTCATGAGCTAACTACCCTGAATTAATGCAATGTCCATTTGTCCTGTTTATCCTAGTGATCATGGAGCACTATATTTGGTTTTGCACTAATTCTACGTTAGTGTGCCTTGTAAGAGCGTGTCAACGACATGCTGTCCACCACCGTGAGCGATGAAGACGTTATTATGGTCCCACTGTTTGGTGTACCTAATATACTGCCAAAATGAAAAAAAATGGAATATTACTACGACAGTTCAGTGTCTTGGCTATGCTGATAAATTCTGAGGGGAAAAGAACTTCAAGTTGTGTCACTTGGTGTTGTACTTCTGTGGAAAGATATGGACTTTCAGAACAGCTGTGTGCAATCTAAAGTGCTACAACCATGATGCAATCCTTCCCTTTCCTATCCTAATTCTTGTCACATAGTGAAAATCATTTTTTTGCTAACATTATTTATGTTCATGGGTTATACATTTTTTTTTTTAGATTTGCTGAACTCCAGTGCGAGTACACTTATGTCACTGGTCGACATGATTTTTTACCATTATGTTTATTTATTGCGAAAATGCTAAAGACATTTTTTCGATTTGTTCTGAAGTACAGTATATGTACACTCTTGTCTTTTATATTGTATATACATTTTTATTTTAATGATATGTTCTGAATTACAGTGCATGTGCACTTATGTTAGGTGTTAATATGTTTTCTATTGAACTTCAGTGCCTGTGCACTTTTCTCATTTTTCAATATGATTTGTACTATTCTGTATATTCAATACTTTAATGCGAATGCACTTATGTCATTTGTTACTAATTGTACATACATTTCATCAATTACTGATATGTTCTCAACTGCAGTGCATGTGCACTCATGTCACTTGTCAACATAATATTTTGCCAGTCTGTTTATTTGTTCTGAATATGCTAAAGAATTTTTTTTTTCAGTGCCTGTGCACTTTGTTATCTGTCAAATAATTTGTATATACATTTTTCTGATTTGCTACTATGTTTTGTACTCACATTTTGTCTTTGTCTGATATATTTTGTACTTAGTGCGTGTGCACAACATTTAAATATTCTGTAAGTTGTAGAATTTTGTTAATTAAAGAAAAATTTTGCCGCGCTTGGCAAGTCCAAATGACTCACCATCGCTGCCAAATTTTTGCCCCCCCAGTGGAGGGTTATGAAACACGTATGTAACATAGCAGCGATGGCGAGGCATTGTAGCATCTGTGACCAGAGAGTATGCGCTTGACCGCGCGAGTGTTGCGAGCGGTTCTCAGTCTGTCATTCAGTCGTTGCGAGTCTGTAGCTCTGTCTAGTTGAGTGCAGTACTCTGTCAGTAGTCGTCGCGTGCAGTAGGCTAGTAGTCGTCATGCAGAGCGGTCGGTCAGTGGTAGCAGTCCAGTGGGATTGCGTGATGTGGTCTGGCGACAACACTGGTCAAGATGCTGAATGAGGTATACTGTTAATTAAGATAATCATCGTATAATGTAAAGTTTAATTATTGTAACTAATTTTCAACAAGTGCCCCCAATAATAACTTTGATTTCAAAAGCAATTTTACATAAAATTTTCATTTAATTGAAGTAACTATTTCGTTCTACTTCCCTTAAACAAAAGTTTCAGTTTTCAATTAGATTACAAAAAAAAGGGAATATTATTATTTGCAATGCAGTTCCTCCAAGCGGTGCGCAACAACAAGAGCAGAAATTTGACTAGGTGTTGCAATGGGGTAAGAATTTAATTTTGATTTTTGCACAGGGCCAAAGACCGATATTTCGGTTTAATTGAATCATTATTATCATTTTTCTGAGATTTTCTTATCACTGAATGGACCTTAATTTTTATGAAGAATTTATATTTGAGTCAGATTGCGATTCTCACTTTTATTGTCATTAAATTTAATTGCAGGGAGGTTACGTTTGGCTCCTATTCATTTATTATTTCTGTCTTTAAAATTTCAGTGGAGAGGTTACACTTACCGCAATGTCCATTGGCATTCCTAAATAACATTACTGTCTTGTAAATTTTTGTGGGGAGGTTACAAGGTAATGCAGAAGACATAGAAAATTACTGGCCCATTTTCCTGCTGCCACCATTCTCAAACATAATAGAAGCAATTATGAAAGACAGATTAATGAATTACCTGAATAAATAAAATCTTTTAAGCGAATCACAGTTTGGTTTCCAAAGTGACAAAAATACAGAGTCAGCCATAGTAGAATTCACAAAAGTTGTACCTGATGCTCTTGATAAAGATGAGTGTGACACAGGCATATTTTTGGATCTTTCTAAGGTATTTGATACAGTCGACCACAAGATTCTATTAAACAAATTAGAAGCATTAGGAATACGAGGGGCAGCTAATGACTAGTTTCTATCATACCTGGCAGATAGGGTACAAAGAGCAGAGATAACACACTTCAAATAGATCCAAGTGTTTAGTAAAACACTTATCATAACACTTAATATAGCATATTAGGACCAATACTATTCCTGATATACATCAGTGACTTCCCCAGTAGTGTTACTAATGGTGAAACAATTCTCTTTGCTGATGACAGTAATATTATAGTCACTGAGAAAACAAGAGAACTCCTTGCAGAGAGAGCAAATGAAACCCTCAATGAAGTTTACGACTGGTCAATAAGCAGTAAAGTGACATTGAACATAAAGAAAACTAATGCCATGAATTTCAATTTGAAGAGGGAAAATGACAATGTTAAATTATATATTTATGCACTATCGATGAGATGTTTATCATGTTGATAGAGAGACATAGCCAGCTGCTACGAGGGAGCGCGTCAATTTGGCTGTGATGCTGTAGTGCCCCCATAATTTTACGAAAGTCTGGAGACACTTGAGTTCCAGGCGTTTCGAACAGGCGTTATTTTAAAGCAGGGCGTAAGGATGAGCATGGGATACTGCACCCAATTATTGTTTGTACAGGCGAAACTGGAAGGGAGATACTTCGTCGGCGCTGGCAAGTGTTCAGCGCGACCTGCCAAGAATAATAAAATACGGCCCGGAAGCTCCGTGGCCGGCTCCAAAGAGTAATGTAGCATTGTATTGTTGAAAAAAAATTGAGAGGCTCGAACTAGTGACTGTTTATTAGACGTTGAACTGCCGTTGAGAGCACATGGACTGGACGTGGATAGTCAGCCACAATAAAAGCTTATGTATTAATTGTGTTAAAAAATGTGTAATTAACTGATTTTGGGTGCCCGGTAATGTGTAGGCTTACGTCATAAAGTTTAGATTTTTGTACGAAGTGGAAATAAATATGTTCTGGTGCATTGAATGATATTCCAAGAGTAGCGTATTTTTTAAATAAGAAGAGAGAGTGAGAGAGAGAAAATTTCCCCTTCCTAGCAGTTAAATCTTCGGAGAAGCGTCCGGTGCTAGCAGAAGACATCGGCGCTCCAAGAAAGCAGAACCAGCATTCTTCAACAATTAAGCCCACGAAAATGTTTAACATTACACCGGGCCACCGCAATGTGCCTAAATAGAGCCCAGGTCAGCAGTTTGTTTACATAAGAACCGTGGGGAGAGAGAGGGGGGGGGGGAGAGCAAGTGGCTGCTTTGTTTACAAAAGGAGAACGATGCCGCCGTCACCCCCCTTCCCCCCCCTCCCCCCCCCCAAGTTTGGATTGTACAAGTAGAGCCCCACCAGTCATAATTCAACCAGCCAGCCAAATGGAGTCGCATAATGAGCACCCTTTCAAATTCTGTGAGATATTGATAACGCTTTCTCACGTATGTGGTATTTCCTATTACTTTACAGCAAACGCCCAACATCTGGCGCTGTTCAAGCTCCTTATATACCCTATGAAGCCCAGTAACAACACAAAAGGCGAACGACAATAACGCATCTGGTGGCAGTTCTACCTGTCACCATGAATAGCACCTGTAATCATGTAAGTACCTGCTGGTGGTTCTCGTGTCCGTCGGCCGTCGTAATTTAATATATTATTATTATTATTTTTGATTGTTGCCGACTTACGTGGTGGGCCTTAATAAAAATGATATTTCATTCAATTTTGATGTGTGATTAAACGCTTTCGTGAAGTTCTTTTTAACAATATTAAACTTAGATTATTTGTTACGTTAATGAATGTTAGACTGGCTGAATCTTAAAAAAAATGGCTCTGAGCGGTATGGGACTTAACTTCTAGGGTCATCAGTCCCCTAGAACTTAGAACTACTTAAACCTAACTAACCTAAGGACATCACACACATCCATGCCCGAGGCACGATTCGAACCTGCGACCGCAGCGGTCGCGCGGTTCCAGACTGTAGCGCCTAGAACCGCTCGGCCACCAAGGCCGGCTGAATCTTAAAACATGAGCATATAAGTTGAACAATGGAATAAACTTTTCATATTAATTTCCTCGGCTAGTCAGTTCACTTTAAAGCAAAAAATCTTTAGTTATTAATTACAATTGCGGCCCACACACGCGCGAGAGTATTTTTTCTTACCTCTGTTAACCATTGTATTGTAGTCGGAGTCCTGGCTCTGGCTCTCGGCTATGGTACTGAAAATAAGAATCTTAAAGCTACGTATTTCTGCAACTTCGTGCTGCTGTGGAGAAAAATAAATATTTTGTTAATAGCGGGCGAGTTTTTCGCTTCCGCTAATTTTTTATAAGTTAATATCGCCACGTAATGGCATCGTTGGCTGCATCGGCTGCTGCGATTGGTTAACTGTAAATTACTCGAATGCAGGTTAATTCAAAGGAAGGCAGACATGAAATCGGGATCACCTCTTACAAATTAAAAGTGAACAATGATATTAAATCAATATATTATCTGCTTAATTCATACAATTATACTTACATTTGCCAGCACACGCCAGATGTCCGTCTACACACAACTAAGACAAGAGAAGAAGTGAAGACGACCAAAAATTTAACAAAAGAGCGTATCTTGTCATCTCTTTAGATCATTTTGTTATATTTCTTTGCCCTCGAAACTTATAGTGCCTTGCCGCAGTGGATACACTGGTTCCCGTGAGATCACCAAAGTTAAGCGCTGTCGGGCGTGGCCGGCACTTGGATGGGTGACCATCCAGCCGCCATGTGCTGTTGCCATTTTTCGGGGTGCACTCAGCCTCGTGATGCCAATTGAGGAGCTACTCGACCTAATAGTAGCGGCTCAGGTCAAAGAAAACCATCATAACGACCGGGAGAGCGGTGTGCTGACCACACGCCCCTCCTATCCGCATCCTCACTGAGGATAACACGGCGGTCGGATGGTCCCGATGGGCCACTTGTGGCCTGAAGACGGAGTGCATGCTTCTTTATAAATACCGTTTTCTAAGTCTACATCTACATCTACATGACTACTCTGCAATTCACATTTAAGTGCTTGGCAGAGGGTTAATCGAACCACAATCATACTATCTCTCTACCAAGTCACTCCCGAAAAGCGCGCGGGAAAAACGAACATCTAAACCTTTCTGTTCAAGCTCTGATTTCTCTTATTTTATTTTGATGATCATTCCTACCTGTGTAGGTTGGGCTCAACAAAATATTTTCGCATTCGGAAGAGAAAGTTGGTGACTGAAATTTCGTAAATAGATCACGTCGCGACGAAAAACGTCTTTGCTTTAATGACTTCCATCCCAACTCGCGTATCATATCTGCCACACTTTCTCCCCTATTACGTGATAATACAAAACGAGCTGCCCTTGTTTGCATCCTTTCGATGTCCTCCGTCAATCCCACCTGGTAAGGATCGCACACCGCGCAGCAATTTTCTAACAGAGGACGAACGAGTGTAGTGTAAGCTGTCTCTTTAGTAGACTTGTTGCATCTTCTAAGTCTTTTCGTAATATAGCACTGGGAACGCTATTTGGTGTGTACACGAATAAAGTTTCGTTGACATCCGCCCATTTCTTCTGGTTGCTCACATTTTTGGCAGGCAGCCAGTGTCTGCCCTTTTATACCTCGAGTACGCGATACCACCGCCGTCTGTACACGTGCACATCGTTATCCCATGACTTTTGTCGCATCTGAGGAACAAGTTACTTTGATGAACATGTTTGGGAATATTACACTGAGGTGACAAGAGATATGGAATACTTCCTAAACCGTGTCAGACCTCCTTTGCAGAAACTCGACGTGGCATGGACTCAACACGTCGTTGGAACTCCCTTGCAGAAATATTGAACGATGCTGCCTCTATAGCCATCCATAATAATTCCGAAAGTGTTGCCGGTGCAGGATTTTGTGCCCGAACTGACTTCTCTATTATGTCACATAAATGTTCGATGGGCTCGATGTCGGGAGATTTGGGCGGCCAAATCATTTGCTCGAACTGTCCAGAGTGTTCTTCAAACCAATCGCGAACTACTGTCGCCCGAGTCCATGGCTTCGTGGGGTCTGCGCTACACTCGAGGCCTACCATCAGCTCTTACCAGTTGAAATCGGGTCTCATCTACCCAGGTTATGATTTCCGAGACGTCTAGTGTCCAACCGATACGGTCGCAAGCCAAGGAGAGGGCCTGCACACAATATCGTGCTGTTAGCAAAGGCACTCGCGTCGGTCGTCTACTGCCATAGCCCATTAACGTCAAATTTCGCAGCACTGTCGTAACGTATCCGTTTGCCGTACATTCCACATTGACTTACGCGGTTGTTTCACACAATATTGCTTTTCTATTAGCACTGACAACACAAACGCCGCTGCTCTCGGTCGTTAAGTGATGACCGTCGGCCACTGCGTTGTCCGTGGCGAGAGGTAATGCCTGAAATGTGGTATTCTAGGCGCACTCTTGATGCTGTGGATCTCTGAATATTGAATTCCCTAACGATTTCCGACATGGAATATCCCATGCGCCTAGCTGCAACTACCATTCCGCATTCAGTCTTAATTCCTCTCGTGCCGCCATAATCACGTAGGAAACCTTTTCACATTACTCAGATGAGTACAAACGACAGCTCCGCCAGAGCGTTCCCCTTTTATACCTTGCTTGTGTACGCTATACTACTGCCATCTGTATACGTGCATATCGCTATCCCATCACTTGTTACCTCAGTCTATACGATGATGATGTTTGGTTTGTGGGGCGCTCACTGCGTGGTTATCAGAGCACATAAATATTCCCAACCGTTATTAAGTCCAATCTCGCCACATTCATGAATGATGATGAAATGATGTGGACGACAGAAACACCCAGTCCCCAGGAGGAGAAAACCCCCAACCGGGCTGGGAATCGAACCGGGGACCACGTGATCCAGAGGCAGCAGCGCTAGCCACTAGACCACGAGCCGCGGACACCTCTGTCTATATCAGCAAACACACGTGTACAAATGTGTTGTTGCAGTCATTACACTAGTGGCAGCAGCGAACTGCCATGGAATAGATTCCACAATTTGCACTTTTGACTCGATTCCAGTTATGCTATGTTTAATTGAGGTGACCATACAAGTATCCTCATACTCGTGGAATGTGACAGAACTACTCCAAAACAGTTCGGAGCAGCATAATGGCCCAGTGAGCTGTTATTGATAAAGGAGCAGAAAGAGGAGGAATGGTAAGGTGGTGTTACTAATATTACCTAAGCGCACTGAAATATATCCAAACCATTTCTCTACTTTAACAGTTCAGCTGTAACTCATAACTGACTTGTATATTGAATTTCTGAAAAATTTACCAATTCTTCAGTCCAAATTCACAACTTTTTTTAATGATAGCACCTAATTCCCCCATTGGGTACTGAACCTGCTACTTTCCAGATGCCAGAATCCCAACACACTTGTGAAACTGTCGAAACTGCCTCAAATTTAAAATTATGTATAAATGTCAGGATTCGAAACCACAGACTCCCAGGTACAAACACCTGTTTGAGAGTGGGTGAGGAGGGAGGGGTAGGAGATGTGTCCCTGACCTTAATTTAGAACTGGTGGGTTATTTTGAATTTCCCACCAATGGTTTGGTTAAGAGGGAGGGGTTGGGAGTCACAGGTGAAAGTAGATAAAAGTAGTTCACGCTGTAGTTTTTAGACCGATGAGTGGTTTGATGCATTTCTCCACGTTAGTCCGACCTCTGCAAGAATCTTCATCTCTGCAGTACTAGTGCGACCCATATCCACTTGAAGTGGCTTAGTTTAATACCCTACTGGCCATTAAAATTGCTACACCACGAAGATGACGTGCTACAGACGCGAAATTTAACCGACAGGATGATGCTGTGATATGCAAATGATTAGCTTTTCAGAGCATACACAAAAGGTTGGCGCCGGTAGCGACACCTACAACGTGCTGACACGAGGAAAGTTTCCAACCGATTTCTCATACACAAACAGCAGTTGACCGGCGTAGCATGGTGAAACGTTGTTGTGATGCCTCGTGTAAGGAGGACAAATGCGTACCATCACGTATCCGACTTTGATAGAGTTCAGATTGTAGCCTGCTGCTCACGTTGGTCGAGATTCAATGACTGTTAGCAAAATATGGAATCGGGTTCAGGAGGGTAATACGGAAAGCCGTGCTGGATCCCAACGGCCTCGTATCACTAGCACTCGAGATGACAGGCATCTTATCCGCATGGCTGTAACGGATCGTGAAGCCACGTCTCGATCCCTGAGTCAACAGATGGGGACGTTTGCAAGACAACCACCATCTGCACGAACAGTTCGACAACGTTTGCAGCAGCGTGGACTATCATCTCGGAGACCATGGCTGCGGTTACCCTTGACACTGCATCACAGACAGGAGCGCCTGTGATGGTGTACTCATGTACTCAACGACCAACCTGCGCGCACGAATGGCAAAACGTCATTTTTTCGGATGAATCGAGGTTCTGTTTACAGCATCATGATGGTCGCATGCGTGTTTGGCGACATCGCGGTGAACGCACATTGGAAGCGTGTATTCGTCATTGCCATACTGGTGTATGACCCGGCGTGATGGTATGGGGTGCCACTGGTTACACGTCTCGGCCACCTCTTGTTCGCATTGACGGCGCTTTGAACAGTGGACGTTACATTTCAGATGTGTTACGACCCGTGGCTCTACCCTTTATTCGATGCCTGCGAAACCCTACATTTCAGCAGAATAATGCACGACCTCATGTTGCAGGTCCTGTACGGGCCTTTCTGGATACAGAAAATGTTCGACTGCTGCTCTGGCCAGCACATTCTCCAGATCTCTCAGCAACTGAAAACGTCTGGTCAGTGGTGGCCGAGCAACTGGCTCGTCACAATACGCGTTACTACTCTTGATGAACTGTGGTATCGTGTTGAAGCTGCATGGGCAGCTGTACCTGTACACGCCATCCAAGCTCTGTGACTCAATGCCCAGGCGAATCGAGGCCATTATTACGGCCAGAGGTGGTTGTTCTGGGTACTGATTTATCAGGATCTATGTACCCAAATTGCATGAAAATGTAATCACATGTCAGTTCTAGTATATTTGTCCAATGAATACCCGTTTATCATCTGCATTTCTTCTTGGTGTAGCAATTTGAATTGCCAGTAGTGTAGTAGCTGGACCTACAGTTGGTATCAGTAACACAAGTGAGGCAGAGATGCCTGGCTGAGTATGGATGTAGATGTAGGTAGTGTAGTGTGGATTTAGGATTGCAGCTCGATGCAACCGCACAATAGATGATTTTAGCATAGCGTGGTTTCGATCCACGGACCTCTGGGTTATGGGCCAAGCACGCTTCCACTGCGCCACTCTGCTACACGTTCACAGGATGCCTCTTGAGCAATTGACATCCAACACTTCGACGTATTGTTAGCGTCCTGCAATTGTTACACTTGCGGCTTGACTTAGCTTGGCTGACGCTTGTAGGCGGCCGTATTCGTCGCGATCGTCTCGACATGCAACTCCGTGATACACAAGAATAACACTGCACTCCACGGTGGCGGCGACTACGAGATCTGTTGCCTAGTTACGCGCCGCCAACAAACTAAATGCCAACGCTGGCGGGATTCGAACCTGGAATCTTGTGCTCCGCAATCAGACGCGTTATCGGTTGCACCACAGGGCCACAACTCGCGTGGCGTCCTACTACTCAAGAGCACTTCGAAAACGAAAGCGTTCTCGGTGTTTTGCGTTTTTTGCATGTCGCCCACTGACTGCGGCGGCGTGGCCACTCCGGTCAAGGGAGCTGCCAAGGAAGGCACCTCTCCGCTAGCTGCGCGGCCGCGGTGCGCCTGCAAAGCTAAGAGCTCACCACACATTCGCGCTCACTGTTAGACAGGTAGCGGGAGGCAAGGCGCACGCTTTTCTGCTTATATTTGGTGACGTGAAGTGGTTGCCGTGCATGTAAACGAAAGCTATGAAACGAGAATAGTATGAAGCGCTCGTAGTCAGGAGCCAAAGTCGGAGTATGGCCGCAGGTAACGATGGTATGATGTGTTTGCGGCCGCTATACTTTCGCAGTACAGTGAATACCGTCAACTGAGAGCAGCGGGCCGAAACCCCGGTGGTGGCGCAGTTCCGCCTCAGACGCCGTGCAGTGTGGCCGTGTTTACATTTACATTTACATCTACATCTACAGCCATAATCTGCAAGCCACCTGACGGTGTGTGGCGGAGGGTACCTTGAGTACCTCTATCGGTTCTCCCTTCTATTCCAGTCTCGTATTGTTCGTGGAAAGAAGGATTGTCGGTATGCCTCTGGTCTCTTCGCGATATACGTAGGAGGGAGCAATATACTGCTTGACTCCTCGGTGAAAGTATGTTCTCGAAACTTCAACAAAAGCCCGTACCGAGCTACTGAGCATCTCTCCTGCAGAGTCTTCCACTGGAGTTTATCATCTCCGTAACGCATTCGCTATTACTAAATGATCCTGTACCGAAGCGCGCTGCTCTCCGTTGGATCTTCTCTATCTCTTCTATCAACCCTATCTGGTACGGATCCCACACTGCTGTGCAGTATTCGAGCAGTGGGCGAACAAGCGTACTGTAACCTACTTCCTTTGTTTTCGGATTGCATTTCCTTAGGATTCTTCCAATGAATCTGACTGGCATCTGCTTTACCGACGATCAACTTTAAATGATCATTCCATTTTAAATCACTCCTAATGCCTACTCCCAGATAATTTATGGAATTAACTGCTTCCAGTTGCTGACCTGCTATATTGTAGCTAAATGATAAGGGATCTTTCTTTCTATGTATTCGCAGCATATTACACTTGTCTACATTGACATTCAATTGCCATTCCCTGCACCATGCGTCAATTCGCTGCAGATCATCCTGCATTTCAGTACAATTTTCCATTGTTACAACCTCTCGATACACCACAGCATCATCTGCAAAAAGCCTCAGTGAACTTCCGATGTCATCCACAAGGTCATTTATGTATATTGTGAATAGCAACGGCCCCACGACACTCCCCTGCGGCACACCTGAAATCACTCTTACTTCGGAAGACTTCTCTCCATTGAGAATGACATGCTACGTTATCTAGGAACTCTTCAATCCAATCACACAATTGGTCTGATAGTCCATACGCTCTTACTTTGTTCATTAAACGACTGCGGGGAACTGTATCGAACGCCTTGCGGAAGTCAAGAACCGCGGCATCTACCTGTGAACCCGTATCTATGGCCCTCTGAGTCTCGTGGACGAATAGCGCGAGCTGGGTTTCACACGACCGTCATTTTCGAAACCCATGCTGATTCCTACAGAGTAGATTTCTAGTCTCCAGAAAAGTCATTATACTCGAACATAATACGTGTTCCAAAATTCTACAACTGATTGACGTTAGAGATATAGGTCTATAGGTCTGCACGTCTGTTCGACATTCCTTCTTGAAAACGGGGATGACTTGTGCCTTTTTCCAATCCTATGGGACGCTACGCTCTTCTAGAGACCTACGGTACACCGTGCAACAAGGGGGGCAAGTTCCTTCACGTACTCTGTGTAAAATCGAACTGGTATCCCATCAGGTCCAGCAGCCTTTCCTCTTTTGTGCGATTTTAATTGTTTCGCTATCCCTCTGTCGTCTATTTCGATATCTACCATTTTGTCATCTGTGCGACAATCTAGAGAAGGAACTACAGTGCAGTCTTCCTCTGTGAAACAGCTTTGTAAAAAGACATTTAGTACTTCGGCCTTTAGTCTGCCATCCTCTGTTTCAGTACCATTTTGGTCACAGAGTGTCTGGACATTTTGTTTTGATCCACCTACCGCTTTGACATAAGACCAAAATTTCTTAGGATTTTCTGCCAAGTCAGTACATAGAACTTTACTTTCGATTTCATTGAACGCCTCTCGCATAGCTCTCCTCACACTACATTTCGTTTCGCATAATTTTTGTTTGTCCGGAAGGCTTTGGCTATGTTTATGTTTTCTGTGAAGTTCCCTTTGTTTCCGCAGCAGTTTTCTAACTAGGTTGTTGTACCACGGTGGCTCTTTTCCATCTCTTACGATCTTACTTGGCACATACTCATCTAACGCATATTGTACGATGGTTTTGAATTTTGTCCACTGATCCTCAACACTATCTGTACTTAAAACAAAACTTTTGTGTTGAGCCGTCAGGTACTATGAAATCTGCTTTTTGTCACCTTTGCTAAATAGAAAAATCTTCCTACCTTTTTTAATATTTCTATTTACGGCTGAAATCATCGATGCAGTAACCGCTTTATGATCGCTGATTCCCTGTTCCGTGTTAACTGTTTCAAATAGTTCGGGTCTGTTTGTCAACAGAAGGTCGAATATGTTATCGCCACGAGTCGGTTCTCTGCTTAACTGCTCAAGGTAGTTTTCAGATAAAGCACTTAAAAAAATTTCACTGGGTTCTTTGTCCCTACCAACTGTTACGAACGTCTGAGTCTCCCAGTCTATATCTGGCAAATTAAAATCTCCACCCAGAACTATAACATGGAGGGGAATCTACTCGAAATATTTTCCAAATTGTCCTTTAGGTGCTCAGCCACAACAGCTGCTGAGCCAGGGGGCCTATAGAGACATCCAGTTACCATGTCTGAGCCTGCTTTAACCGTGACCTTCAAAATTATTTCACATTTCGGATCTCCTTTCGATACTATTGCACTTACCGCTATAAACACGCCTCCCCCTTCACTGTCCAGCCTATCTCTGCGGTATACATTCCAATCTGAGTTTAGAATTTCATTACTGTTTACATCTGGTTTCAGCCAACTTCCTATCCCTAGCACTATGTGGGCATTGTGACCGTTTATTAATGAGAGCAGTTGTGGGACCTTTCTGTAGACACTCTTGCAGTTTACTATTAGCATATTAATAATGTTATTCCCTGTCGCATTTTGGCTACTCCTATCTTGCCACGTCTCAGGAGGTGTCTTGTCGGGCCTAGGCGGGGAATTATCTAACCTTAAAAATCCAACATGTGCACTACACACGTACTCCGCTAATCTTGTAGCCGCTTCCTGCGTGTAGTGCACGCCTGACCTATTGAGGTGGACCCTACATTTCTCCACCCGATAGCGGAGGTCGATAAATTTGCACCCCAGATCTCCGCAGAATCGTCTGAGCCTCTGGTTTAAGCCTTCCACTCGGCTCCAAACCAGATGACCGCGATTGGTTCTGGGAACGATACTACTAATAGTTAGCTCAGATTCCACCCCACGAGCGAGGTTTTCCGCCTTCACCAATTCCGCCAACCGTCTGTACGAAATGAGGATGACCTCTGAACCCAGACGGCAGGAGTCATTGGTGCCGACATGAGCAACAATTTGCAGTCTGGTAGACCAAGTGCTCTCTATCACCGCCGTCAGGGCGTCCTCCACATCTCGGATGAGAACCCCGGCAAGCAGACAGAGTGAACACTGGCCTTCTTCCTTGACCTTTCCGCTTTTTCCCCTAAGGGGCTCCATCACCCGCCTAACGTTGGAGCTCCCAATCACTAATAAACCCCTCCCCCCGTGTACCTGCTCGGACCTTGCTGAAGGAGCGGCCACATGTCCACTCACAGGCAGAGCGGGCGATGCCACACGGCCAGCCTCCACATTGACCCTCCGCCTCGTGCGCCGCGAACGCCGCTGAACCCGCCACTCCCCTTGGGGAGAGGGTGGCCCAACCGCGCCCGGTACCCGCGAAGATGTCTCGACAGCAGGGACAGTGGGTGAAGCATGTAACACCTGGGGTGTACCATGCGAGGCACCAAACTCCCCACTGCCGCTACACTCCGAGGCAGCAGCCTGAAGACGGCTGACCGCGGCCATGAACACGCTCAGCTGGTCAGCTCCTCCTGTGTCTGTACACAGCAGTAACACATCCTATCCATCCTAAGAAATCAACAATTTACTGTAGAGAGTTAATCAACTTTTAACTAGACTGCTAATTGATTAAAGGCGGCTGATAGTTGACTAAACTGTGGTTACTAGACACTTCCTGTAGAAAACAATGAAAATAGCACTGCCTGTCTCTGGACTGTATTCAAAACAAACCCTAGCACTGCTGGCACTATGGCTGACTAAAAGGACTGAAGTATTCATAACAAACACGAAATCTATGGAACACTATTACTAGCACTCGAGAATTAAAGGTTCCTAAAAGCAAAAACACACGGAAGAAGAAGTGAAAAGTAAGAAAAATACAGTTAATACTTAAATTAACGTAGCTCGCTGCACAGCAGCGGTACGTGCCTTCTGTACACCTCATTCTTTCGCATGTAGGACATACCTCAATTCTTGCGGCCAGATGCTTTCAGAATCGACTGCTACGAAAGAAAACTATGCCCCAGCTGAGGCTCGAACTCAACTCCGCCATTGCTCTCGTTACAGATCTTAGGAATGATCCAGCACGAGCCAAAGGCTTTGGAATTATTCAGTCTACGAAGTCTGATAAAGCAATATTTACAGAAGAGTCACTCACGTGAGAACTTACAGTTTACACTCATTACGCAATCTCGCAACTTTTTATGAAGTACCATTAGAAATTTGTATTCTGATCACACACTTACCTTTATCTTTTATTTATTTGTCTGTCTGACATTCTCAAGCGAGACTGGGAAAGCCTCTAAATTAAACTGGCGACATTGTGTCTGGATGTTTTATTGTATTTGCTACTTAATTTTTCTTTGTTACATGGATGATGGGATCATGTATGACGAGCCAATGTCACTTAATATTTTTTTAAATTCTTTATTCAGTAAATGAAATTGATTCATCATAACCCACCACCTTGCACATTAGTGTGTTTTAACTATCTACAATACAATTGTTTTTGCAGCATTTAGTACTACGTTTCAGACTTTCTACTTTCTTACTCAACACGATATGAGGACATAGGTTACGCTATGGGCAAGAGTTACTATCTACTGATATATTATTCTGACTATCCTAGCAAGCTACCTCCAGCTACGTTACAAGCGTGCCAGTATATCTATGAACCTACTATATTTTGGCCGTGCCCACCGAGCTAACCCCTGGCCCTGGGCTTGTCTTAACTGGAAGTCGCTGTAGGTACTGTTGGTGATTGTGCAAAAAACATGCTACTGAAAACTACCTAACTATTATTAGCCATCATTAGTGTGCTATGAGTCAAGTCCGGGATTGTTTAGTACCTTTCTCGTGCTCCAAGATGTGACGGATTCCGACCGTCACGGCGATCAGCCAGTCCACGCCTCCGCAGAATGGGGTACGTGCGGGGAATGTCATTTTATGTCATACGATTCATTGATTCTCCCTACTTAATTCTTGCAAGACTTTTGCTGATACCCCGCTGCAAGACTGTCAATGATTCTGATGTTGTTGGATTCCTGATTAGGTGATAGGTGTGTATTTGGTAATTGACGTCTTAATTCGGTGGCTATGTCATCGAAAAGGGGACACTCTTAGATCACGTGGTCCAGAGTGTATCTCAGAACCACAGTCACACGAGGGGTAGCCCTCTTCCGAATCGGCAAGGATATTCTGGGTATGGTCCACGTCCCATAAGGAAGTGCAGCAATCCTTTACTTGGTGTGAAGTGTTAGTTGGAGCCGTTCCTTGATATTAGGCAGCAACTGGTAAGTCCTTCTCCCCTTCTCTTCTTTATCCCAAAGTTCTTGCCACAGTTCTTCCCCCCTTTATCTGACTGCAAATTTGTCCTCTACCCACACCCCCAGAATATGTTCAGTCTTTTCAATTTCCCCTCTTTTGATCCAATACCAAGCTGCTTGTTTCCTGATTTTTATGACTAAGGGACATAGCCCCATGAGCATCAGTAGTGCCCCCTCCGCCAAGAGATGTTCGGTAAGCTCCAATCTAATGTAGAAGCATGTTGCGCTGCATGCACCCTTCTCACGTACATGGCAGGCACGACCCTCGTGAGCCTGTGTGCCCAGACTCTTGACCCATAACTCACGATGGAAGTGAGAATGGTGTTATAATTTGATCAGTTCTGTGGGTAAATGGAATCTCCTGTACCCGATCATAATGATGTTATTCAGTGGTTCTAAGGACCTTTGAGTCACCGCTTCGATGGGTTGGGAGAAACTCCATCTTTCCTCTATGATGACACTCAAGTATTGGGCCTCTCGACACCGAATAACTGGTGAGCCCTCTATTTGTACCGTTGGATTTCTGGCCAATTGGCTCTTTAGTAATAAGCATGTTGATTTATTGGGCGCTATTTTAATTTTCGTTATTTGACACCATTGTGTCTGTATAGTTATTGCCCTTTCAATCTTAGGTTCTAGATTCTCTGTGGCTACGGCCACCCACCAGCAGGTCGTCTGCGTAGGCTATCGCCTCCAGCACATCTGCACTGTTCTCCAGGCTGTCCAGGAGAGGCTCCGTATTTATGTGGAAAAGAGTGGCCCCAGGATGGAGCCCTGTGGACACCCCTTCGTAATCTTTTTACCAACTCTCCCGCTAGGGGACGATAGCCAGACCTCCCTTTCCATACAATAGCTCCCGAGTCAACCATAAAGCAGCCCTGGACACTTTCTCCCGCAAGCAGGAGAAGAGCGAAGGCCATCACAGTTGTCAAAGGTGCCACTGATGTTAACCATGATGCCATCTATGTACTTGTGAGGGGACGACCCACAGACCTCGGACGCCAGGGCAGTTGCTTCAGACACAGATCGCCCTGCCCGAAAGCCGAATTGCCTGCCACTCATCCCACACAGCACTGTGTGCTGTCAGTCTGTCAGCTAGCAACTGCTCTAGCAATTTGCTCAGCAGGTGCAGACAGATTGGTGTGTAGGATTTTACTTCTTTTGTGTCTTTGTCCAGGCCTTTCTTTATCACTCACATTGGCCTGTATCCAGGTGGAGGGAAACATCCTGAGGCGTAATGCTTCATTGTATATTCTTGTCAGGCGTGTTACCAGTTGAAGAGCGAGGTATTGTACTACTTTCGCTACAATGCCATCTGGTCCTGGAGCCTTGCCTCTCTTTATTGATTTTATATGTGCCGCCACTTCTTCCTCTGAGAACGGATACACCACAGTGTTGTTCACATATTCTCCCTGAACTGCCTGCCTAATTAGACGTTGCTCTTCTGTATCCTCTTCTACTTTATTGTCAGGGAGCAGGAACTGGAGGAAGACCTCAGCAGTTTCCTGCCAAGATCCCGTCATCCCTGACGGTGGAGAGTACCATGGGCGACCGGATTTTCTTTCTATCTTGTAGGGAATGTCCCAGGGATCAATAGCCAGTTGGCTCTGCATACATTTTTCCCAACTATGGAGCCTAACTGTTATCAGCACCTTCTGGAACTGCTGTTTGGTTTCTCTATAGATTCGCAACCAACGTTTTTCTTCCCAGACGACACTTCGCTGGTAGTACCTCCTCACCTTCCTGACATACTGACGCATCTGCCCTAGTTCTGCAGACCATGGTGACAGGTAGTACAGCTGGTTGGTACAGCTGCTTTCACCGCTCTGATAAGTGCACTCACCAGTTCTTCGACGTGTCTGTTGGTGTCTTCGTCACCTTCCGGCCATATCGGGGCGTCAAACTCTCTTGCAAGGCACTCACTGTCTGTTCTATTACAGTTGAGCTGCACTCCCACCCTATATCAAAGCAGCACTCTTTGTCAGTGAGCGTTAAAGTGATCAGGTTGTGGTGACTTGTGGTGACCCTGTTGCTGACCATCCAATTTCGAATATTGCCAGCACTGTTAGCTGACAGTAACGTGATGTCGACGATGTCCGTGCCCTCGCCCTCTCCGCCAGTATAGGTGGGGGGCGGAGGGGGGGGGGGGGTTCCTGGCCTATTGGCAATAATAAACTGTAAGGACATGATGATCTCCTTCATTTTTCGCCTCTTTCATCGCGAGTGCCACTATGCCATAGGGCACCAGAGTAAAAGACGAACCATTTGAATTGTTGATGAAACCTGGAATTATTATTCTTTTCTTGTGCCTGTTTCCCGCGGTTACGCAGGTCGACATGGTTAATCGGATTTGGCAAAGTTAATTTTAGGGGTGGCCTGATGCCCTTCCTACCGCCGGAATTAGTGTACCCCAACTGTCTGGGTCTAGAGTAAGCCACGGAATAGTGGAATGTGTTCAGATGTCTGTGAACCGTGGAACTCAGGCGGGACGTGGGGACCAGCCCAGTATTCACCTAGTGGGATGTGGAAAACCGCCTAAAAACCACATATAGACTGGCTTGCACACCGGTCTTCATCGTTAATCCGCAGGGCGGATTCGGTCCGGGGCCGTTGCGCCTGCCCGAGTCCAGGAATCAGCGCATTAGCGCTCTCGGCTAACCTGGCGGGTTGATGAAATCTCGAATCTACATTACATACTTGCATCCAACGTAAGACATCGCATTTTTGCATTAGCACGCTAGTTCAAGTTCTTTCAGTAATTATAGCTTGCTTCCTAGCTTTGTCAAAATTTTTCGTAACAGTAACAGTCATTTTCTCGCAAGATCGCGTTTAACAAATTATTTTTATCATACAGTTTATTACAACAATGCAGTCACACTATTCGACAGAATGGTTGAATTGTGTCGTGTGCAACGTAAAATGGCAAGCAGACAATGTTAATTATTTCACAATTAATTGCAGTTCCTGCTCAGTTAAGCTAACATTGTTGCCTCACGAAATTAATTTCATGAATTCATTCTCAAACGAGTTTAAAGACTTATCTTCCAGTATATATGTGCATACGTGTGGCATGGTGGTAACACGTAATCAATTAGTAAAAATGGAACACGACAGGCAACAGACGCACGTCGAATCCGACTTAGACGTTGAACAAAACATTGACAATGACTCTAGAGTTGACTCCAATAGTAACGATCAATCAGCAGTTAACATTCCTAGCGACAGAGGTGGTGGTGGTGGTTAGTGTTTAACGTCCCGTCGACAACGAGGTCATTAGAGACGGAGCGCAAGCTCGGGTTAGGGAAGGATTGGGAAGGAAATCGGCCGTGCCCTTTCAAAGGAACCATCTCGGCATTCGCCTGAAACGATTTTAGGGAAATCACGGAAAACCTAAATCAGGATGGCCGAAGACGGGATTGAACCGCCGTCCTCCTAGCGACAGTAATTTCGTAAATATGCCGACCACTGTTCAAATAGCTAAATCCAGCTGAGAGTGCATTCTTGTCCGTTACGTCATGTCAAACGACGTGGCGGAGGCAGAGCAGTTTCAGTTGACAAATATTGCCAGTATGTTTGACGCTATTATCAAGCAAATCACTGAAAACAAAAATCACATGGCATGAATACAAGATCAGGCCACTAGAAACAAAGAAGACACCGACGCACATATGTTATCAATAAATAATCCAATGATTGAAAACAAAAATCTGATGACCTAAAACAAAACAAAAACATTGATGAACACATGACACTTTTAAAAACGTGACATGACGAGATTATGGCTGAATTAACGACACATTGTGTGAAAGAGTAGACGAGATTAACGCGAGTCTGAGCGGACAAGTGTCCGAACTTTACTCAAAATTTTCCGAAAAACCACAAAAGACGTAAAAGATAGTCAGACTGAAGTCAAACATTTAAACGCTACATGCGAAACCGTTGCCACTCAAGTCAAATCTTATCCGTCAGTTCATAACTCAGTAAAATTACGCATTACTGCAATTGATAACAAAGTTAATACTAAGGATAAACAATTCACAGACAAACTGCAATTACAAACTGACAACGATTTTGCCAACATAAATAATTTCATGACTGAGTTGATCAGAAAAATAAATATTTTGACCAATGTATAGAGGAAAAATTACCGTCGTTTGTGCACGACACTGTAGACGAATTTATCAAAAATAATAAACTTGTCATAGCTGAAACAGCGCAATCCAACGCAGAACAACAGAAACAACTAAACGATAGCATACGACCGGAGTGTAGTAATGCTAGTAATCAAAATGCTCTCTTTTGTAATGTAAACAGATTCATGTATGACATGTATCCTCCGTTCGCAACACACACCTCACAACAGTACACGTCTGTACACGTGGCACGTAACTACAATCGTGGCATTTATGGGCAGTATATTCCTTTCCATTCACCATCCGATCACTACAATGATTACAGTGAACGAAACTGGCATTACAGTGCCAGAGAAGAAGTAAGTCTGACTAAACATTGGCAACTTCAACCTTTCATCTCAGAAAGAGGTACTGTACGTCCTGCAATTTTTCTGGAAGCGTTTAGAAATGCGTTCCTAAGATCATGGAGTGTCCTAAAGAGAATTTATTACGTTGTAGGGTACATCCAGGGTGACGCAACTGTCTGGGTATATGACGAGGCCCAGAGATGCGTGACATGGTCAGTTTGAAACAGCTTTCTAGGCCAAATTTTGGTCGTAATCGGTACAAGAACGTCTTAGGAAACAGGTTGTGGAATCAGAGCCTTTCAATGCTAAACAAGGCAGTTCGCGCCGATATTTTGAGAAATACTTTCTTGATGGACCTGTAGCTAAGCGCGATATACTCCGCGCACTGAGAGCCAGACTGCCGTTTAACATTGAAGAGAAGTTACTGCACAGTCCAGACAATGATGCAGAATATTTTTTGACTGTGCTTGATTCTGTTTATGTTGTATGAGGGTCAACGTTCCGCACGGGAAAACAGCTGCCACAATGTTTACATCAGTGATATGCAAAACGCGGAGGCTAGCCAACTCAATCATGACGCACAGGCTGCTGTCGGTTACGTAGCGCAGTAGAATCAACAGCTTCCTTCCGCAAACCAATACTCGTACCAAACTCAGAAGACACACCCCAAAATGAACAATAATCATAACATGTCATAAACAAGCGGCAATCCACACAAGAGGCGCCGCAACAACAATAATGGAAATAACAAACGCAAACAAGAACTGTAGCAAAAACAAAAACAATTGTGTGTCTGAAATCTTATGGGTTCAAATGGCTCTGAGCACTATGGGACTTAACATCTGTGGTCATCAGTCCCCTAGAACTTAGAACTACTTAAACCTAACTAACCTAAGGACATCACACACATCCATGCCCGAGACAGGATTCGAACCTGCGACCGTAGCAGCCCCGCGGTTCCGGACCGAGCGCCCAGAACCGCTAGACCACCGCGGCCGGCAAATCTTATGGGATTTAACTGCTAAGGTCATCAGTCCTTAAGCTTACACACTACTTAACCTAAATTATCCTAAGGGCAAACACACACACCCATGCCCGAGGGAGGACTAACCTCCGCCTGGACCAGCCGCACAGTCCATGACTGCAGCGCCGGAGACCGCTCGGTTAATCCCGCGCGGCCCGAAACAATTATAAGCCTATACAAAAAACAGCAAAACGGGAACAATAACTATGGTAATGGGTACCAAAATACTGGTCTACCACCTCAGTACAACAGCAGCACAGCTCCGTGGCAAAAGCCGCCACAGCCTGTAAAAAATCAAAACTGGACTTTACCCATAAATCAGCGGGTAAGTCAAAATTCTCAACCACAAAAGCCACACCAGATTGGAGAGTGGAATACACAATACGCTAATGTAAAAATAGAAGTGTCAAGTGAAACTCCACCTCCGCCTGTATCAACACCTGCCCCAGTTACGACGACTTTAGTTTGACAGTCACTACTGTCCCAGCCGCGCGTAGTGGCTGCGCGGTTTGAGGCGCCATTCACGGTTTGTGCAGCCTCTCCCATTGGAGGTTCGATTCCTCCCTCGGACATGTGTGTGTGTGAGTGTGTGTGTGTGTGTGTGTGTGTGTGTGTGTGTGTGTGTGTTGTCCTTGGCGTGAGTTAATTTAAGCAGTGCGTAAGTCTAGCGACCGATGACCTCAGTAGTTTGGTCCCTTAGGAATTCTCTCTCTCTCTCTCTCTCTCTCTCTCTCTCTCTCACACACACACACACACACACACACACACACACACACACTACTACTACTACTACTACTGTGCCCCAGGCCGTGGCTGAAGAAAGTCTGTGGGGCAAATTCAGTATCATATCACTGTTTGATACGACTACTGATGAACAAAATGATTACGTAGGAAATAGTTTTAAGCAGCAACCACTGTTACTTATTCGCTACAATCATGATAAGAGCTTATTTGATGAACTACTGAAGGATAATACACAATGTCGTTCATCTACCAATGAAATAGTTTTAGTTACAACTACTGGTATAGTAGGACGTATTCCAACCAGTATTGTTTTAGACACAGGAGCGGCTGTGACTGTTTTGTTGTATAATTTCAATAAGAAAATGACTGAATTTGAACCTCTACCAGAGTTTCCTGTTCACAGTGTAAGATTTTAACTGCCGTAGGTAATAAATCTAGTACATTTACTAAACAGATTTTTGTGACCACTAAGGTACGTAATGGAACTCTACAATGGCCATTCCTCGTAGTCCAGAATCTGGTTACTAATTGAGCTGCTCGGGGAAACAAAATGGCAAGCGCCAAAATCACAGTTTCGAGATACAGCGTATCTAAAGTTTCAATTGATCTGCAAATCTGAATAATTTTTTTTAACAGTCCTTTTATTCTGTAGTGATTCTAACATCTATCTTCTACTATACAGACATAAATGAAACTCAGAACTGACTAAAACAAATGAAATATACAAAAATTATTACATTACCGTACACCATTAACAACACATAGTGATAGAACATTACATATTAAATTTTACAGTAAATCTTCGACACTTTACTAAAACTGCAAAATCATTCATCACTCTCTTTACTAATGTCTTTTTCATCCAAAACTGTTGGATTTAGTGACAGGATAAATCCATGGTTGACAGGAGGTATGTAATTTAGGAGCGACAGGACGTCAGCAACTTTCTTCTTTTCAATAAGTCTTGGCCCATTGTATTTACGTCGAAGCGTAGGAACTGGCCCTTGCCTTCCACGTTTACTGAAGCTTATTTCATGCCAAATATCATGACAAAATGTCTCGCTGATGAATAAAGATGATGGATATTCGGAGGTCACCTTCCACCTACGTACTTTCCTTAGGTTGACATCTCGACCATCAACTGTCTTCTTTCTGAAGACAAACGCTTCTTTAGAGTATCGTATTTGATAGAAATCCTCTCTGAAAAGAGCAATGGATTCTTCTTAGCCGACTTCTTGATGATCTCGCACCACTGATCTGGACTGTACAATCTTGTACTTGTCGGCGAACGTAATTTTCAATTGTCGCGAAATCTCTATCGGACGGCAACATTGTGTGCCCGCTCACGGGGAAGTGGTGTTAAATCACACGAAATCTACCAGTTGAAATTAGATATTTCCAAAACAGTACCATGTTCCAGTTCTTATTTTGGCCACAGCAGCACCTTTCCCGAGACGACCTCTTTGTCTGTTCCTGAATGGTTTCTGCAGGAGCAGATTGGACAATATGATCTGATTCGCTATTAACATGTATAACAACGAAAACTACTATTACCGTTACCATTATTATTATTACATGTAACAATATAAATGAGAAATGCGTATTCACACACCACTTAGCCAAAAAATGTAGCCATTCTAAAATAACCTCAAAATTAACGTACTTCAGGAACATAATGGTATGTACATGCACTTACCATTATGTTCGTGAAACGTACTAAAGACAGTATATTTACAAAATAACATACCTCTGAGTCATCTGAATCGTTAGGAATGTATTCTGGATCCCTCTCGAAGATATTAGTATAATTGGAAGTATATTTCTGGTCTTCTGCCATGTTCACTGTTGCCATAATCTCGGAGATGTTTTTACTTGCCGCCATTCTCTCTGTCACTTACCATTATGTTTCCGCAACAGACGGACAGTGAACTTGGAACTACTAGTAAGTTTACTGCCTTGTGCATCCCACAGGTGGTGTCATTAGCCATCTACCGCAAAATACACGGCGATGGCGCTTACCATTGTGTTCCCTCGAGCAGCTCAATTGTATTATAGGTTTAGATATGTTATGTGAGAAGGACAGTATTATTGACTTCTCGAAACGTTAATGTTTCCTTAGACAAAAGGGCAGTGAAATCACAATTGACTTGGATACCAGGACTCTTAAATATGACAAGCATTGTACTGGATACAAATTTCAATTTTTGCAAGGGAGTGATGAAACACAGAGACACTCGCACCTGATGCCGAATATGATGATTTTAAAACACCGATTAGCCGTAAGTTGAGTGAAACCACTGCTATTGCTGGTGATGAACTCTATGAACTTTATGAAGTATTGGTTAAATATATACAGGTCTTTACTATGCGACCAGGTGTCTTTAAGATATGTATTTACGAAACTGAATTCACGCCTCATCAAATTTTTTATCACAAAATCTATAATGTACCACTACTCAACGACCTGCAGTGTGGCAAGAACTTAAACAGATGTTACCGTGGAAGGTCATCGAACCTTTCACATCTACATACTGTAGTCTATTAGCTGTTGTCAAGAAACCTAATGGAAATATTAGGGTGGTGTGGGACGCACATGCCCTAAATGAAATTATACTGTCTGTACGCACTAAAACAGAAAACTAAGAGGAACAATTGAACAAATTTTTAGACGCTAAGTACTTTTACGATCGACTTGACAAATTCGGTTTGGCAAGTGAAAATCACTCCTGATTACAGAAAATATACTGCTTTCATATTCAGTGGGTGAACATACCAATTCTGTGTTCTTACTTTCGGATTGAGGGCCAGTTCAGGCGTATTTATTACCGCTTTGGATACTGTGCTTGGTGACGAGTTAGTTGAGACTGTTACACATTGTGTCGATATTTTGGTAGCCACTAAGACTTGGAATGAACGTCTTGACACCCTTTAAAAGATTCTGGATAAATTTTCAGAAGCTGGTGTAACAGCTAACCTAAGGCAGTCAAAATTTGCTTGTTGTGAGATTAGGAATCTCGGATACGTCATTAATGCACAAGGTATACGCCCTGAGCCAGGTAAGTTGGACGCTATTAGGAATTTTCCTAATCCTCGCACTAAAAAACAACTAAAGTTATTTCCAGGACTCTGTTCTTTCTTTCGACGTTTCCTGTCACAGCAACTATTGATCAGTAAGCATGTCCTACATTTACTTAAAAAGAATCTGGTATGGACCTGATCTCAGCAGTGCCAGCAAGATTTTGAGAACAATAAAGGCATAGGTGAATGCAAACATTTTAGACCATCCAGACTTTAGATTTTTGTATGACGCGTGACGCATCATGCCATGGCTTTGGTTGTTGCCTATTTCAAGTGGTTAAAAACGGAGAAGAGGAACGGGTAAAAATCATTGAATTTGCAAGCCGTAATGTACGTGAATGCGAACTTACTTATTAAACAACTGAACTTTAACCTCTTTCTATTGTCTGGGCTTTCAAAAAGTTTAACTATTATTTGTGTGGTAAACACACGAAAATTGATACAGATCACCGAGCTCTGACATTTTTGTTAACATGTAAGTTAGTTCATCCTAGATTATCCGCTGGGCTTTATCTCTGTAGACTTACTCATTTGAGATTGTATACATTAAAGGTAGACCGTCCGGAGTGGCCGAGCGGTTCTAGGCGCTTCAGTCTGGAACCCAACGCCTGCTACGGTCGCAGGTTCGAATCATGCCTCGGGCATGGATGTGTGTGATGTCCTTAGGTTAGTTCTAGGGGACTGATGACCTCAGAAAGTAAGTCTCATTGTGCTCAGAGCCATTTGAACCATTAAAGGTAAAGACAGCATAATTGCTAATGCTTGTCTCGTTTTCCACAAGGTTTGAATGATTGTAACTCTGATCTTGAAAATGTGAACGACTACAGAATACTCATAATGCAGGACAAACAATATTACCAATATTACATTGATTTGTGTAGAAATAAGGTAGCTTTACAAAATCCTGATCTACACTGGATCAAGGTAAGAACTTTAGCCTTAGATCAACCTGTCCGTCCACTGTCTAGCCTTTATCGGATATTTAATGATGTGTTATTTTATCGTCGTCACCTTGATAGCTCTAACTGGCATGTATGTATTCCCAAGGACACTGAACACAACTTAACCTGGCACACACACTTAGTTTGGGGACACTATGGAACGAGGAAGTGCATTGCAAAACTTGGTACGGATTGTTGTTTCACTAAATATGAGCCGAAAGATTCACAATGTACTTAAAACTTGCATATCTTGTCAGAAATATAAACTTCAGAACCTATCAGCAAAGACAGATCTACATTCCATGCTACCAGCAAACCTCTGGAGACTGTTAAGTACGGATGTAACAGGTCCACATCCAACAAGTAGTGGTGGTGTGAAGTACAGGGTGAAAAGTATTTAAACCGACAAACTATGGGAGATTGTAGGGATCAACAAAACAAATATTTTCCCCTAATGTCATTTTTTCCTATGATGATTATTTAAACCGGTGGAGGCCATATTACGCTCTTCAGTTCTAGGCAACTGCTGTCCACCAGTTTAGTAGTGCATTGTCTCTGTTTACTAATGAAGCGATACACCTGGAGTGAGTACACTGATATGGTTTGTGAGTACTACGTAGCGCACCACAACGGACGAGCTGCACAGCGGGTTTATCAACAACTATATCCTAATCGGCGTATCCCGCATCATACGACCTTTGCTGCTGTGTACCAACGTCTGCGTGAGACCGGGTCATTTAGCAGATTACATCAGCAGGGACGCCTTCGCACGGTAAGAACGCTGCAATTTGAGGAAGCTGTCTTGCAGCATATGGAGCGGGATCCTTCAATCAGCACTCGTGCAATTGCAAGTAACATGGGGACGAATCAGACGAATGTGAGAACAGTCCTTCGAGAGCAATTGTTACATCCGTTTCAATTACATTGTGTCCACAACCTGGAACCATCCATCCAGAGCACCAGAGCACAGTTTTCGCAGTACTACCTTGAACAGTGTGAAATGCATCCTACATTTCTATCCTCTGTGTTGTTTACCGACGAAGCAACGGTCGTGCGTGATGGTGTGATGTCACAGTTACTCGCGCTCATCAAGTGCGCTTCTTCGTTAATGTGTGGGTCGGTGTTTTGGGGACTGTTCAATTGGGCCGTATCTGCTACGTAGGCCATTAAATGGCAGGCACTGTTACAATTTTCTCGCCAGAGCATTGCCAGAATTGCTGGAAGACGTCCCGCTCCCTACAAGACAACGCATGTGATTCTAACATGATAGGGCGCCGTCGTGTGCGTCGATTCCTGGACCGACGGTTCCCAGAAACGTGGATTGGCAGAGGTGGTCCTGTACCATGACCTGCTCTATCCCCAGATATTTCCCCTCTGGACGTTTTTGTGTGGGGAGAGATGCGCAACCTTGTTTACGCAACTCCTGTCGCATCAGAAGAGGATCTGGTTGCCCGGATAATAGCAGCAGCAGGAACAATTCAGGACACTGCTGGGGTTTTTGCCCGTGTCAGACAGAACATGATCCGACGGTTTAGCCTTTGTTTAAGTGTCAATGGAGGCATTTTTGAAAATCTACTGTAACTGAAATTGGGATGTGTTAATCTGTTGTCTCTTGGTCATACAAAATGGAAAAGTTTGTTGGTTTAATTAATTTGTCACGAGAGAGATCGTTCTCTACCGGTTTAAATACTCCTCATAGGAAAAAATGACATTAGGGAAAAATATTTATTTTGATGTCCCCTACAACCTCTCAGAGTTTGTCGATTTAAATACTTTTCACCCTGTATATTTTAGCATTTTATGACATATTTCCTAAACAATTTAAGCTGTACGCCGTAAAATCTGCGACTGCTAAGCCAATCATCAGACGCTCCTCACGTGACTACATTTCTCACGTGGGAAAAGTCAAGGCAATTTTATCTGGCAACACCACGTACTACACAGGGTACAAATCGCGTAAATTCTTAAAGGAGAATAGTATTAACACCATCTGTATTTCGAAGTTTAGCCAACGATCTAATCCTACTGAACGAGCTTTCAGGGGATTAATGAGATTCATGACAACATAAATACCTACACAGCATTCTAATTGGGTAAGTTATTTGTCACTATTTGAAAAAGTTCACAATAACCTGAATATGTATGACACAACCAATACACCAAACGAGCTTCTATTCGACCGCAAAGAATCAAATGAGTGGGGCGATCCGTTGCCAAGGTTTCCAACTCAGCAGCTGTCGCATGATGAAGAGGTAAGAAAAGTACTAACCACGCAGACGCAGCGTGCTAATGGAAGAAACAGATACTACTGTAGTATTATTAAGGGAAAGCAGAAATTCAAGGTAGGCATGCAAGTACTATTGCGTACTCACCACGAATTTTCCGCACGAAAGCTGCGCCACGCGAAGTGGCGTCTGCTGTACGACGGTCCATATGTAATTGTCAACATACCGTATCCTGGTGCATACCTATTGCAGAACACAAAAACAAATAGAATCAGTGCCCTTCACGCTCATCGAGATTCAAGAGTATTTCATTCTAAGCAGTAAACATATCTATATAAGTAATGAGTAACTAAACTGGGGATGACCGAAGCGTGCGATCCCACCCGTCGGCTTTCACGCGTGACGTAAGGTTGTTGCGTGTGACGTCACGACGGCGCGGAATTTAGTTTGTGAGAGTGGCGTGTTTGTAGGTGTCGTTTTGATGTGATCGGTTGTGTTCTCTGGTGGTGTGTTTATGTGTTGTGTGTTAGGTGATGTTTTTGATTTATTTTGCTTGTGTGGCGTGTTTATAGGTGGCGTATTGTTGCGGTCGGTGGTTCTCTCTGGTGGTGTGTATGGATAGCGTGTTACGTGGCGTATGGGGTTCATTTGCGTGGTAGCATTGCACGTGTGTGGTATCGGTAGTGACTGAGCTTCCAGTGGAATATTTTTCGGTGAGTTAACGATTTTGATTTTGTTAAGTAGATGTTATTGTTTTTTTCTTTTCGTCGTGTGTGCAACATGCAACATGTCTTCAAAATATTTCATAAGACTGGAAAATTCAGATTGTTCGAAAGGTTTCATCATTATGATGCTATGTTTTACTCGGTCTTGTGTAGCATGAGACCAATACGCTGAGAGGAAGGCATGTTAAAATTCTCCTTCACTGTGGCAATCGTGAATGACCGATCGCATTCTTACAGCTGGTTCATTCTCCAAGAAGCCACACATAAATTCTAACCAGCGCTCCAATGACCAGTTGAGAGGAAAACAATGAGAGAATTGATGAAGCCATGCTTATGGATGAATGTCGTTGCCAGAATTCTTAAATGTTTTCAATTTACGTGTGGTAATGAACAGCTTATAGTCAAAATCATCATGTCGGCGAGTCGCATATCGGTCATTGTTACTTCGTTTCGGCGGTCGATCTCAAAATTCAGTGCGCCTTGCCATTTCTTTCATAATTTCCGAAATGCCCTGTGTTATTATTTTGTGACTTTTCCGTATTTCTAAGTCCCTCTTCCCGTGTTGGAGCGCGAGTCTACTCTGAAATATGTAATTCTTGTATTACCTGTGTCAACTGATCTTGTACTTCCCGGATTTCTCTTTTGTATTCCCGGTTTTCTCTTTTGTACTGTGTATTGATTTGATTTTGATTTTGTTTGAATTTTCTAATTTGTTCATACTCATCTGTGTCAGTGAAGGCTACGGGTCTTGTGTCATTCAGATAATCATCTACCTTTGTAGATAAGTTAATGAACTGATCCGAAAGTTCGGCCTCTTTCTCCGATAGTGAACTGATTTCCTCAGAATGTTTTTCTGAACCAAGTTTCAGAGTGTCCATTTGTGTTGAAATCGTATCTACTGTGTCCTTTAAGTTTTCCTGAGTTTTTGCAATTTGCGTAACCGAATCTGTAGATGCAACTGAGTCAATTTTAGCTTGAAAGGTGTCGTGATTTTCATGAACAATAGTTTGCAGTTCTTTTATAGCTGCTTTGTGATTCTGTAATGCATTTTCATGACGCGAGAAAATAGGTTGAAAATGCTCACAAATTTGTGTTTTTACGTCATTACAGACTTTTTGACAATTCGATTCGATTTTAAGTAAATCAGCAGTTAAACCTTCATGTGTCTGTTTAAGCGTTTGTTCCATTGAGTCTAACTTTTGAAGTTGTTGCTGTGTTTGTTTCCGATTTTGTTCCATCGTGTCTAACTTTTGAAGATTTTGTTCCATTGTGTCTAACTTTTGCTGTGTTTGTCTCTGATTTTGTTCCATTGTGTCTAACTTTTGAAGCTTTTGTCCCATTTGTTGCATTAATTGTAATAACAATGCACTGGTGTCTGAAACATGTTACTCAGTGCTATTCGGCAGTGCATTTGAACCGGCAGTATTCACATTTTGAAAAGCAGAAGATGTGTCTTGACTTATTTGAGAAAACAGTGAGGACGCAAAACCTGAATCTACAGTATTTGCAAGATTGTGTCCTGTCATTTCCGAATCCTGAGGCGAGCTGTTGCCGACCGATTGATCGATAATGTTTCCCTGTTCACTAATTGTTTCACTGTCTACACCATTACTTGCCGCCCGCTCCATTTCCCTATGCACAATTAGCAAATTACAATGTTGAACATTAGTTAATTCGTTACACGGTAGCGCTAACACACTACTCTCGTCTTCACTGTCATTTCTCAGTTTCTTTGGAGCCTAGTATTACGTTTTTCCCACGCCATTATTGTCACAATATTTCACAAGATAACGCAGAAAAGCACAATTTGAAAAGCAAAATAAGAAAACACATTAACAAGGCACTGAAAATAATATCTAATTAATTGCAAGCACAGCTGCGAAATACTTGGTGCAAATCCACATGCATGCCACATCTGTTTTTCTGCACAACAATGAAAAACTACAACTACAAAGAAGATTCTCTCTACAATTACGCGCTACACTAATTACACAAACTACAAAACAAATCAGAAGATTCCAGTGAGGTATCCTCGGCTAAGGGTCGACATATGAAACGTCCCCTTAGAAAAAAATTGGTGAATTACTGTGCTGGTAAACGTCTTACATTATCTGATTTTCAAACAGCTGAGCAGAACTGAACGTACTCAGACATTTCGCTCTTTACCTATTCTGATCAACACTAAACTGACACACTATATTTTAAGCGCAACGCAATCTGACTTTCAATATTCCCTACAAAAGAATGGTACTGAGTAACAACAACTTATACCTTTCATGAATCACTTACCTCAGAAAAATCTTGGTTCCCCGACCTACTGCAATACAGCGAGCGCCAATAATGTCAGCTAAATAAAAGATTCTAACTACTGAAGTCACTAACTACTTATAGGCGTAGTTAGTAAATGAAAGATTTAGATAGAGAACAAACAATGTATTTACCAATTTTAAGAGCCATCTCTCTCCCCACATCCACCACTGCTGGCGGCTCACCTCCAACTGCGCAACGCTACGCGCTGTTCACATCCAACTGCCCAACACTACAATAGCAAATATTGCAACAATGCCGACCAGCCTCAGACTGCACACAGCACAGTCAGTGATTTTCATAAAGAACGCTATATGGCATTACCAACATAAAAACCTAAACAGCCTACTTACATCTAAACAGCCTACTTACAAATTTAAAGAAGTTTTAATTTCAATGAAACTGAAATGCAAAAAAAACTTGAGATGTTTTGTTAACAGACTTCCTAGTACGATGTTTCACACCGCTCTTTGCGTGTTTCATATTGCGGGCATTAAGCCATCAACTAATATTTGCATAAAAAAGACTGTGAAATTTGCCCGTGATAAGTTATCACTTTAGTGTGAGTTGCGTCATTTGATGTGAAATTAGAAGTGCATGTGCCTACACATTTTACAGTTTTATGAACTGCATGTGTACACATTAATTAAAGCACACTACTTGACGTACAGAACGGAAAACAACACTCGCTGTACGTTGTTTTGAAGCCAGAGTGAGCAGGGCCTGCCGCCTTCTTCAGTAGCCCAAAACGTTGGCACACTACTGTTTACGATTGATTTTTGTTCATTATTTCTGTCGTGTGCACGCAAGCTGTTTCAAATACTAAAAATTGCAGTGCGTAGGTGAATAACATAGTGTCACGAAGGCAATTTCTAAAGTCTTTCTGGTCCTGAAAGCGTATTTGCTCAAGTAATACGACACATTTTACCTCGGTACTGTAACTTGCTTTTTCTTGCTGTGTTTCGAAAACCAAGAAGAGAAGAAATTGATGTAAAAATATACTTACGTAATCAATGTAATTCCACTTTTACTCGATTTCTATCGACAGCAAATGAGCTAGAAGTCCGGTACCAATGCTTGTATGCTTACTGGTCTCTTCTTGTTCGTTACATTTTCGGCTTTCAACTCGTATGCACAATATTTTTAATGTTCACAATTTCAAAGAACTACGTCAGTGTTCTCTGCTAGCTCATAAACGTGTGCAATGGGGAAGAAAGCAAGGAATGCTATCGTGTCTTGTGAACGATTATTGAAATGCAAAGAAACAGAACTGCATAGAGGTATACCTCAATGTAGAACAGAGTTCTACATCTGTGATTTGAAAGTCCTGACCAACCTTTCAGCTGCACCGTTGGACTGTGGCGAAAACAGCGCTAACGTCAGATGTTGAATACCATTGGTTTTGCAAAATGATTGAAACTCTACGGACATGAATTGCGGCCCATTGACGGAGACAATTGTCTGTGGAAGACCTTCAATACAAAAAATAGTAGACAATGCTTGGATGGTGACTGATGACGTCGTGGGAGACATACGGGCAACAAAATTACTGTAAGAATCAATCACAGCCAACCATCGAGCATTCCAGAATGGGCCAGCAAAATCGATGTGTAGGCGCTACCAAGGGAATGTGGCTTTCGCCCATGAAAAGAATTTCACCGGTGGTGCTGATTGTTGTTCTGCAGAAACCGTGAAAGAAGAGCAAATCTTTGTAATCGCCGAATCGATTCCGAACCAAGTACAGAAAGTTGTTTCGTCCGCACTATACCCCAGTGTCATTGATGGAGAAGATTTAAAGCAGATGACTGTAAAGAACGGGGCACTACTACCCTGGACTGATCATTATCAGTATGCAACAACAGCACACCACGCCGAACAAAAAGTCTCTGTGAACAAAAAATCGGCGAACCAACGGGTCCAAGATCCGTGGCTTTGACAACGGCCGTTGCATTGTAACACATCGCAGAACAATAGAAAGGTCAGGGTCGGCAGCCGTGTCTCTGGCTACATGACGAAAATCTATCGGGAAAGATTCGACCACGTCATCGGTTTCAGTGTCGATGAACATACAAGCAAGTTTGGAAGAATCGAATGCTTTATCCTCAGCAACAGGTAAACGGGACAACGCATCGGCGTTTCCATGCTTAGCAGTGAGCCGATACAATACATCATAGCGGTACTGCGAGTGGAAAATAGACCGCCTGATAAGTTTCTGCGCCGTACGTGGAGGTACAGGCTCGTTCGGATGAAATAGCGATGTCAATGGTTGGTGGTCGGTGATAATTTTAAAGTGACGACCATATAAGAAGTCATGAAACTTCGTCACGCCAAATATGAGAGCTAACACTTCTTTCTCGGTCTGCGAATGATTTCTTTGCGCAGAGGAGAGCAATTTCGACGCAAAGGCAATAGATCTATCGCGCAAACCATCTTTATGCGCAAGCACAGCACCAATCCCTAAATCTGATGCATCCACCATTAACAGAAGAGGTTTCTTGGGATCGAATGGCGTGTGAGAAGTATTAGAAAGCAACGCCGATTTCAAACGGAAAAAAGCGCGTTCGCATTTCGCCCACCAGACAAATGCCACCTTTACGCCTCAACCGAAGAAGCGGAGCAGAAATGGGGTGCGGTATATATCTATGATAATACACTGCTGGCCATTAAAATTGCTGCCCCTCGAAGATGACGTACTACAGACGCGAAATTCAACCGACAGGCGGTAGATGCTGTGATATGCAAATCATCAGCTTTTCAGAGCATTCACACAAGGTTGGCGCCGCTGGCGACGCGTACAACTTTCTGACATGACGATAGTTTCCAACCGATTTCTCATACACAAACAGCAGTTGACCGGCGTTGCCTGGTGAAATGTTGTTGTGATGCCTCGTGTAAGGAGGAGAAATGCGTACGATCACGTTTCCGACTTTGATAAAGGTCGGCTTGTAGCCTATCACGATTGGGGTTTATCGTATCGCGACATTACTGTTCGCGTTGGTCAAGATCCAATGACTGTTAGCAGAATATGGAATCGGTGGGTTCAGGAGGGTAATACGGAACGCCGTGCTGGGTCTCAACGGCCTCGTATCACTAGCCGTCAAGATGACAGGCATCTTATCTGCATGGCTGTAACGGATCGTGCAGCCACGTCTCGATCCCTGAGTCAACAGATGGGGACGTTTGCAAGACAACAACCATCTGCACGAACAGTTCGACGCCGTTTGCAGCAGCATGGACTGTCAGTTCGGAGACCATGGCTGCGGTTACCCCTGATGCTGCATCACAGACAGGGGCGCCTGCGATGGTGTACTCGACGACGAACCTGGGTGCACGAATGGCAAAACGTCATTTTTTCGGTTGAATTCAGGTTATGTTTACAGCATCATGATGGTCGCATCCGTGTTGGCGACATCGCAGTGAACGCACATTGGAGGCGTGTATTCGTCATCGCCATACTGGCGTATCACCCGGCGTGATGGTATGGGGTGCCATTGGTTACGCGCCTCGGTCACCTCTTGTTCGCATTGACGGCACTTTGAACAGTGGACGTTACGTTTCAGATGTGTTACGACCCGTGGCTCTACCCCTCATTCGATGCTTGCGAAACCCTACATTTCAGCAGGATAATGCACGACGGCATGCTGCAGGTCCTGTACGGGCCTTTGTGGATACAGAAAATGTTCGACTGCTGCCCTGGCCAGCACATTCTCCAGATCTCCCACCAACTGAAAACGTCTGATCAATGGTGGCCGAGCAACTGGCTCGTCACAATACGCCAGTCACTACTCTTGATGAACTGTGGTATCGTGTTGAAGCTGCATGGGCAGCTGTACCTGTACACGACGTCCAAGCTCTGTTTGACACAATGCCCAGGCGTATCAAGGCCGTTATTACGGGCAGAGGTGGTTGTTCTGGGTACTGATTTCTCAGGGTCTATGCTCCCAAACTGCGTGAAAATGTAATCACATGTCAGTTCTAGTATAACATATTTGTCCAATGAGTACCCGTTTACCTTCTGCATTTCTTCTTGGTGTAGCAATTTTAATGGCCAGTAGTGTACTTTATCTTGTCGAGGATGCTCTGCAGCTGCTTCACGTTCGTCGGCGATCGTAAGTCTCGTATGACATGGAAGTGCGTGGGACTGGGATGTATGCCTTGAGTATTAAGTACATGTCCCAGGTATGGCAAGTCACTGGCAAAGAATGAACATTTGTCCTTGCGTAAGCGAAAACCGTTCTGTCGCAGAACCAGAAATAAGGCCCGTTGATTAGCTAAATGTTCTTCCTCCCTCCTTCCCGAGACTACTATATCGTCAAGATAACTGACGGCTGTGGGGACCGACGCACAAACAGTTTGAAGGTATTGTTGGAACACTGCAGGAGCCGACGCGCAACCGAGTGGCAGAACTCGAATCTTGTATAAACCTGGATGCGGGCAATACGCGTTGGGATTCTTCGTCCACCGGTATTTGCAAATACGCATCGGAGAGGGCCAGCTTCGAAAAATATTTGCCCGGACATAGTTCATCAGAAAGATCTTCAGGACGTGGCAAAGGAAATGTCGCAATCACAAGCTGCGGATTCACAGTTGCCTTGAAGTCCACACAATGTCTCAGTTTTCCTGAAGGTTTCGGCAAAATGACTAAGGGCGATGTCCAGAGGGTAGCCTGAATACGTTCAATTACACCTTGGGCTTCCAAAGCGTGTAATGTTTTTGCGACTTCATCACGCAATGCGTAGGGAACCGTGCGTGCTCTGAAAAATTTCGGTTGCGCGTTTGCTTTAAGTTCCAAATGTGCTTGATAATTCTTGGCGCAACCCAGGTCCGGTGCAAAAATGTCGGCGAATTCATCACAGGAACGTGAAACAATGTCCGAAGGCACAGTCTGGTTCACTAATAGGACATTATCCGAAACGGACAAGTTAAACAAATGAAAAGAATCCAAACCAAACAAGTTCACTGAAGAAGTAGAGCGAAGGACGTAAAAAAGACACAAATTTTGTTTGTCCTCTGTACGTGGCAAGAAGGCTGCACTGCCCTAATACAGGGAGCTTCTGTCCTGAATAGCTAGTCAACGTAACGTTTGCGTCACGCAAAAGCGGTTTGCCCAATAGTTTGTAAGTGTCTTGATTTATTAAATAAACTGCATCTCCCGTATCGAGCTGGAATGGAATCACTTTGCCGCGAATGTCCAAGACCACTAAAAGTTCATTGACTTTCCCACTACACAATCTACTTGACCCGTGATTTACTTTCAAAGAATATTCTTAAGAATTTATTTTATTTATTAGCGATTCATCAAGAACATTAACACATTTAACCACATTATGTAAGCATAGAAGTAGTTGCCAGGGAGTTACAGATGAAATCATAACCAAATTTCTTTTAACAAATGGAAATTTTATTCACTTTAACAATGCCTAAAGCATTTTTTAAAAAGGAACAGATTTAAAATTATAATCAGAAAGCATCCTCTAAATATCAAAGTTACAATGTATTCAGAGGCAGAAAGAAACAAGTTTTGACTGTATGAGTTTTCGGGCAGAGAACCTTGCCGCTTCCTTTTGACATGGCCGTAGTTACGACCGCTCACAACAGCCTCTGAAAGACTACACTGGAGCAAATCTGCAACACACCAGATAACTTTAAACTGAGAGTGTTAACAATTTACACCAGCACACAAACTATGAATCCCCCGTAGGAGGGATGGAAATGGTACAAAACACTAACAATTAAAATATTAACCTTGCCACCAAAGGTGCAACTTGATATTTAACTTCTAAGAAAAGTCTTACGGTGAAAGGGTGGCAACTTTATATACTAAAATGATCACTTAAATAAAAGCCCATCAAATCCAATCTTATATAAAATTCTACAAGGTGGGCCAAACAATAGTTAAGATGCTCTACAGTACACAGATACCGCCTCTCAAGATCATAGGCAGTAATATCAAAGTTTCCAAAGATCAAAACATATTTCAGATATTGGGCCGTTACACTCCAAGCAATAACTTCGTTAACACACCAAATCCGACAAACATGACAAAGGCAGCTACTAACGTACGGTAGATTGAAATGGAGATTACCGGACAACCCGAACCGCATGTTGCTTTAACCCGCCCCTACTCCACAAGGGAAAAACGACCACCCAATTTATAAACAACCACCTTCCCGCGGGTGGGCAAACGGAGAAGAATGGTGGTACGACCCCAAAGCAAAACGGCTGGTGACCTCACCAAGAAAACGAGTAGAATTTAACAAGAGTAAATCAAACAAGGTATCACCAATCGCTTAACTTCTAATAACTGCGATTTCTCGAGAAGACCTGGCGCAGCACCCCCAAACCGTCCGCTGCCAGCCGCTTCAACGGACGCAGGAAGGTGCGCCGATCTCCCGTCTCACGGCGTCCCAGCTCGCACCGGCCAGACTGATGTCCTGTTGCTCTCGTGTCGACCGCGAAGTCACTACCCCTCGCTATATGCCGCGGCCCACTGGACTCACGTAGCGACCTCACATGCGCCGACGCTCAAGACGGACAAGTCATCTTGTGTCTCAGTGCGCGAGCGACCAACCGATCGATCCAACCGCCAGTGACAATTGCCTGAGCAAACTCGAGCAGACTGGCGGCCTAACGCGCAGACTCAGGTGCAGGAACTAAGCCCCGACTGGCAGAGTGGAAAGACTCTCATTTTGCCGGCTTTAAAGGTTGATCCGAACGACAGACATACTAGCACTCCGAACAACAGACAGACTCTAACTGCCTAACAAACGCGGACGAGAGACAGACTACCAAGCTGGGGACGAGAAACTGACCCAGACTGACCGACTGGCGAGCTCATACCGCCCCATAAATGCACGTGAACAGGCAACCTTTCCCCTTTCCCACCAGAGGGAGACACCAAAGCTGTAATTGCCACAGCGGCGCCACCGCTAGAAACGGAGGGCGACTGCTTCACACTACGCGCTGCGGCGCGCTCTTCAAAACATCAATTTTTATCACGGCTCACTACTGTGCAACATAGACAGACACAGGCACGAAATCACAAGCAGTGGGGCGACACTTCCGTCTATGTCTACGCTCACTATTGTTAGAACGAACACAGTCACTATCAGGGGGGAGTGTCACTGGTCGGTGTGGAATGTACACCATGAATTTCCATTGGAGAATGCTCTCGAGCCACAGCAGTCTTACTTTGATTCCGATTCCGGCGAGAAGCAACGGGCCTGGAATGATTTTGAGTTTCCGATTTGAGCTTTCATTGACAAACAGATTGAACATGTCCCTTTTTCTTGCAAAAATAGCTAACAGCCTGACGTGACGGGAAAGTTTGGCGCGTATGCTTAGCAACACACCGCGGGCACGATTTCAAAACGGCATTTGCCTGCCGGTGCGGCACACCTGGCGTAGAGCAAGACGCCACAGGCGCGGCCGGGCACGAGGGCCGTACACGGCGCTGCGCAGCGTGCGCTGCAGGCCTGCTAATCTGACAAACTGCTGGGGAAGTTTCAAACGACTCCCGAACAAAATCCAGAGTGTCTTGTCGATCCAATATGTCGATCACTTGGGCAAGGGAGGGATTGACAAGTTTCAAAATATTTCCCTGATACGTGCATCAGAAACGTTCTGTGCAATGGCGTCACGTACCATGGTATCCGAGTACGTGAGGCCACATTGACATAGAGAGGCGCAATAGCGACTGAGGCCTTGTAAATTTGCCACCCACTCCCGATTAGTCTGTGCCATCGCACGTCTTATCCGGAAAAATTGGCACCTCTTTGGTACAACATTAATACACTCCTGGAAATTGAAATAAGAACACCGTGAATTCATTGTCCCAGGAAGGGGAAACTTTATTGACACATTCCTGGGGTCAGATACATCACATGATCACACTGACAGAACCACAGGCACATAGACACAGGCAACAGAGCATGCACAATGTCGGCACTAGTACAGTGTATATCCACCTTTCGCAGCAATGCAGGCTGCTATTCTTCCATGGATGTAGTCCTGTGGAACGGCTTGCCATGCCATTTCCACCTGGCGCCTCAGTTGGACCAGCGTTCGTGCTGGACGTGCAGACCGCGTGAGACGACGCTTCATCCAGTCCCAAACATGCTCAATGGGGGACAGATCCGGAGATCTTGCTGGCCAGGGTAGTTGACTTACACCTTCTAGAGCACGTTGGGTGGCACTGGATACATGCGGACGTGCATTGTCCTGTTGGAACAGCAAGTTCCCTTGCCGGTCTAGGAATGGTAGAACGATGGGTTCGACGACGGTTTGGATGTACCGTGCACTATTCAGTGTCCCCTCGACGATCACCAGTGGTGTACGGCCAGTGTAGGAGATCGCTCCCCACACCATGATGCCGGGTGTTGGCCCTGTGTGCCTCGGTCGTATGCAGTCCTGATTGTGGCGCTCACCTGCACGGCGCCAAACACGCATACGACCATCATTGGCACCAAGGCAGAAGCGACTCTCATCGCTGAAGACGACACGTCTCCATTCGTCCCTCCATTCACCCCTGTCGCGACACCACTGGAGGCGGGCTGCACGATGTTGGGGCGTGAGCGGAAGACGGCCTAACGGTGTGCGGGACCGTAGCCCAGCTTCATGGAGACGGTTGCGAATGGTCCTCGCCGATACCCCAGGAGCAACAGTGTCTCTAATTTGCTGGGAAGTGGCGGTGCGGTCCGTACGGCACTGCGTAGGATCCTACGGTCTTGGCGTGCATCCGTGCGTCGCTGCGGTCCGGTCCCAGGTCGACGGGCACGTGCACCTTCCGCCGACCACTGGCGACAACATCGATGTACTGTGGAGACCTCACGCCCCACGTGTTGAGCAATTCGGCGGTACGTCCACCCGGCCTCCCGCATGCCCACTATACGCCCTCGCTCAATGTCCGTCAACTGCACATACGGTTCACGTCCACGCTGTCGCGGCATGCTACCAGTGTTAAAGACTGCGATGGAGCTCCGTATGCCACGGCAAACTGGCTGACACTGACGGCGGCGGTGCACAAATGCTGCGCAGCTAGCGCCATTCGACGGCCAACACCGCGGTTCCTGGTGTGTCCGCTGTGCCGTGCGTGTGATCATTGCTTGTACAGCCCTCTCGCAGTGTCCGGAGCAAGTATGGTGGGTCTGACACACCGGTGTCAATGTGTTCTTTTTTCCATTTCCAGGAGTGTAGTTTGTAATAGGCATCCAATGCTGACAGAATCTCTTCGTATGACAAAGTAGCTATTTCTCGTCTGGGAAACAACTTGACTATCACACGATAATAGAAAAGGCTGCCGCTCGTTACCTTGAATCCTGTAGGCGGCGAGATGAAAGCCAAATTGTCGCGACCACTCCGTCCTGCCGGCCGGGGTGGCCGAGCGGTTCTAGGCGCTACAGTCTGGAACCGCGCGACCGCTACGGCCGCAGGTTCGAATCCTGCCTCGGGCATGGGTATGTGTGATGTCATTAGGTTTAAGTAGTTCTAAGTTCTAGGGGACTGATGACCTCAGAAGTTAAGTCCCATAGTGCTCAGAGCCATTTTAACCACTCCGTCCACTTTCCAATGCAGAATCGAAGGCTCGAAACGGCGGTGCTACTGCGTGCTGGGGCTGCAATGGCACATCTTGTTGTGCCGCACGCTGACCTTGGACGAGCTGTCCAAGTGCATCCAGTAACGTTTGCTGATTCTGCAAGCGGTAAAATTCTGACAGTACATCTGGTGATTGTGGCGTAAGCCATTGTACAAATGAAATCAGGGCAAACTCAACTAGGCAGTATGGGAGCTACGCAAACCACTGTCACACACATTCACTCGTCTGTCCTACGTCTACTATTCGTCCAACAGTATAGTTCTTTAGAAGACAAGAAAAACACACTTTTTCTCTTTGTATCACAGCGAACCAATTAGCTGCAGACTCGTCGCCATTTTGTTGTGTATGAGGCGGAACTATGGGCTTCATGGAAAAAGGGTGACCCGGCTGAGTCACGCAATTTGACTTTTAGTCTGATCACAAGGGGTGGCCATTATTGCACACGTTGATCTCATAAGCTGACGTGAGGATCAATGAGCTATACTTGACGGGATGTATCTGGAACATCTTAGGTGATTAGAAAGTTATCAGACAGGAATGCAATTAAATACTTAGCTTTAAGTCAGCATCAGCGGTGAGCGTCGATCTTGACTTTGTACAATAATATTTACAAGTACAGTTATAAACTGAACTGCGAATACTGCTTTACAATTCTGATTGCTTCACACATATAGATCAATTGGCAACGCATAAACTGTACGTGGCGCCTGGCTAGGTCGTAGCTACTGACTTAGCTGAAGGCTGTGCTAACTAGCGTCTCTGCAAATGATCTCTGAAGCTATAACAAGTGAACCATTCCTATTAAAGTCGGCTGTAGAACTGGCCAGCGCGCTAGCTTGTCTCGTAAGACCAGCCGAGTGGCGGCGCCCGGTCTGCTAGCGTCGACAGTGGCGACTCGCGGGTCCGATGTGTACTGACGAACCGCGGCAGATTTGAAGCCCACAACCTAGCCAGTGTGGTGTCTTGTGGTGACACCACAATTGTGTTACTCTGGATACTGCCCAGTTGCTGTGTCGTTTTATGTTGCTTCAGTAGTATAATCAGCGATGCGCGTCATCCGTTGTAGGTGGTCGTTGAACTAGCGGACGACGCCTTGGCGGCGGAGAGTTTGTATTGTAACAGATAGTGCGGTCGCCGTGTTTATCAGTAGACTCCAGTTCTCCGGCGAATTTAAGTTGAGTATTTTATTATTTGTTCGTGGTGACGCCGAGGCGTCCGTCTTTCCTTCTTCACCGTTCCTTTCAGATTTCATTTCGGCTCGATCTGAGTTGTAGTTTACGCGCACCTCGGATGTGCCATTACTTGTCACTGAAATTTTGTAAAACCTGAAAGATGCCTTTTATTATGCCCGGGTTTTAATATCTTATTCAGAGAGAGAAATTGTGAGTTGATTCTGTTGTTATGTCTTAAAAGTTGTCCTGCTTATGTGGGAGTTTTCCTCAGTAAACCATTTATTCTTTGTATTGTTGTTAAGATTTATGTAAAGAGGGTTTTGAAAATATTTATTTTTTGGGTGGGCTTTGACACCCGTAGACATTTTGTCTGCTTAGTAATGTTTCAGGTTATGCAATTATGTATATTATTCTGAGGTATTGTTAAACAAAATCTGTGGGAAATTACAAGCCAGAATTTGTGTTTGATTTATTAATTATTGCCTTGTCTTTATTGAGTTGAAGTATCATTGCGCGTGTATCCCACGTTCCAGCAGTTGGGGCGTGAAACGGTGCACAAACAATGAGCGCGGTTACGTAGCCGTCTGCTGTGCGAAAACGAAACCGTTAATACAGTATGGCTCGGATGTCGGAGCATTTCCGGTTTAGAAGGTAACGAAAAACACAGAAAAGAAGAGAGAGAACGGGCACTGAAAAAATTAAACTTTAGAGCATAGTGACAAAGGAAAACATCACTGGCTTGTGGGAGACAAGAAAAGCCGTTAGGCTAAATCGACGGCCGGCATTTTCCCTAACATGCATTGCCGAAACTGATGTTCGCTCTATGTCCTCTTCTCGAAAACGCTTTGAATATGTTTTGTTAGATTTGGTTGGTTCTCAGTCTTTCCTTCCCACAGCGTACACCCAGAGAACTTTGCGCGTTGAATTGATGGAAATCTAAAGTCAAATGACAGAAATGAAACCGTTACAATAATTGTGAACAGCACAACCATAATTCATGTATACAAAATAAAATATAGCTCCACTTACGAATGAAAAACAGTTTCTCTAAACTTTGGATTACTATCGGAACGATTAATACACACAAAAACGACGCAGGCTGGCAGTTTTGATGGAATAATTCTGTCCCCACACAATCAAGGCACCGCTATTTAGGACACGACCACGAAGCCGATAGATATTCCCAACATTCGAAACTGGACGCGAGAACGTCAGAGTGACATCACGGGGAAATGCCGCCGCGGTGAACAATGGAGGTATCAGTGCGGTGAACATAATTAGTTTGGGCTACATAAGATAGCGGACGTTAACTTCAAGTTTGTCACATAACGACAACTCCCTTCTTTTCTTACCTCCATGAGGAGAAAGAAGCAGAGGACAGATTTGGAAGACCGAAGAGATTGAGAAAGATTCATCGTAGAAAACGACACAATACATTTTGAACACACTACACATCCTCAGAACACGTTAGACAGCCGGTGGTAAAAGGGAGTAATGCCGCAAATCATCCCAGAGTACACAGATCCACATATATGAGCGTCATTTGTTTTTGGAAAGAGACTCTGATCTGTGTTATGCTGCCTAGGCAAGTACGTAAACTATTCTCGTTAGTGTAGTTAACCATATTGCATGGTTCGACGCAGTCATAATCGGTACTGTATCTATGGACAGAGCGTCAAATACTGTATGAGAAGTAGAAACAAATGGGCGAGCTGTGTAATAAAGTATATGTTAGTGCTGTGTACATAGTTCCGCGTAGTCAGCACGTACACAACTTTCCCACTAGAGCGCGCCCCGCTAAGCACAACAGCGCAGGCGCAGCGCTCGTCCGTCTCCGCACTACGAGATGGCGCTGTCTTACAGACGGACCAAATTCTGCTTTCGCCGATCCGCGTATTACTATGTAACGCAGCCAATGAGATCGCTGCTAACGTAGAACCCTTTCTCCTCGCGGATCACACTCGCGCAGTGATGCCTGAACGCGCGAGGTATTATAACGAGTGTAGAGACCTCCGATTAGACAGTCTGCATTAATCTGCATTAGTCTGTACCAGTCTGCATTTGTCTGTACCAGTCTATAGTCAAGTTTCAGTCTGCGCCTAATAAGATTACCATATTCCTGTACATAGCAATGAAGATAAATGTATAGACACTTTGTCAAGTATCAGAGATATGTGAGAATAAGATTAACGTACCAAGACCAAAGGAACTTCAGATTGTCAATTGTAAACAGCATCCAGAATCAAGTTACGTAATGTCTATGCTTTTTATTATTTTAATAAATGTGTGTGAAAATTAATCAAGTTCTGTTTAAAGTCTGACCAAATGGCAGAAGATAAACACGCCATGATAAGACCACGAGACATATTGCTGACACTCGCCTACTTCGTTAGAGCGACAAGTCAAATAATCTGATGGTGTGTGTACCGAAGGTCTTACAGTACGCACACCACAGTTAGTCAGCTGCCAAACGTTAATATTGAGTGACATTAGAATTGTATAAATATCGTCAGCTGCTCACGGGCGTTGATATGTATCAACGGGGACAGGTGAAAATGTGTGCCCCGACCGGGACTCGAACCCGCACTCTCCAGCTTACATGGCAGACGCTCTATCCAGCTGAGCCACCGAGGGCACATGTCCGAAAGAACAGACAGCCATTTAGAATGAAATTAGAATGTCCGAAAGAACAGACACCATATCCATATAAATATATAGTTCTGGCAATACCGCCCCTGACCTTCTTTTTCTGTGCGGATGCACACTTATTCCCCGAACTCTTACGGGACTTGGAAAGAATGTGTTCCACGAGTAATGAGTGTGTTGGGGTGGGACACTACGGACGTAGTGTGTGGATATGCAAGGTGAGAATGAGTCTCGCGGGAGCGTGCGCGAGATAGTCCCTGCAGTCGCACTATCCTCTGTGCCCTAGGTGGCTCAGATGGATAGAGCGTCTGCCATGTAAGCAGGCGATCCCGGGTTCGAGTCCCGCTTGGGGCACAAGTTTTCACCTGTCTCCGTTGTTATATATCAACGCTCGTGAGCAGCTGACGGTATTAATATAATTCTAATTTCATTCTAGACGGCTGCAAGTAATCAATATCCATATTAATATTGAGTGGTGTTTTCTATGATTAGCGTTCGGTTGCGTCTTATTACGTTTTACGGTGAAGCAGTGAAAACTGATTTTTTTGGTGGTTTTTGACAGTGTGACCCTTCCGAGCAGACGTCGCAGTATTATTAGGTTCTAGAATCGCTCCATGTGATTTGTGGGATTTAGCATCGGTGTATTCAGACAAGCGATCAACGAGACGACGAAGCGAGGCACCAAAGATATTGCAGCAGTCATCCCAACAAGGGAACAGCTGAAGACACGTCTATCCAATCACATCACCACGTGTTATATGACATTTGTCAACACAGAATTCCCGAGTATAAACATTTAAATTGTGTCACATGCGTTCATGTGAGCTTTGAATTTATCTCTTTTGCAATTCTGTAGCAGCAACTTAGCAGATCAAAATTACACGTGTGTTATAAATGACCATTTCAGTGGACGAAATTTACATAATTTTTCACGTAACGAAGTGTGTTGACCAATGGCGGATACATATTGGGGGCGCTCGCCCCCACCCCTTACGGGCCCACCCACATTGCCACCCACGCCGCCTCCGCCAGTAGGCGCATAAAATTCGTCATTTAAGGCAGATAACCACAACTGTAACTTTTTTATATCATAAGATGGCATTGTCTTGTATATGTGTATAATCAGTTTAAATAATACTTTCTTATCTTTAGCATGTGACTTGACTAAGGTAGCTCAAGATATCTTTAGCGCCCCCTCTTTGAGTTTTTTCTGTATGCGCCACTGGTTTGACATAGTTATCTACATAAAATATGCTAGTTTTACTACTTTATTAGTCTGCAGACATTACAAAACTGAAGTTTAAAGAACGGTCTTTAAAATTATTGGAGATGGACTGCTTCCTAGCTTTATTGAAACTTTGGAACTCGGCATAGTGACGATACCAGAGACATTTATCATCAGACCAACACTTACTCTCAAATATTAATACACAATTCATCTACTTGTGTAAATAACTTATATATATTTACTTCGTGCGTGATATTTGTGGTTTTTCCCCGCAAACTCGTTCAGACGTGTTGACGAAGTGTAAAAAATGACATGTTCGTTTGCTTGTAGGCCCCTGTAGAATAGGATGCATAGCTGGGCTATAACAATATTAACTCTTCATAGAACAGTATATAAATGGTCTTGTTCGTATCTGAACATTACACACACAGAAGAGAGATAACAGTACGCAATATTAATTATGTATAATATTTTACAAACTTTGCTTTTTGATGTGGTTTGGCAAGGCATCTTTGTCCGTTATGTTAATTATGACCGCGCTCTTGCAGATTCACCTTTTGTCTTTTATATCGGACTTCGTATTTCAGATCAGCACCCGAAGACGTCGATGGTTCGTGCTGGACGACTATCTTTTCAATTTACGGATCCTTTCTTTGCCAAGCCAAGACACTCAACAATCTTACAAAAAGCTAGTGACACAAAATAAAACATACATGGATTAGTAATAATTACATTCTGAAATAGAAACATAGTTTCAAAATACACTTACATCTTGTGACTACGAGTGCCGGTGATTGCAACTCGTGAATAAAATATTAAAATAATACAATGTTAATGGCGGTGTGCCACACACGTCCGTTCTGTACAGGACCTATCCAACCAAAACGTAACCTATGCTTGCATAGCCGTGGAGATCATCTGTGGTTTTTTAATGTATCTTTATTTTTCAACTTATAACTACGACTTTTTCCTAAATAACCGCTCAGCGTGCAAATGTGCCTTTAAAAGTGTTAACTGAACACTAATAGCAATAGGAATCAGTTAGAGGAAAATAGTAGTTATACCGTTGTAGCTTAAGTACGAAATATTGTCCTAGTTAATAAAAACATATTCGAAATGTAAACTCTTCAGTGAAGTCCCAAGTTATTTGGCCTCGAATCGAATGTAAACTCACATGATGCTCATGAGTCAGCAAATTAGTAAGGCTTCTCATGGAAAGATCATCTTATTTGACCAGACATTCTTCCATGAAAACTTGATGGAGCTGGTTTCCAAGAGTGCTTGAAGTATTTCTTCTTGCGAACATTTCGCTGCTGCTGTATGACATCTAACGGGCCAACATGGCGTAAGATAGATATAAACAGAACAAAAGGTGCACTTCAAGAGTCAGTAATTTCTGATTTATTGCACAATTGGCTTCGGAGCCTAAAGATGCATCTTCAGGTGTCACCAATTGTTGTTGTTGTTATGGCCTTCAGTCCGAAGACTGGTTTAATATAGCTCTCCAAGCTACTCTATCCCGTGCGAGCCTCTTCGCCGAATGACTACTACAATCTACATCTTTCTGAAAATGCTTACTGTATTCATCTCTTGGTCTCCCCCTACAATTATTACCCCCCACACGCCCCTCCAGTACTACATTGGTGATCTCTTGACTGCTCAGAATGTGTCCTATCAACTGATGCATTCTTCTGGTCGAGTTGTTGCAGAAATTCCTTGTCTCCCCAATTCTGTTCAGTGCTTCCTCAGTAGTTACGTGATCGACTCATCTAATCTTCAGTATTCTTCTGTAGCACCACAGTCCGAAAGCTTCTATTTTCCTTTTTATCTAAACTGTTTTTCGGTCATATTTCACTTCCATACGCGGCTACACTCCAGAAAATAACTTAAGAAAATACTTCCTAACACTTAAATCTATGCTCGATATTAACAAATTTTTCTTCACCAAGTAATTAAAGAAACAGAAATCTGCGGCTGTCGGGTCAGTCAGACACGATGTACGGGGCACATCCTCGTGAACCAAATACATGGGAGCATAGGTCCAGTAGCAGCGTCATTAATCACTTCCTTGTCGTGCTGTCGAGGAGGGCTTCGTGGTTGCTGGTCTTTTTTTTCCTTTATTGTAATTTTAACACCTGTACAACAGGTAGGCTGGCAGTAGCATTCTACGCTGCTTTCAGCCTTAGAGTAGACAATGAGAAAACATGAAGACTATACATAATTAACATAATGGCGGGTAAAAAACAGTAGACACAGAATACAAAAACACAGAGCCGTTCACACTCAGTGATAATCCACACTACAAACTGTCGACACAACGCACAAACACTGATGATGGCGATGGCACATGTGAACGATGGAGCGTGACGGTGAACATTAAACACAAACACGATGACACACATACACACGAGAAACGGATGGCGATGATCTCGGCACACATACACACGAGAAACGGATGGCGATGATCTCTGGCCCGCGAATGTCCACGCAACGTGTGCGAGTCCTGGGACCTGTCGAGAGGGGAGGAAGGGGGAGGGGGAGGGAGAGGGGTGAGCAAGATGCCAAGGGGAGAGTAGATGGTAGAAGGAGTGGAGGAATGAGGGTGGGGGAAGCCCGGGGGAGGCGTGGGGAGAAAGGGAGGAGGGAGGGAAGGGGGAGAGAAGGGAGAGAGGGTGCCCATAGGAACGAACACAGGAAGAGGGAGGTAGGATCAAAGTTGGTAGGAGGGGTAGATGGAGGGGAGGAGGGCATCATCAGGGAGGGGAGCTGGCGGAAGCCACCTTGGGAGAGGGTGTGGAGAGTGGAGAGATGGAGAGCAGGTGGGACGTGGAAGTACTTGCTGGTCCTACGCTCCCACACTTTTATTTGACTTTAATAGGTAAGTGTGTACATTTAACTGTACCATGTACCGTGCTGGAGTAGTATTTTATTTCTTGTTATGGTAGGCCATTGGTGAAATTTGAGTCCAGTTGGATAGGTACTTAATTTAAAGGTTGTTCTGAATACATTTGTACTAAGTACGACAATACAGGGTGCGTCAAAAAATGTATACACACTTTGAACTGTCATAGACAATTTATTTCCCGTTCTACAAGGTTGAATATCTGTGAGAAAGTAATGTTATGTTTCTTCAACAGGTGGCAGCAGTGGCAAGGAAGTAACTGCAACATGGCGGACGTCCGTTTGAGCTTTGAAGTGCGGAAGCAGATAATAGAGTGGTTTTGGAAGTTTGAGAATGTAGCTGCGGTTCGAAGACAATGGAGAAGTGAGTATGGTACAGAACCACCTTCAAGGTAAACAATTACACGTCTACGAGACAAATACGAAATTCATGGAACAGTGTATGATGTGCATAAAGGTCGATCAGGGCGACCTCGTACAGCTACAAGTGATGATTCCACAACTACGTTCTTGGAACTGTTTCAGCGTTCGCCTCAAAAATCTTCAAGGCAAGCGGCACGTGAGAGTAAAAGTAGTGTGCTACGCATTCTGAAGAAATGCAAGCTTCGTGTGTACATTCCAAGGCTGGTGCAAGTGACGACGATCCAGATCGAAGGTTAGAATTTTGTGAATGGGTTCAGGAGATGCTGAGACGTGAACCAGGATTTATGGGTAGCATAATTTGGTCGGATGAAGCCCAATTCAAACTCAATGGAACTGTCAATAGGCACAATTGTGTGTACTGGGCTGAAGATAATCCTCACGTTACAGTTGAAAAGGCTGTGAATTTGCTTGGTGTAAATGTGTGGTGTGGTTTGTCTGCAAGGGGACTTACGGGCCTTTCCGCTTTGAAGGTACTGTTACTGGAGAAACGTACCTAACAATGCTTGCCGACTCCATATTCCCTGCCATTCGTGCATTATACGGTAATGATGAGTTTTATTTCCAACAAGATGGCACCCCTCCGCACTATCATAGGGACGTTCGAGCATACCTGGATCACAAAGTGCCAGGCCAGTGGATAGGACGCAGGGGACCAATCGAGTTTCCTGCACGCTCTCCAGACCTCAGACCGCTGGATTTCTTCTTATGGGACACAGTAAAAGATGAGGTGTACAAACGTAAACCACGTAACCTGGACACACTTTGGAATGAGATTCAGGCGGTGTGCGCAGAAATCTCATTGGACACTTTGGTACGATGTACGGAATCAGTGGTGACTCGTATTCAGAAATGTATTGATGCTGAAGGCCACCAGTTTGAACATTAATCACATTTGCAAAGAACATTTATTTTTCCAATTGGGTTTTAAGCTTTCCATTTCCAGAAATTTAACATTGTAGAACGGTAAATAAATTTTCTATGACGCTTCAAAGTGTGTATACATTTTTTTGACGCACCTGTATTTCATATAAAGTCTGTGGCAACTGTTATGGTGCAAACGGGTTGCTCACTGACGCATGTTCACCGAAACGTTTTTCCTTTTACTGTCGAGTACTTGCACCCGTGACAGTTTTTACGATTAATTAGCACACACCCATTACATCATCAAAACGCCTAAAAATTAATTGTAAGAAAAATGACGAATAAAATGGATTGTTTGTTATAACATTACGATTTAGAGCTCTAAAACCCATAATCATAGCACATTTCGTTAAAAAAGTAATTTCGTCGTTCGCTCGTTTCGTCTTCTACCTCTACATCTACGTGGCTACTCTGTGTAATTCATATGTAAGTGTCAGGCAGAGGGTTCATCGTAACACTTTCACTCTATTCTCTACCGTTCCACCCTCGAACAGTGCGGGCAAAACATTTAAATCTCTATGTGCGAGCGCTGATTTCTCTTATTTTATTGCGATGATCGTTTATCCTTATGCAGAGTGCGTCAAAAATATGTTTTCGCATTTTGAGAAGAAAATTGGAAACTGAAATTTTGTGGAAATATCTCCCGGCATCGAAAAATGACTTTGTTTTAAGTACTGCTACCCCAACTCGCTTATCATATCCGTGACTCTCTCTCCCCTATTTTGCGATAGTACAAAACGAACTGCAATTATTTCAGTTTTTTTGTTGTCCTGTGTCACTCCTGTCGGGTAAGGATCCCATACTGCACAATAGTACTCTAGCAGAAGAAGGTCAAGCGTACTGTAGGCAGTCTTTCTATTGTATTTGCTGCATTTTCTAAGAGTTCAACCACTAAAACGCAGTCTTTGATTCGCCTTCTCCGCGTCATTGTCTATGTGCCCGTTCCAGTTTAAGTTGTTCGTATTTGTTATACGTAGCTATTTAATAGAGTGATTTATCGTGTCAACGAAATTTGAAGGATTCCTCTCAGAACTCATGTACAGGACCTCACACTTTTAACAATTTAGACTTAATTGCCATTTTTCGCTCCATGTAGATGTCTAACTCATTTTTCAATTGTGGTTTTCATCTTCTGATGACTTTACAACACCGTAAAACGACAACATCATCTGCAAATAATCTGAGAGGGGTATTCAGATTGCCTCCTAAATCATTGTCCTTGGGGAACGCCAGATATCTCTCCCGTTTCACTCGATCACTTTCCATTAGTTGCTACGAACTACGATCTTTTTGAAAGGGAATGACGAATCCAGTCGCACGATTGAGGCTTTTCTCCAATGGAAAGCAATTTGATTAAAAACTGCTTCTGAGGAAACGAAATCCAGAAACTTGGAATCAATTTGTGATCACCTATACAGAGTGTTTCCTGAAGAGCCCGCAAAAATGTAACAGAACATAGAGAATGCTCCACTGAGCAGTTTAAGGCAGGGAACCTGGGGTCGGCAAAGCCAACTAAAAGTGATGTGGAAGTAAACTTGTCTACAGCTTTGTCTAGCATTACTGTTTTCCAGCTTATTTATAACTAACATGCTACACGTATTGTGCTGTTTATTTACACGTACATTCTTTATTTCCTGCAAGGGAACAAGGAAGACTAGAATGGGCCGGCACTGTAGGCAACAGCCTGATTGGGCCGTAACTTCTACCTGGCAGTCTGAATAGCCACATGTGCTTGAGGTTCGTTTATAGAGTTTACCTGAGTTGTTGGAGAGTGTACCCTTGGCTGTTCGTGACAGGATTGGATACAACATGAAGGTGCACCGCCTCACTTGAGTGTAGAAGTCCGCAACAATCTCAATGTTTTCCCAGTCCTGTATTGGAACGGGTGGTCCCATTCCATGGCCTCAAAAGTCACTTGACCTGAATCAAAAATGGTTCAAATGGCTCTGAGCACTATGGGACTCAACTGCTGAGGTCATTAGTCCCCTAGAACTTAGAACTAGTTAAACCTAACTAACCTAAGGACATCACAAACATCCAGGCCCGAGGCAGGATTCGAACCTGCGACCGTAGCGGTCTTGCGGTTCCAGACTGCAGCGCCTTTGACCGCACGGCCACTTCGGCCGGCCTGACCTGAATCCACTTGGTTAATTCCCGTAAAGCTATCTACAGTCACTTATATATGAGACCCCAATGGATACGTCAGAATGAAGCTGCATGTGATGTGATTCGAAACAAACCAGTAATAGCTGCCAGGGTGCATCATAATCTTGTTCGCCGATGTCATGCTTGCATTGTGGCTGACGGACGTCAATTTCAGCACATCTTGTAAGATGCTGTACAAATGGTAAGTTCATTTTGTCAATGATGATATCTGCAGTTAACTATAAGTAATGTAAATAAAGTACACAATAACGTGATTTTATTCCTAATATCTCCTTAAGATGGCTTCTCCGTCCTCAGGTACTCTACCTCAAATTCTTCAGTGGAGGATCCTCTACGTCCTATTATACTACTGACCATTAAAATTGCTATGCCAAGAAGAAATGCAGGTGATGAAAGGATATTCATTGCGGTAGCGTTCTCGCTTCCCACGCCCGGGTTCCCGGGTTCGATTCCCGGAGGGGTCAGGGACTTTTTCTGCCTCGTGATGACTGGGAGTTGTGTGATGTTCTTAGGTTTGTTAGGTTTAAGTAGTTCTAAGATCTAGGGGACTGATGACCATAGATGTTAAGTCCCATAGTGCTCAGAGCCATTTGAACCATTTGGTATTCATTGGACAAATATATTATACTAGAACTGACATGTGATTACATTTTCACGCAATTTTAGTGCATACATCCTGACAAATCAGTACCCAGAACAACCACCTCTGGCCGTAATAACGGCCTTGATATGTCTGGGCATTGAGTCAAACAGAGCTTGGATGGCGTGTACAGGCACAGCTGCCAATGCAAGTTCAAGTGCATTATCCTGCTGAAATGTAGGGTTTCGCAGGGATCGAATGAAGGGTAGAGCCACGGGTCTTAACACATCTGAAATATAACGTCCACTGTTCAAAGTGCCGTCAATGCGAATAAGAGGTGACCGAGACGTGTAACCAATGGCACCCCATATCATCACGCCGGGTGATACGCCAGTATGGCGATGACGAATACACGCTTCCAATGTGCGTTCACCGCGATGTCGCCAAACACGGATGCGACCATCATGATGCTGTAAACAGAACCTGGATTCATCCGAAAAAATGACGTTTTGCCATTCGTGCACCCAGGTTCGTCGTTGAGAACACCATTGCAGGCGCTCCTGTCTGTGATGCAGCGTCAAGGGTAACCACAGCCACGGTCTCCGAGCTGAGAGTCCATGCTGCTGCAAACGTCGTCGAACTGTTCGTGCAGATGGTTGTTGTCTTGCAAACATCCCCATCTGTTGACTCAGGAATCGAGGCGTGGCTGCACGATCCTTTAGAACCATGCGGATAAGATGCCTGTCATCTCGACTGCTAGTGATACGAGGCGATTGGGATCCAGCACGGCGTTCCGTATTACCCTCTTGAAGCCACCGATTCCATATTCTGCTAACAGTCATTGGATATCGACCAACGCGAGCAGTAATGTCGCGATGCGATAAACCGCAATCGTGATAGGCTACAATCCGAACTCTATCAAAGCCGGAAACGTGATGGTACGCATTTCTCCTCCTTACACGAGGCATCGCAACAACGTTTCACCAAGCAACGCCGGTCAACTGCTGTTTGTGTATGGGAAATCGGTTGGAAACTTTCGTCATGTCAGCACGTTGTAGTTGTCGCCACCGGCGCCGACCTTGTGCGAATGCTCTGAAAAGCTAATCATTTGCATATCACAGCATCTTGTTCCTGTCGGTTAAATTTCGCGTCTGTAGCACGTCATCTTCGTGGTGTAGCAATTTTTAAGGCCATTAGTGTAAATTTTTGCATGTGCTTACGGAAACACATCGTAGATAGCACTCGTGAGAATAAAGAGGTAGTTGTGTTGCTGAATAATAAATTTTTTTGAATTCGTGCCGACTGTGTGTCAGTAGATCATTTTCTTCGGAGTAACCTTACGTGACTTTGCCTGGCGATTACCAGGAGACGAAGTCAAGGTGAGGAGTGTGCAGTTGTGCGTGATGTCTGCGGTGTTGGGTCAGGGAGGCGGGACCTCCGTTGCGTTAGGCGCGCTAATTCTGAGTCCCCGCTATCAGCGACAGCGTCCTCGCGGAGGGTCGTCGACTGTCCCCAGTGTCAAGGCTCCTGTGGCCATCAGATGTCGCCACGCCTTGGCAGCGTCGTCTGTAAGCGAGGTACTTCTGCTGTTTGTCGGTGGTTGACGCTCTTGTGATCTTCAGTCTGAAGACTGGTTTGATGCAGTTCTCCAAGCTAGTCTGGCCTGTACGAATCTCATCATCTCGTCTTCAACCTACTTACTGTAGTAAAGACTTCGTCTCCCACTACATCTCAACCAACCCCCCCCCCCCCTTTCACACTCACAAACGCACACACGCTGTAAGTAGGCTGTTTAGGTTTTTATGTTGGTAACACCACATAGCGCTCTGTATGAAAATCACTGACATGTGCTGTGTGTTGATTTGGTTCTGATTTTGTATGAATTTTCTAATTTGTTCATACTCTTCTGTGTCAGTGAATGCTACGAGTCTTGTTTCTTTCAGATCATCATCTACCTTTGTAGATAAGTTAGTGAACTGATACGAAAGTTCGGCTACTTTCTCCGATAGTGAACTGATTTCCTCAGTGTGTTTTTCTAAACCAAGTTTGATAGTGTCCATTTGTGTTGAAATCGTATCTACTGTGTCCTTTAAGTTTTTGCAAGTTGCGTACCCGAATCGGTAGATGCAACTGAGTCAATTTTAGCTTGCAAGGTGTCGTGATTTTCATGAACAATAGTTTGCAGTTCTTTTATAACTGCTTTGTGATTCTGTAATGCATTTTCATGACGCGAAAAAATAGGTTGAAAATGCTCACAAATTTGTGTTTTTACGTCATTACAGACTTTTTGACATTTCGATTCGATTTTAAGTAACTCAGCAGTTAAACCTTCACGTGTTTGTTCAAGCGTTTGTCTAACTTTTGAAGCTGTTGCTGTTTGTTTTGAAGATTTTGTTCCATTGTGTCTAACTTTTTAAGCTTTTGTCCCATTTGTTGTATTAATTGGAATAACAATGCACAGGTGTCTGAAACATGTTCCTCAGTGCTATTCGGCAGTGCATTTGAAAAGCCAATATTCGCATTTTGAAAAGCAAAAAATGTGTCCTGACTTGATTGAGAAACGGGTAATGACGCAAAACGTGAATCTACGGTATTTGCAAAATTGTGTCCAGTCATTTCGGATCCCTGTGGCGAGCTGTTGCCGACCGACAGATCGACAAAACTACCCTCTTCACTAGCTGTTTCACTGTCTACACGATTATTTATTGCCTGATCCATTCCCCTATGCACAATTACAAAATTACTATGTTGAACGTTAGTTAATTCATTAGACGGTGGCGCTAACACACTGCTTTCGTCTTCACTGTCATTTCTCAGTTTACTTTGGAGCCTAGTATTGCGTTTTTCACACGCCATTATTGTCACAATATTTCACACGATAACACAGAAAAGCACAATTTGAAGAGCAAAATAAGAAAAAACATTAACATAGCATTGAAAATAATATCTAATTAATTGCAACCACAGTTGCGAAATATTTGGTGAAAATTTACGTGCATGGCACATCTGTTGTACTGTACAACAATGAAAAACTACAACCACAAAGAAGATTCTCTCTACAGTTACGCGCTAGCAATAAACAATAGCTACACTAATTACACAAACTACAAGAAAAAATCAGAAGATTCCAGTGAGGTATCCTCGGCTAAGGGTCGACATATGAAACGTCTTCTTACAAAAATTAATGAATTACTGTGCTGATAAACCTCTTACGTTATTTGATTTTCAAACAGCTGACCAGAACTGAACGTACTCAGACATTTCTCTCTTTACTTATTCTGATCAACACTAAACTGATACACAATATTTTTAGCGCAACGCAATCTGACTTTCAATAATCCCTACAAAAGAATGGCCCTGACTAACAATTACCTATACCTTTCATGAATCACTTACCTCACAAAAATTTTCGTTACTCGAACTACTGCAATACGGCGCGCGCCAATACTGCCAGCTAAATAAAAGATTCTAACTACTGAAGGCACTAACTACTGATAGGCATACTTAGCAAATGAAAGATTTTGATAGAGAACAAACAATGTATTTACCTTAATAATCTTCAAAAGTCATCATATATATATATCAGTTCATGATATACAGTACTACAAATTTACTCTTTCTGATGGACACACGTCAAGATCGTCCGCTCTCAAAATTCTGCTATCGCTCTCCCCACATCCACCACTTCTGGCGGCTCACATCCAACTGCCCAACACTACAATAGCGAATATTTCAACAATGCCAACCAGCCACAGACTGCACACAGCACAGTCAGTGATTTTCATACAGAGCGCTACGTGGTGTTACCAACATAAAACCTAAACAGCCTACTTACAACAAACTGCCCTCCACTACCAAACTGAAGATTCCTTGGTGCCTCAGGATTTGACAAGTGAGTAGATACCATCTTTCCATAAAGTTGTGTTGGTTGATTTGTAGGAGGGACCAAACAGCAAGGTCATCGGTCCCATAGGATGTCGGAAGGATATCGGCCGTAAAACCTAAATCGGGATCGCCAGACGCGGGTTTGCACCGTCGTCTTTCAGACTGCGAGTCCACTGCGCCACCTCGCTCGGTAAAGTTGTGCCCATAATGAAATGACTATATGGCATTGACGGCCGGGAGTCCCCACCTGTGGACGTTCGGCTGCCGAACTGCAAGTCTTTTCAGTTGAAGCCACATTGGTGACTCGCGTGCCGATGATGATGACAGCAGAACACCCAGTCCCCCCGAGGGGAGGAAATCTTCTACCTGGCCAGGAATCGATCCCGGACCTGCTGTTGGCAGTCAGACACGCTGACCACTCAGCTAACGGGGTGGACAATGTTCCATAAATTTCATTATCCCGCAATGTCCACTACATCTACGCAATATTCAATGTTCTTATATAGTCCCATAAGCTTTTTTCTTCTCAAATGGTTCAAATGGCTCTAAGCACTATGGGACTAAACATCTGCGGTCATCAGTCCCCTAGACGTAGAACTACTAAAACCTAACTAACCTAAGGACATCACACAAATCCATGCCCGAGGCAGGATTCGAATCTACGACCGTAGCGGTCGCGCGGTTCCGGACTGAAGCGCCTAGAACCACTCGGCCACAGCTTTTCCTTCTTCTCTGGACTTATCTCGTCCACGTTTCACTTCCGTACAGGACTACACTCCCGACAAATAATTAAAAAAAAACTTTCTAAAACTAAAATTTGTATCAGTCGTTAAAAATTTTTGTTTCGGAGTTTTAGAAGTCATTATCAAGGAGGCGTGACAGTGGACATCTAAAGATTTCAGAGATGCATTGAGAGTACGGTAACACGTCCGTATAGACTCTGTTGAAGTTTTTAAAATGATTTTGTGATGCCTTTAGCTGAAATTTTCTTTATTTGCTGTCCGATTAAAAAATTTGTACTTTAGAACGTTTTCAAGTATATTAACGGAAGGATTATGCAGTAAATGCATTAGTATAACTGCTGAATTTAACACAAGCCCAAGTCACATCACAAGAGATACGTTCTGTTTGCGAGTGTAACAGGAACGGAAATGACTAGTAGTGGTACAGGGTACCCCTGTGTCAAGCACCATACAGTGGCTTCCGGAGTATCTATTGAGATGTAAATGTAGGCATCAGGCATGAAGAGATGCAGGCTGTCAGGAGCAATGCTCATGTGATCCGCAGCTGTCATTTCGACTTAGATTACTACCACAGGTCCCACGATAGCTCAAGTGAATGTCCCTCGTAACATAATACTGCCCCACGGGCCTGAGTTCTTGACGTAGTGCATATTTCGAATAGCAGTTCGCCTGGATGACGTCATATCCGGGCACGACGATCGACATGGTGTATCAAGTAATGTGATTCACGCGCCCAGGCGACGCCTTTGCTTTGACCCACGGTCCAATCTTGATGACCCCGTGCCTATTGCCATCCTAACTGACACCTTCTTTGGCTCAACATGGAAACATATAGCAGTCCTTCGCTGCGGGGCCCACTTTCAGCAAGGTGCAGTAAAAGCTGTGCTCGGAAATATCCCCAGTGTATTCTGTGGTGATTGCCGCCAGCCCCGATTTACAGAGGGGGAATCCTACTGCCTGCGTGTTGTGTGATAAGACGTGGACATCAAACAGCTTGCCACCTACTCATGGTCTCACCGTCCTTTCAGGAACTTCCATAGATGCCGACTACAGTGGCACGTGAACAGCTGACCAGCCTTGTCGTTTCCAATATTCTGGTTCCCAGAAGCCACACCAGAACAATATGTCCTTTCTCAAAGCCACTCATATCAGTAGATTACACATTTGTGGCCTGTCTTGTCACATGAATGATTCTCAATTCGTTTCCGCTCCGCTTGCAAAGGCTGTTAGTGTATAAGTGCAGATATTGAGGTCACTGGTATCTTTACGCGTACCAACTTTAGTTTATTAGTTGTTTTTTTCTCTGCATCTAATGGTCTTCCTGCAGACACGCCACATAGTTTACTATCTGATGTTTCCTGCAAGGTCGTAACTGCACCACTAATTGGACAACGCCTGTCAGCATAGACTTCCAGTTACGCGCCCCTGCGTCCACCCTTCAACGCTTGGCTTGTCGCCCAGGGGAAAATAAACACTAATGGTTTGCTCTTGCTACATGTACAGGGCTATTACAAATGATTGAAGCGATTTCATAAATTCACTGTAGCTCCATTCATTGACATATGGTCACGACACACTACAGATACGTAGAAAAACTCATAAAGTTTTGCTCGGCTGAAGCCGCACTTCAGGTTTCTGCCGCCAGGGCGCTCGAGAGCGCAGTGAGACAAAATGGCGACAGGAGCCGAGAAAGCGTATGTCGTGCTTGAAATGCACTCACATCAGTCAGTCATAACAGTGCAACGACACTTCAGGACGAAGTTCACCAAAGATCCACCAACTGCTAACTCCATTCGGCGATGGTATGCGCAGTTTAAAGCTTCTGGATGCCTCTGTAAGGGGAAATCAACGGGTCGGCCTGCAGTGAGCGAAGAAACGGTTGAACGCGTGCGGGCAAGTTTCACGCGTAGCCCGCGGAAGTCGACGAATAAAGCAAGCAGGGAGCTAAACGTACCACAGCCGACGGTTTGGAAAATCTTACGGGAAAGGCTAAAGCAGAAGCCTTACCGTTTACAATTGCTACAAGCCCTGACACCTGATGACAAAGTCAAACGCTTTGAATTTTCGGCGTGGTTGCAACAGCTCATGGAAGAGGATGCGTTCAGTGCGAAACTTGTTTTCAGTGATGAAGCAACATTTTTTCTTAATGGTGAAGTGAACAGACCCAATTTGCGGATCTGGGCGGTAGAAAATCCTCACGCATTCGTGCAGCAAATTCGCAATTCACCAAAAGTTAACGTGTTTTCTGCAATCTCACGGTTTAAAGTTTACGGCCCCTTTTTCTTCTCCGAAAAAAACGTTACAGGACACGTGTATCTGGACATGCTGGAAAATTGGCTCATGCCACCACTGGAGACCGACAGCGCCGACTTCATCTTTCAACAGGATGGTGCTCCACCGCACTTCCATCATGATATTCGGCATTTCTTAAACAGGAGATTGGAAAACCGACGGATCGATCGGTCGTGGTCGAGATCATGATCAGCAATTCATGTCATGGCCTCCACGCTCTCCCGACTTTAACCCTATGCGATTCAGTGTTTAAACCTCCTCTACCAAGAAACGTGCCACAACTGCGAGCTCGCATCAACGATGCTTTCGAACTCATTGATGGGGACATGCTGCGCCGAGTGTGGGAGGAACTTGATTATCGGCTTGATGTCTGCCGAATCACTAAAGGGGCACATATCGAACATTTGTGAATGCCTAAAAAAACTTTTTGAGTTTTTGTATGTGTGTGCAAAGCATTGAGAAAATATCTCAAATAATAAAGTTATTGTAGAGCTGTGAAATCGCTTCAATCATTTGTAATAACCCTGTTCTTGGAGGTACGAACCAACCTAAATACACACTGCTCCTAATAGGTATAATTACTGGTCTCCACATGAAATCAATATTGATATAATGTTGTTCAGTACACCATCCTTATCATCAATAAAAGTATCTGCACTTGTAACACTCTGTGTAACTTCCTCACAATGTCGCATAACCACGCTGTCACCAAGCGGAATTCAGTCTTGTGGTAGTAACGTTTTGGCTCATTAATGTATATTCGTCTCTTCAAATTTGATGTAAATAAACTATTACAGCTCTGAAAGAATAACTACGTCCATATTTACAATACAGGAAGAAGGAATTATCCTCATTACTCTTGATTAAAACTGGATCTATCTCAGAAAGGAAGAAATAACTCTGGCAGCGATACCTTTTATTACTTGCCCAAAGTAAGAAGTAAATCAGAGAGCAAACTGAAGTTCTTTCATGTTAATTTGTTCTATTTCGTAGAGGAATTTAGAACCGTGTAGATTATTAGGTTCTTCATGCGACTCAACATCAGAAAGTGTTTTAAGTCATCTGATCTTTTCGCTGTTAGTGGGTTACTTAGTGTATGAGATGGAGTAAAATGAAACATTAATCCCCCATTAGGATCATATCCGAAAACCAGAATACGCTACTGTTTACAGTTCAAAATGGCTCTGAGCACTATGGGACTTAACATCTATGGTCATCAGTCCCCTAGAACTTAGAACTACTTAAACCTAACTAACCTAGGGACATCACACAACACCCAGCCATTACGAGGCAGAGAAAATCCCTGACCCCGCCGGGAATCGAACCCGGGCGTGGGAAGCGAGAACGCTACCGCACGACCACGAGATGCGGGCGTTTACAGTTCAAATGGCTCTAAGCACTATGGGGCTGAACTTCTGAGATCATCAGTCCCCTAGAACTTAGAACTACTTAAACCTAACTAACCTAAGGACATCACACACACCCATGCTCGAGGCAGGATTCGAACGTGGGGTCGCGCGGTCGCACGGTTCCAGACTGTAGCGCCTAGAACCGCTCGGCCACCCCGGCCGGCGCAACAGCTTACAGTATCATCATGGTTTTTTACAAGAGTTTTCAACCTAATCATATCATAATTAGGTGACTACACATGGAGAGATGTTCTTAATGTCCTATGTACTGGTAGATGATATTACCTTAATCTCTGCCTTATGGAAACCACAGTGTAACTAGAAGATTATGCAGCAATATTGCTTCAGAAAAATAATGTGCTTGTTCGATGCTTTAGCATTTTCTCTTCAATGATCTGAAAAAATCGTGTTTGTTGCTAGTTTCCATTATGCTTTGTGGTATATTTACACATTTTTAAGAAGAAACAAATGTACCGATTACGCTATTAAGTGCTAGCTAATTTTTGTTTAATTTTCATCGCTCGTTTCTCTGTTTCTACGTTTATTGAGATCGACATGACTTTGCAATAACGCAAAGGATACACATTTCAATAATTTTTCTTTTACATGATACAATACAGCGCGTAACAATACGCACTACAAAATTGCACTGCTTGCAACAGTAACAAAAAAGACAAACGTAAAATACACTCTTTACACTTTCATTACGTTGGCTCATTTAGTATAATGAAAGCTGCTCCATTTATCAGATGAGAACAGTGTGTCTCTAGTAAGGAAAAATAGGACTTATGAAAAGTTTGCTTAGAACAGTCAAATTGTAATATCCTTTCAAGATTTCCTTTTACACATTTCGCCCCCTTTCCCATTTTGCGGCCTCTAACACGTGCTTCTTCTTCTTCTTCTTCTTCTTCCGCTTGTTATTTCGTCCTCCCGTTCCCGCTTTTCTTTCTCTCTTCCTCATTTTGCTCACATGTTGCAAAACCAAGCCGCTGGAGCGGTGCCCAGGTCAGAAGCCGCAGCTGTCATACATCATTTACGTCACAGGTGGTATGTACAAGAACAGCAAACAATTTTTTAAATTATGTCTAAAAATATTTGCATAGCCGAATTGCATATTTTCTTGATCAAACGGATAACAAACGCTTGCATACAGCCTAAGGTCGAAACAGTGCCATGGTGCAAAAATTAACTAAAAATTAGCTGAGCAGGTAACACTTAATCATTCCGAAACAAAACAATCTGTCGTAATACGAGGTGCATTCAAGTTCTAAGGCCTCCGATTTTTTTTCTCCGGACTGGAAAGAGATAGAAACATGCGCATTGTTTTAAAATGAGGCCGCGTTCATTGTCAATACGTCCCAGAGATGGCAGCACCGTACGGCAGATTGAATTTTACCACCAGCGGCGAGAATGAGAACTGTTTTAAATATTTAAAATGGGAACGTTTTCCTTACGTGAACAGCGTGCAATCATTCGTTTTCTGAATTTGCGTGGTGTGAAACCAATTGAAATTCATCGACAGTAGAAGGAGACATGTGGTGATGGAGTTATGGATGTGTCGAAAGTGCGTTCGTGGGTGCGACAGTTTAATGAAGCCAGAACATCGTGTGACAACAAACCGAAACAACCTCGGGCTCGCACAAGCCGGTCTGACGACATGATCGAGAAAGTGGAGAGAATTGTTTTGGGGGATCGCCGAATGACTGTTGAACAGATCGCCTCCAGAGTTGGCATTTCTTTGGGTTCTGTGCACACAATCCTGCATGACGACCTGAAAATGCGAAAAGTGTCATCCAGGTGGGTGCCACGAATGCTGACAGATGACCACGTGGCTGCCCATGTGGCATGTTGCCAAGCAATGTTGACGCGCAATGACAGCATGAATGGGACTTTCTTTTCGTCGGTTGTGACAATGGATGAGACGTGGATGCCATTTTTCAATCCAGAAACAAAACGCCAGTCAGCTCAATGGAAGCACACAGATTCACCGCCACCAAAAAAAGTTCGGGTAACTGCCAGTGCTGAAAAAATGATGGTGTCCATGTTCTGGGACAGCGAGGGCGTAATCCTTACCCATTGCGTTCCAAAGGGCACTACGGTAACAGGTGCATCCTACGAAAATGTTTTGAAGAACAAATTCCTTCCTGCACTGCAACAAAAACGTCCGGGAAGGGCTGCGCGTGTGCTGTTTCACCAAGACAACGCACCCGCACATCGAGCTAACGTTACGCAACAGTTTCTTCGTGATAACAACTTTGAAGTGATTCCTCATGCTCCCTACTCACCTCACTTGGCTCCTAGTGACTTTTGGCTTTTTCCAACAATGAAAGACACTCTCCGTGGCCGCACATTCACCAGCCGTGCTGCTATTGCCTCAGCGATTTTCCAGTGGTCAAAACAGACTCCTAAAGAACCCTTCGCCGCTGCCATGGAATCATGGCGTCAGCGTTGTGAAAAATGTGTACGTCTGCAGGGCGATTACGTCGAGAAGTAACGCCAGTTTCATCGATTTCGGGTGAGTAGTTAATCAGAAAAAAAATCGGAGGCCTTAGTACTTGAATGCACCTCGTACGAGTGTCATATCTTAAACGCAGTGCCAGCCCGTTCTGTGATGCAGTGCAAGGTTAACCGACAGTGAAATGGAACAGGTTATCTTTTTTGTCTCTCTGTTTTTTTTTTCAGCTCAGAAGTCGCCACTATCACATAAAATTTGCTCATTATTGGTTTTTGAAGGTATCACTCATCTATTGGTACCTCGTAGTCTGCTGAGCCGTTAAACAGTACATTAACTCAAAATCTACGGTCTTTGTAAGTGAATCCAAATGTGTAACACAATAACAGCTCCTTAGGACCCGCAACCATACCCAAAGCTGAAGTCGAACCCAACACACAAAACAAGCCCGTTACCTCGAGATCGCTAGTTTTCATCCGCTCAGATCTCTCTCACCTTTATTAATAGCGTAAGTACAACACTACACTAAGATCTTAGCACTATACATAATAACGCTTAAAATACAGTGGAATTCCTTCACAAAAGTGAAATTTGATAAGACTCACCAATAGGGAATACTGGTGATGAAATTATTTTACTCTTTATTCAGTACACCCTGCTTTGAGCAGGCATAAAAGACTGAGTCGTGATGTGGCAGGCTGATGTAATTCTGATACATTCTACATTACTTCTCACGTTGCTTCCAGTTGGTATATTTCAATTCAACTTGTCCATTGTGCAGCTGTACGGTGCGATTTCTCTGATAATAAAGCCGTGTAGTACTGTTAGCTGTGAGACAACGAGGGGTAGATTGAGCCGCTTTTTATACCATGACTTTATTTGGTGCTTTCGTGTCTTTCTGTTCGGTACAAATCTCGCAACTGATTTTAAATTAAATTCTCGAGGAAGTAGCGGCTTGAAATTTTAAGTATACACTACTGGCCATTAAAATTGCTACCCCACGAAGATGACGTGCAACAGACGCGAAATTTAACCGACAGCAAGAAGATGCTGTGATATGCAAATGATAAGCTTTTCAGAGCATTATCACAAGGTTGGCGCCGGTGGTGACACCTACAACGTGCTGACATGAGGAAGGTTTCCAATCGATTTCTCATACACAAACAGCAGTTGACCGACGTTGCCTGGTGAAACGTTGTTGTGATGCCTCGTGAAAGGAGGAGATATGCGTAGCATCACGTTTCAGACTTTGATAAAGGTTGGATTGTAGCCTATGGCGATTGCGGTTTATCGTATCGCGACATTGCTGCTCGCGTTGGTCGAGATCCAATGACTGTTGGTAGAATATGGAATCGGAGAGTAATACCGAACGCCGTCCTGGGTCCCAACGGCCTCGTATCACTAGCAGTCGAGATGACAAGCATCTTATCTGCATGGCTGTAACGGATCGTGCAGTCACGTCTCGGTCCCTGAGTCAACAGATGGGGACGTTTGCAAGACAACAACCATCTGCAGGAATAGTTAGACGACGTTCGCAGCGGCATAGACTATCAGCTCGGAGACCATGGCTGCAGTTAACCTTGACGCTGCAGCACACACAGGAGAGTCTGCAATGGTGTACTCAACAACGAACCTGGGTGCACGAATGGCAAAACGTAATTTTTTAGGATGAATCCAGGTTTTGTTTACAGCATCATGATTGTCGCATCCGTGTTTGGTGACATCGCGTTGAACGGACATTGGAAGTGTGTATTCATCATCGCCCGGCGTGATGGTGTGGGGTGCGGTTGGTTACCCATCTCGGTCACCTCTTGTTCGCATTGACAGCACTTTGAACAGCGGGCGTTACATTTCAGATGTGTTACGACCAGTGGCTCTACCCTTCATTCGAGCCGTGCGAAACCCTACATTTCAGCAGGATAATGCGCGGCCGCATGTTGCAGGTCCTGTACGGGCCTTTCTGGATACGGAAAATGTTCGACTGCTGCCCTGGCCAACACATTCTCTAGATCTCTCACCAACTGAAAACGTCTGGTCAGTGGTGACCGAGCAACAGGCTCGTCACAATACGCCAGTCACTACTCTTGGTGAACTGTGGTATCGCGTTGAAGCTGCATGGGGAGCTGTACCTGTAGACGCCATCCAAGCTCTGTTTGACTCAATGCCCAGGCGTATCAAGGCCGTTCATGCGGCCAGAGGTGGTCGCTCAGGGTACTGATTTCTAAGGATCTATGCACCCAAACTGCGTGAAAATGTAATCACATGTCAGTTCTAGTATAATACATTTGTCCAATGAATACCCGTTTATCATCTGCATTTCTTCTTGGTGTAGCAATTTCAATGGCCAGTAGTGTATGAGTCCGCCTGTGAATTGCTTAGATGTCATCCTTCAACCCGACTTCGTATGATTCCAAACACCCGAGAGGTACTCAAGAACAGGTTTTCACCAGCGACCTAAATGCGATTTCCTTTAAAGGGGAACCACTGTTTCCTAACATCTCCCAAGAAACCGAAGTCGACTATTCATCTTTCCAACCACGACTCTCAAATGCTCGTTCCATTTCATGTCGCTTTGCAACGTGACGTCCAGATATTTAAACGACTTGACTGAATCAACCAGTCCGCAGCTCGTGGTCGTGTGGTAGCGTTCTCGCTTCCCACGCCCGGGTTTCCGGGTTCGATTCCCGGCGGGGTCAGGGATTTTCTCTGCCTCGTGGTGACTGGGTGTTCTGTGATGTCCTTAGGTTAGTTAGGTTTAAGTAGTTCTAAGTTCTAGGGGACTGATGACCATAGCTGTTAAGTCCCATAGTGCTCAGAGCCATTTTTTTTTTTAATCAACCAGGTCGCTGGTAATTCTGAATCCGAACATTACACGTTTGATTTTCCTACTCATCCCCATTAACTTATATCGTTCCACATTTGGGGCTAGCTGCCATTCATCACACCAACTGAAAAGTTTGTCTAAGTCGTCTTGCATGTTCCTACACGTTCGGCACGTTACCGTACACGATGGCATCATCAGCAAACAACCGCAGATTGCTGCCCAGCGGTCCTATCACAGTTCCCTGGAGCACTCCTGACGATATCGTTGTTTCTGATGAACACTCGCCGTCGAGGACAAGTTACTGGGTTATCACAAGCTGCGACATGGTCGCGAAAAAACAGTGAGCCGTATATGTAATAAGTTTCCTTTAATTTACGTCTATGGTTACAAATTTTTTGTTAACATATTACCGGTTTCGGTCTTTTATGGCCATCATCAGATCTGCAGCAAAAATGGGAAAAACGTAAATACAAATGGTTCAAATGGCTCTGAGCACTATGGTACTTAACATCTATGGTCATCAGTCCATTAGAACTTAGAACTAGTTAAACCTAACTAACCTAAGGACATCACGCAACATAAATACACTCTCAAACTGTATACAGCTTAAGAACAATACATAGACCATAATGTAAAGTAGTACTGACAAAATGCGGTTCCAGACTGCAGCGCCCTTAACCGCACGGCCACTTCGGCCGGCAAATGCTTATAAATAACATCACATGCACGAGTCATGTTGTCAGTAGCACTACTGTTCAAAACAAGCTGCCGTACAGTAGCCACAAGATGTTTGTGTTGTAAGGTCACCAGATGTCGCTAATGTCGGCATACACTAGTTTTCAATAGTTAATTGAAACAGCGAAAATAAAGGGGGATACAACAGTTGAAGTCTGTAATAAGGTATAACGTATAAAAGGCATTACAGTAATAAAAAACAATAAAAAGAAGAACACGACAAAAGTAATATTGTTAAAAAGAGGAAGAGTTAAGAAACATTGCATGACATGTGCTCTAGAGCCAATATTCTAGATAATGACATAAATATTAAACACCGTTGGTAGTGCACCAGGTAATATTAAACACCCATAAAACAAATCGGTAAAGGGGCCACAAATGAAAGAAAACATAGTGCTGCACATATTGGGTTATATTGCTTAAGAAGTCTTCAAGCCACTAACATATCTGTGAACTTATTCCATATGCCCCTACCTTCGTCAACAGCCTGCAATGGGACACCGTGTCAAATGCTTTCCTTAAAGCTAGAAATATGGAATCTGTCTATTGCCCTTCATCCATAGTTCGTAGTATATCATATGAGCAAAAGGGAGAGCTGAGTTTCGAAAGAGCGATGCTTTTAACACCATAATGATGCGAGGACATAAACTTCTCAGTCTCAAGAAAATTTATTTTAGTCGAACTAAGAATATGTTCAATGATTCTGCAGCAAACAGAAGTTATGGATATTGGTTTGTAACTTGGCGGATCCGTCCCCTTACCTTTCTTATATACTGGAGTCACCTGTGCTTTCTTCCAGTCGTTTGGCACCTTGCGATGCTCCAGAGATTCACGATAAATGCAAGGTAGGTAAGGGGCCAATGCCGTAGAATATTTCGTGTAAATCGAGATGGGATTCCATCCGGACTCAGTGGTTGATTTACTTTCAAATCTTTCAGTTGTTTCTCAACGCCAGGAATGCTTATTACTATGTCCTCCATAAGGGATTCTGTCCGATGTTAAAATGATGGTACGTTTGTACAATTTTCCTGTGTGAAAGATTTGGGGACGTGAAATTTAAAACTTCATTTTCTGTTTTGCTATCTTCAACTGCCACACCAGACTGGTCAAGAACGGACTGAATGGAAGTCTTAGACTCGCCTAGCCATTTTACGTACCACCACAATTTCCTCGGGTTCAGTGGCAGATCTTTTGCTTAGGTGTGACAGTGGTACTTGTTGTCTGCTTCGCGCACAGGTCTTTTCACAGACGCCCGAATCTCTACTTACGTTCGCCTGTCATCATTTGTGCGTTCCCTTTTGAACCGAGAGTGCAACAGCCTCTGCTTCCGGACAATCCGCAAAATTTCGTTATTGAGCGATGGTTGGTTTTTTACATCCTTTATCTAGCCCTCGATTTACAATCTGCTTAAACTTTGCCCATAATTCTTCTACATCCATCTTACTGGAACTAAGTGATGCCAATTCACTGTCTAAGAGAGATACTAATAACTGATTACCTTTTCTATCTAGCAGAAACACTCTCCTAGCTTTCTTGACTGATTTATTAACTTTCGTAATCATAGTTGCTATAATAACATCATGATTGCTAATCGCTGTTTCTATACTGACGCCGTCGAGAAGGTCCAACTCATTTGTAGCTACAAGTTCTACGATATATCCATTATGTGCGGGCTGCCGAGCTAGCTGCTCAAGACAGTTTTCAGACAACACGTTCAAAAGTATTTCACGTGACTGTCTGTCTAAACCCACCCCCCTACCTTCCCCCACTTCCCCCGCCCACAATGAGTCAATAGACATCCCAATCTACGCTAGGTATGTTTCCAGAATGAGATTTTCACTCTGCAGCGGAAACTTCGCATTCTGGAAACATCCCCCAGGCTGTGGCTAAGCCATGTCTCCGCAGTATCCTTTCTTTCAGGAGTGCTAGTTCTGCAAGGTTCGCAGGAGAGGAGAGCTTCTGTAAAGTTTGGAAGGTGGGAGACGAGATACTGGCAGAAGTAAAGCTGTGAGTACCGGGCGTGAGTCGTGCTTCGGTAGCTCAGATGGTAGAGCACTTGCCCGCGAAAGGCAAAGGTCGCGAGTTCGAGTCTCGGCCGGGCACACAGTTTTAATCTGCCAGGAAGTTTCTTTACGCTAGGTATGTTGAAGTCCTACAGCTAATATTGCATGAACCGTATATTTACACGCTATAGACCCTAGAAGTTCTTTGAATGACTCTAGACCTATCACAGCAGAATCGGGTGGCCGGTAAAAATATCTAACAATTATCTTGGTTTCATCCACAACTGGTATATGCCACCAGATGGTTTCACTGTCACACTCAACTTCGACCTCAATAGAGACAATATTTTTGTCAACTGCAATGAACACTTCCCGTATATGACCTCTAATTTGTCTTTCCTATATACGTTCCACGACTCGCTAAATATCTCAGAGCTTTACGCCTCGGGTTTCAGCCAGCTCTCGGTCCCAAGAATAATGTGAGTGCGAGAGTTTTCCTGGAGGACAGTAAATTCGGGAACTTTATTACGAATACTTCAACAGTTTATTGATAAAATTGTGACATTATTCTGAACGCCGTTTTACTTCCCTTGCTGCATATCGATAGGCGAGTGTTTATCAGAGTACCTAACACCAGGACCTAACCTAAAAGACCCTTAAGTGGACCCCATAAGTGTTACCCAAGTCCCGAGTAACTGCTTCCATTGTGTCTCTCCCATGAGGCACCGCCGTATCGTAGCGCTGTCCCTGTGGGCGGGAGAGTTTGTATGCTCCAAGGAAGCTGAGAGCTATATCGGCGGTAGCGTAGCTACTGGCAGGTCAAACCTAGCCAGGCAGGTCTCAGCAGAGGAGCCAGACAAAGTGTGCCTCACAACGACCCGTCTTATATCCTATATCCTATATATCCTATTCCCTACCCTCTCCTCAGTTACCATTCCTTTTCTTTCTCTAATTACCTTAACACACCACTGCCTTGTGGTTGGTCTCGGGAAGGATGAAGGCTAAGGGAGAAAACCCTGAAAGAAAATCTGGAGTGGGGCCCCAAAGGCGGTTGGAAGGCGTACTACATCCCCTTCCGGCAGCTCCTGCAACCAAAGTGATACCAGACGTATTGGCTTGCCTTTCCTCTGGATATTATCATTTAGGTCGAGAGGGAGACCGTGATGATTGGGCAACTCACGTGTCTTCATATTTATCGCTCAGGCTTGTAGCATCCTGCAGAGGACATTTCAGCGACGTCCAAGGATTTCGGCACAACACGGGAGGAACGGCGTCAAGCTCTCAGCGGACGAACGCACACAGGAACAAATCAGGAAGAGGACAAAGCGAAGAGACAGAGCGGCTTCTGTTCGAAGTGCCTCAAATTTCACATGTCCAAACTGCAGTTGGGATTGCCACTCTCGGGTGGGACTTTTTAGCCACAGCAGACGCTGCAGACTCTGAACCAAGCATGTTACATCATCATCCCTCAAGGATGGAAGGATGCCATTATGTGTAGTGTACCATTCACCTGTCAAGTGGAGTCCTACAAATCCCAACACGATAACGCAGGTCTAGAACTCTACATTCAAGACTGTCACAGAGTCGACGAATCCTCTGGTTGAGATCCTCCATTCGGCCCCAAACCAAAGGATCCCGACCCACTCTGGGATCGATGCTACATATTGCAAGCTCTGCCTGCATCCCCCGCGCTTCGTCGCCAGTCTTCACCACCTCCGCCAGCCACCCGTACGAACTGAGGATTGCCTCAGAACCTATGCGGCAGGCGTCTTTGGTGCCGGCGTGAGACACAATTAACAGACGACTGCACCCTCCACGCTCGATAGCCACAGGCAAGGCCGCTTCCACATCTCGGATGAGGCATCCGGCAGACTTACCCAATCTATATACTCAGTAGGTTAAAGTCGCTTCTAGCTAGTACTGCATGATCTGGGTATTTACGCTGTATTGATCCTAGAATTTCTTTGAATGACTCTTTAACTGTCACAGGTTAATCGGATGGCCGGTAGAAACATCTAACACTGCTTATACACTGTGTGATCAAAAGTATCCGGCCACCCCAGAAACATATGTTCTTCATGTTAGGTGTATTGTGCTGGACTTCGAACGTGGTCAGGTGATTGGGTGTCACTTGTGTCATACGTTGCATGGGGGCTTAATTAAATATGATTGAAAATATTTTTTGTAGCTGTATGTCCGATTACGCTGTGTCTGGTAAACGGTTGGCCCTGACTAGTATTATTACGCAATCTGACTGCTTAGAACAACAACAAAGAATGAAATGAAAATTTTCGTTAACACAATTAATTAATTAAGTCCCCAGCAACTATAAAACCTACGAAATCAATAAGCACAAGAGTAACTGTTCTGTGTGTGGGAGTGTGACTCAACGAACACATCTGGCACGGTTCTTCTTCAACAAGACAAGAAATTTTAAATACCATTTATACTGAAGTAACTAAAGGAAATAAAAATACCATAATTACTCAAGAAAACCAGAATTACACTCTAATACAAGAACACAAGCCAGATGCTTTGTTGACTGAACCTGTCATGACGCATTATTTAAAACATGGAAATAATGAAAAAACACGCAATATTTTACCTTCATATGTATTGACGAAAAGCACTCTGATCGTTACAATATCTTCATTAGAATAACATCTGCTATCTCTCCCATCAAATAACTGGATAAAACATGGAACAAGCACTCCTTACTACAACCTCTCGACAAGCCTTGCCCACTCGCACATCTCAACACGAACTGTCTTCTACGAGCTCTGCCCACGCACTGACTACCACGAGCTCTCTCCAAGCACTGTGGAGGCGGCTTAATAATACTCTTTGGCGCAATCTCTGGCGCAGTGGCTCAGTGTAGCCACCTTTCATATGCCCCTCCTCCACAGGCCAGAATTTGATGGTATTTTTGCCAGCATTGGTGGTGAAAATACCACCAAATTCGTCCAGAAAATACAGACAAAAATAAAAGATAATATTAATACCTAAATATCACATAATTAGTTAAAATTTTGGCTTTGCACTGACCTTTCAATAATCTAATATATGAAATACAGTAAGAAATACAACTTCTTTTTATACATGTGGCTTTACATAATAGTTTGCACAATACACAAAAAAATCAGTTTATACAAATGTTCACATAAAATGCTTTCAATGATTAGTTTATACAAAAAAAAGACACCAACAGGTGACATCTTTTCAGTAGAAGCAGTCCATCAGTGGCACCCAGTAAAGTTTAGCAGGTACAGACACCAACAAGTGACATCATTTCAGTAGAAGCAGTCCATCAGTTGCACCCAGCAATGTTGAGCAGGTGCAGACACCAACAAGTGACATCATTTCAGCAGAAACAGTCCATCAGTTGCACCCAGCAATGTTGAGAGCAGGTGCAGACACCAACAAGTGACATCATTTCCGCAGAAACAGTCCATCAGTTGCACCCAGCAATGTTGAGAGCAGGTGCAGACACCAACAAGTGACATCATTTCAGTAGAAGCAGTCCATCAGTTGCACCCAGCAATGTTGAGCAGGTGCAGACACCGACAAGTGACATCATTTCCGTAGAAGCAGTTCCATCTGTGGCACCCAGTAAAGTTGAAGAGGTACACACAGCAACAAGTCACATTAGTTCAGTAGAAGCAGTCCATCAGTGGCACCCAGCAATGTTGAGTAGGTGCAGACACCGGCAAGTGACATCATTTCAGTAGAAACAGTTCTAACAGTGGCACCCAGCAATGTTGAGTAGGTGCAGACAGCAACAAGTGACTTCATTTCCATACAAGTAGCTTCATCTGTGCACCCAGTAATGTTGAGTAGGTGCAGACAGCAAGAAGTGACTTCATTTCCATACAAGTAGTCCATCAGTTGCACCTAGCAATGATGAGCAGGTCCAGAGAGCAGTCCATGATATTCACTATCACTGATCAGACAGTTCAAGCATGAACAATAGTTTGAATACACATACTAATCACACTGTTCATCAGCAGAAATAAAACATGTCCTAGTGGCACCAATCATGTAGAAAAAGTACAAGTAACAGTCCATAATATTCACTATCACTGATCACACAGTTCATCAGCAGAAATTAATCATTCCTAAGTGTCACACATTACGTTGAAAAAGTGCAGGTAACAGTTCATAATATTTACCTTCACTAATCAGACAGTTCAGGCATGAACAATAGTTTGAATACACATACAAATGCTTTTACAATGCTCTTACACTAAACATACAAATTCTAATAAACACACAAATGATGTCAGATAATTGTCATGTTAACTATTACAAATACTCAAATATCAGTAAATCTATAATATTTATGGATGTCAGTGCAAGCCACAACAAACAAATAAAATAATATTTAGGAGATAGGTGGGTAGGATTAGGAAAGGAAAACACACAAAACACACTCACTCATCTTTCATCCACATTAAGTACTACTGTGTAATTGAATAGTGTTAACTGTGTAAATGCAATTCTGTCAAAATCTAATGTTCATCATGTGTATCAAGTAGTAATGGCAGCAATGTATAACAGTCAATAATAGTTAAGTCAACGTCATAGTCATCATGTCAAGACCAATGTTTGCCAAGCCAGATCAAATGTACTGTTGTTGAACAACTGTCAGTGAGCCAAGATATGCAAATACTTCCTCTCTTCAAAAAAAAAGTATTTACTGCTTAGTGATTTAACAAAGTGTGTGTATATACTATCTTCCTTCTACTTTAGTGTTCTAGTCTGCTATCTTCATCCTCCTTGTTCCATAAGACCAACAAAAAAAATATACATCTCACTTACTTTACCTCTTATCCACCAAAACTCCAATAATCATCAACTTCACACAATCTCAATAATACCTCAATAATAGCTCTTCAATACGTCGATACATATAAACCTTATTGCCAATATCATCTCACTTCCAACACAACTCTTTCCTCTAGTCAGTCTCCTCGAACAAGTACAGATAAAATCCTAGTGCAAACGTCAGTTCATCCTCCCATACAATCTGAAGACACACTGTCAACACACAACCTCTGTGTAATCCATCTGAGCCAAATCTTCTACTCATTATGAATTATAAACAAAAGAAATGCATACATGACCTCTAACAGACTTAGTTCGAATAACTCTCAGTAATTAAGTACGATTACGGAGTGTGAATGATCATAATATTTCACAGTGTGTACACCACTTCAAGAATTATGGCAAACAGAAGCAAACATGTGGAATATTCCTTGTGTCAAGTGTCACTTCCTATTTCAATTGCTCACGAAAAATGCGGTGTAATGACTGTCAATGGTCTAAACCTAGTATTGGTATGTCATGTCGTTAGCTTCCTTCCAATTAGCATAAATTTATACAGCTTCAATAAAACCTCAGCTCATGTGACTTCTATGAAGTTTCTTGTACTAATGTCGTTCGTCGAATTATAGCAGTTCATTTTCTTATCTCAAAAATATAAGGCACTGAGCGTAAGCAAAACAAGCAATAGCGAGTAAATATACCAGTAGAGAACAGAATGTCAACAAGTGGATGCAGCACAATTCCTACAACGAGGCTCTGCCAAGCAAACAATCCATAATTAATACCATAGTGTGACCTAAACTCTCTGTTTGTACACCTTATATCAACATTTCTTCACACCAAATTAAAGAGTAGTTATGACAACAACAGATATGTATTAATATGCAATCCATACGCATAGCAGTAAACATATATCTTACGCAATAAACATGTCATTAGCATCATATCAGCATAAGCAAATAAATGTTCATATGTAATCTTAATAAGTAAACATGAAGGCGCAAGCAGATAAATCACAAAGTATAACTTACATACCTAACTACATCAGGACAATAAATCAGGTGACAATTATAATTTAAATAAATAAACACAGCAGGCACATAATTAAAAAAAAAATATGACATCAGTCAAAAAGCAGTGCAGCCAAGCGATGCATAATATACACAAGTTACAACCCAGTTCATTAATAATCATTGTCAAAATCAGTTAACGTACGCAAGCACGTCGCTTCAAAAGTAAATTCATAGAACATGAAATCAGCACAAAGTATGAATCACGTAATCGCGAGCAGCAAATTACGTCTAAAGTACGTACCTAAGTGGAAATATGTTACCTGAAAAATGAACTCAATTAATAGTTACCTTTTTAGTTTATTAGTTTCTTCTTGGAAATTACATTCTTTCTGAAAATTTCTCGATAGCAAGTCCTCTTAACGTCGGAGACACACAGAATTTACCTGAAGTTCTTAAATATTTTATAGAACCGTATCCTGAAAAATACTGAATGTTAATAACATAATTCATCAAGTCACTATAGCTTTATACTGAATTTAATCGGAGAAATTAAACTGTGTATTTGTTTACGGCTGTCAGTGCATTCGCACTGAGCGCTCGATCAGCTGTAGGCGCGTGACGTAGGAAGCAATTGTTTTCGGTCAACGACTGCCTTGTGCGGCGCGCAGACTTGACTGTTGCTTTGAGTATATGCCGCCGCCAAAACACAGCGCGGTATCCTTGTACTCTCTGCGTGTTTACATGTAGCTGTTAGTTTCTCTAAAGTATGTCATTCCACAAAAATTTTTCAAAAGTATATCATTCCACAAAAATTTTGGAAACTAGGAACCTCACGTTTTGTGGTAGGAACAGCATAATTACAAATATCGTCTAATTTTTTTGGATCAGGAAGAATACCGAGAAATTTCGCCTGAGAACGACCAAATTCAGATTTTTCGAAGTTCACTGTAATGCCAACTCTTGCAAAAATACGTAATAATGAATCCAAAATTTTGTTATGCTCACTCCAAGAACGTTTAGCAATAATAATATCGTCAACATATGAAGTAATATTGTCACGAAGATAAACAGGTAAAATTTCGTTTAAACTATGAATGAGTGCTGCTGAAGGTACAGTAACTCCACATGGTAATTTCCAAAGTCACTTTTGGGTAAAACAGTCATATCCGGTTATTGTTCACTTACTCACTAGATAGATTGATAGTCGAAGAATTGTTTTGACAGATGCAAAGAATAGTAAAAGAGTAGGCAGCGGTCCAGAAAACTAAAAGGGAAATAGCACCACTACAGCTCGGGGCCCTATGCTCGCTACGGCACATATTCACTTAGAGTAGTGAATCCCCTGAGGACTTTAATAGCCGCACATAATTTCAAGTTTGTGACTTAGTGGCACATCTGACGGAAGTGCGTACATAAATTGATCTAACCATGCACATGGATGTATGTCATTCTTAGAATTGCGGAAGATCTTAAATTTCCGAACAGTCAAAAAGTGTTTATAGTCAAAGTTTTCGCCTCGTGGCGACAAAGACCTACCGCGTCTGTCCCAGTCCCAATGACGATTATTGTCAAGTTCGCGCGCCTGGCGCTCTCTTGTTGCCTCCCGTAAATGAAACAAATTATTTTCTTCAAACCCCTCTGCTACCTGTGATTCTAAATTTCTTCTGCTATCTTTTCCTACAATTTCGCCTTCGATCTGTTTGACTTGCTTTCGTAATGCCTCAACTTCCCTTTTAACGCGTTCATTAAATTTTCCCTGATTTTCAACATGTTTATTTATGTTCTGGTACTCTTCAGTTTCTGCGAATGGTAATGGAGCTGTATCATCCGAATCTCTGTCCCCATGTAAACTAAGATTTGTCAATTTATCTGAAATTTCCTCAACTCTTTCCGATAAGTCACCTAATTGTTCTTTCTGTTTATTTACGTCTTCCGTAAGTGTCGTGACTCGGGTTTCAGTATTGACACATTTGGTAGTTAACTGCTCATATTGTTGTGTTATATTATTTAATCTGTCATTTGGTACGGATTCTTCGATTTTCTCAAATATTTATTCCTTATCCTTTGCACGTTGTAAATTTAACTCCGAAAATTTCTGTACTATCACGCGATCTCTTTCCCCCTGTTCTCTATCCTGTTCCTTTTGTCTGATTTCTACTGCAATTAATCTATTATTGTGAGCATTCAAAATCGGTTGTACTTCTTCTCTGATTTCTTTCTTTAATTCATCTTTCATATTTTTGTAACACGTTCCTATTCGTGAATCTAACCGTGTTTCCATTGTTCCCATGTCAGTTTTTAATTCAGATCCCAAAGTTCCCATTCGTGTTTCCATTCGTGTTTCCATTGTTCCCATGTCATTTTTTAATTCAGATCCCAAAGTTTCCATTCGTGTTTCCATTGTTCCTATTCGTGATCCCACTGTTTTTAATTCAGATCCCAAATTTAATATTGCACCCATCAACTGCTCCATATTAAATGGTTAAAAATTCTTTTCGCCCTGAACATTTCCCGCAAAACCAGTTTCCTTCGTCATAGCTGTAAAGCTATCTGTGTTCGATACTATTTCAGAATATTCGATCGTTAATCTCGTATTCTGTGAATTTTCTAATTGAGAAAAATTTTGAAATGGTTCCGGACTGTCTTCCCGACTTATTAAATTGTTTTCAACTCCATTATTCATCATACTGTTGTCCTGTGTTGGCGAGTTCACCATGTCAACAATTTCGTCATTCTGACTATTCATCATTTTTGCCTGTTTCATTGCCCGCGTAATCATTTACAAAACATAAAAAATTCGTCACTGTTCGAAAATTACACACAATGCCTCCTTATCTCCAACAATACCATTTACATGCAATGTCTCCCTCAAACACGATCAATCGAACAATTGAAATAATTGCACTAAATTGTCAAACCCGTAGACAAGACAACAACAAAAAATAAATTTTGAAAAATACCATTAGAAGAATGCCAATTACCAAATCTACACATTCAATACAGACTACAATTACTAAACTCAAATTACTACAACAATACTACAGTCTACTATTTTTACATTCAGAAGATTTCAAGGGACGATCCGAAGCAGCGGTCGCCACGTGCATGGGGGCTTAATTAAATAAGATTGAGAATATTTTTTAGTAGCTGTATGTCCGATTACGCTGTGTCTGGTAAACGGTTGGCCCTGACTAGTATTATTACGCAATCTGACTGCTTAGAACAACAACAAAGAATGAAATGAAAATTTTCGTTAACACAATTAATTATTTAAGTCCCCAGCAACTATAAAACCTACGAAATCAATAAGCACAAGAGTAACTGTTCTGTGTGTGGGAGTGTGACTCAACGAACACATCTGGCACGGTTCTTCCTCAACAAGACAAGAAATTTTAAATACCATTTATACTGAAGTAACTAAAGGAAATAAAAATACCACAATTACTCAAGAAAACCAGAATTACACTCTAATACAAGAACACAAGCCAGATGCTTTGTTGACTGAACCTGTCATGACGCATTATTTAAAACATGGAAATAATGAAAAAACACGCAATATTTTACCTTCATATATATTGACGAAAAGCACTCTGATCGTTACAATATCTTCATTAGAATAACATCTGCTATCTCTCCCATCAAATAACTGGATAAAACATGGAACAAGCACTCCTTACTACAACCTCTCGACAAGCCTTGCCCACTCGCACATCTCAACACGAACTGTCTTCTACGAGCTCTGCCCAAGCACTGACTTCTACGAGTTCTCTCCAAGCACTGTGGAGGCGGCTTAATAATACTCTTTGGCGCAATCTCTGGCGCAGTGGCTCAGTGTAGCCACCTTTCAACGTCTGTACGGAGATTTCCACACTCCTAAACATCCCTAGGTCCACTGTTTCCGATATGATAGTGAAGTGGAAACGTGAAGGGACACGTGCAGCACAAAAGAGTACAGGTCGACATCGTCTGTTGACTGACCAGACACCGCCGACAAAGAGGGTCGGAATGTGTAATAGGCAGACATCTATCAAGACCATGACACAGTAATTCCAAACTGCATGTACTACGACAGTTAGGTGGAAGGTGAGAAAACTTGGATTTCACGCTCGAGCGGCTGGTCATAAGCCATATATCACGCCGGTAAATGCCAAGCGACGCCTCGCTTGGTGTAAGGAGCGTGCATGGGGGCTTAATTAAAAGAATAAATGCAATAATTTTAGTAGCTGTGTGACCGGTTACGAAGTCTCGTAACCGGTTGGCCCTGACTAGTATTAGCACACAATCTGACTGTATAAAATAAAAATAAAGAATGACAAGGAATTTCCATTAACACGATTGATTAATGAAGTCCCCTGCAACTATAAAAGCTATGAAACAACAAAGCACAAATGTAACTGTTCTGTGTGTGGTAGTGTGACTCAACGTACATGTGTCTGGCTCGGTTCTTTCTCAATACGACAAAATATTTTAAACACCATTTACAATGAACTAATTGAAAAGCCAGAAATACTATAATTGCATATAGAAACCAGAATTACAAGTCTAATAAATGAACACGAGCCAGATGCCTTGTTGACTGTACCTGTGAGCAAGAGGCATTGTCATTAAAGAAAACTGTAATACCTTTTTACCTCATTATATACTGACGAAAATTTTCCATTACACCAGCATCATAAATCAAAAGCCCATCTCCTCAAATACACTCTGACAATTGCAACTTCTTCTATCTATGCATTACACCAACCGGACAGCATCTACTCTCTCGCCCAACAGAACAACAACTGCCCTTGACATCCTCTGAACTACTACTGCACCAGTGGAGGCGGTGGAATAATAATCTTTGGCGCAGTCTCCGGCGCTGTGACTCAGTGTAGCCACCTTTCAAGCGTAAACATTGAACAGTGGAAAAACGTTGTGTTGAGTGACGAATCTCGGTACACAATGTGGCGATCAGATGCTGGGGTGTGGGTATGGCCAATGACCGGTCAACGTCATCTGCCAACGTATGTAGCGCCAACAGTAAAATTCGGAGGCGGTGGTGTTATGGTGTGGTCGTGTTTTTCATGGAGGGGGCCTGCACCCCCTGTTGTTTTGCGCGGCAGTATCATAGCATAGGCCTACACTGATGTTTTAAGCACTTTCTTGCCTCCCACTGTTAAAGAGCAATGCGGGGATGGCGATTGCATCTTGCAACACGATCGAGCACCTGTTCATAATGCACGGCCTGTGTCGGGGTGGTTACACGACAATAACGTCCCTGTAATGGACTGGCCTGAATCCTAAAGAACACTTTTGGGGTGTTTTGGAACACAGACTTTGTGCCAGACCTCACCGACCAATTTCGGTACCTCTTTCAGTGCAGCACTCCGTGAAGAATGGGCTGCCATTCCCCTAGAAACCTTCCAGCATCTAATTGAATGTATGCCTGGGAGGGTGGAGGCTGTCATCAAAGCTAAGGGTGGGTCAACACCATATCGAATTCCAGCATTAACGACGGAGGGCGCCACGAACTTGTAAGTCGTTTTCAGCCAACTGCCCGGATACTTTTGATCACATAGTATACGTCTTGAGTGTGCATTTGCGACCTCAGTTATGAAAACGGGTGGTTTCCTTATTGACTGCACGTATTCTGTTGTCTTTGCGCTGTTGATGCACAAGGGGGAAAGGATAGGACCACAACAGTGGGATCATCATAAACACTGTCACAGGACCTGATCTGAAATGTGAGGTGTGTATCTCATCCCTCGGGATCAGTTCCGGTACGTTTTGCTGTCGTGAAATGAAAAGAAGATATAAGCTCAGTTCCAGCACTCGCCTACTTCTCTTGGATACCACTGAGGAAGTTGCTGAGCTGAAGGTCGCTATCCTACGAACAACATGGTGTCTCAAAAAGGGTCATTCCGTATTACAAGACCACACATGGTGAACTAGAACTCCACCGACGTACTTTCAAAGGTTGTTCAGCGATACCTTCTGAGTATTGTAGCATAATAGGCCAACGGTCTCCAACGGCTCATTACAGCGTTATTGTATTTCGTCTGGTTTCTTGGCCCTGTTAGCTCTGCATCTGTATTGTACTGAAATTAGTGCACACCAGTGTAAATGTTGACCATGTGCTCTTTGTCTCGTTTAGAAAACGAACTTGTTCCATGCACTCTTGGTGTTGTCAACAGGAATGCCCAATTTACTCTTCGCCACCAAGTTTGCGTTCCGCACAGCTCGGCTCTGTCTAGGATTTGCTTTTCTTACATTGCAAGTCGTACGTTACAGTGATACAGAGTGATATAGATACGTTTATTGATTGACATGCACATTGTGCGTGGCTCTACCTAACAAATCTAGCAGCTCGCTTCTGAATTGCATCGATGTCTTGCTTCAATCCGGCCTGGTGGGTATGCCAAACACTCGAGCAGTACTCAAGAATAGGCCGCACTAGCGGGTTGCTTTACAGATGAATTACACTTTACTAAAATTCTCCCAATAATCCGAAGTCGATCACTAGCCTTTCATACCACAATGCTCACGTGCTCGTTCCATTTCATATCGCTTCGTAACGGTACGCCCAGATATTTAAACGATGTGACTGTGTCAAGTAGAACGCCACTAGCGCAGTATCTGAACATTACGGATTTGTATGTCCCACTCATCCGCATTAACTTACATTTTTCTACATTAAGAACCAGCTGCTGTTCATCACACCAACTAGAAATTTTGTCTAGGTCCTCTTGAAACAACGTACAATCACTTGTGTAAACGCAGGTTTCCGCGGCCGTTGTCACAGTCAATAAAATTCTTCTGGGTTTGGGACCGCATTGTCAACTGTAAAATGCCGAAGTTTCGGCTTCTATTACAAGACGCCTTTCTCAGGGTGTATTGCTAGCCCCGAACAATACACCCCGAGGAAGGCGTCTCGCAATAGTCGCCAAAAAGTTGGAATTTTACAGTTGACAATGCGGTCCCAAACCCAGAATAATTTTATTGACTACAGTCATTTGTCTTCGACACCTTCCTGTAGACCATAGCATCATCAGCGAACAAACGCAGATTGCTGCCCACACTGTCTGCCAGATCATTTACGTATACAGAAAATAGCAACGGTCCTAGCATACTTTCCTGGGATACTCCTGTTGTTACCTTCGTCGCCGTCGAGAACAACATACTGGAGTCTGTTACTTAAGAAGTCTTCGAGCTACTCACATATCACGTACCTTCGTTAATAGTCTGCAGGAAGGTACCTTGTCGAATGCTTTTCGGAAATCTAGAAATGTGGAATCTGCTTGTTGCCCTTCATCCATAGTTCGCAGTATATCATGTGAGAAAGGGGCAAACTGGACTTCGCACGAGCCCTGCCGATTAGTGGACATGACCTTTATAGTCTCTAGGAAATTTACTATACCCCAACTCAGCATATGCTCTAGAATTCTGCACTAAACCGATGTTGAGGCTAGTGGTCTGTAATTTTGCTGGTCCGTTATTTTACCCTTCTTATAAGGGTCTGTTTTTATTCAGAAATTTGAAGAAAGAGGATAACCTGATACTGAAAGTACAAGAAGAAGCCTCATATAAACAGGAGGGAGAACGTTATGGTGCCGGTGAATTTTGAAGGGTATGTGTCTCTATTAACATTCATTTTTTGTTAAAGTGTTAAAATCCATTTTATCATAAGTTTGTTTTCCTTAGCTTAGTGCCGACTTTTTGTCATAAATATTAACCAATCTGAATGAAATTTTTGAAGGAAGTAGCCTTGATACGTTTTCATACTTCTATGCATTAATATTATTGAAAATGCAAGTTTTTTATCTATCATTACATTTATTTACCGATAATTAAAGAAAATTATAGGCTGAAATCTGAGATAAACACTGAAAGCAAATTATTAATATTTCTCATAAAACGAATGTACAGAATTGCTGAACTATATCTTGTGAATGTACCTACAAACTCTGATATGTGAAAATCGTGGTGCAATTACCAAAAGTTGTTTTCCAAGAATACCATTAAAATCATATTAAAAATTCAAAACTCGAAACTAATGAAGTTATGTACTTCAAAACTTGGGTATTGCGCATCTTTACGTAATGCACACTTAGTAACATCGTTAGCATCACATAGTAGGTAAACAATTGTTACATCATGTTAGGTGAAAATATATGGGAACTACACAAGATCCCACCGATTCTGGAGAAATATTCTTCCAAGAAAATAATTTGCTGATGAATGATGGTGGCAATATTTTACTTGTAGATGATAGCAGGAAACCAAATGACAGAATTCTGGTGTTCGCGAACAAAAAGGGAAAAGCGTGTTTATCAACCTGCGAATCATTCTTCGTGGATGGAACGTTCAAAAGCTCGAGCAAGCAGTTTGGACAGTTGGTTATCCTCCACGACGACCTTTAATATTTCTTGGGAAGAAATAAACTCCGTTATAAACAGGAGTCGCTTGGCACTTTGCGCTGGTCGAGAGTTCCACCCAGAGTTCAATACAGCAGTTGACCTCTGACTGTCAAGAAGTGTTTCGTGTTCTAGTGTTGAGAAATGGAGTTCACCGGGACCAACAAAGGGAAGCTTTTGCTGTTTCACAACAGGCATCAGTATGTATGCAACCAAACAAGATGTGACATCTTGACGTTGTGTAGATTTTAAAAAGAATAAATGCAAAGGAAGACTATCCGCAAAAAATAACACAGTTTTAGGGGAAGGAAACCATGTTTGTATTTCAGATGAAGCTTCAAATGAAGTGTGTAAACATTTTGTCTGTGGAAAGAAGTGGGCAAAAGAAGCGGACGCTACAGTTTCATCAGTTTACGACGAAGAAGCAGGACAACTTCAGACGAGGCTACGACTTAGCAACATTGTTACCATCACGCAGTAGGTAAACTATTGTTACGTCATATTAGGCGAAAATATATGGGAACTACACAAGATCCCACCGATTCTGGAGAAATATTCTTCCAAGAAAATAATTTGCTGATGAATGATGGTGGCCATATTTTACTTGTAGATGATATCAGGAGACCAAATGACAGGTGTTTGCCAACAAAAAGGGAAAAGCGTGTTTATCAACCTGCGAATCATTCTTCGTGGATGGAACGTTCAAGAGCTCGAGCAAGCAGTTTGGACAGTTGGTTATCCTCCACGACGACCTTAATATTTCTTGGGAAGAAATATGGTTCGAATGGCTCTGAGCACTATGGGACTTAACATCTGAGGTCATCAGTCCCCTAGAACTTAGAACTACTTAAACCTAACTAACCTAAGGACATCACATAGATCCATGCCCGAGGCAGGATTCGAACCTGCGGCCGTAGCGGTCGCGCGGTTCCAGACTGAAGCGCCTTTAACCGCGTGGCCACACTGGCCGGCGGGAAGAAATAAACTCAGTTACAGTTGTTCACGTTTTGCTGTCAAACAAAAAGCGAGAAACATATGAACGCTTTCTTAAAGCTATTAAAAGTAACATGACTGCGTTCAACCCTTCATTTCTGATGATGGACTTCGAAGTTACCATCGTTGAAGCAGGTAACAGTTTGTGTCCAGGAACAGAGATTACTGGCTACAATTACCATTTTCATGAATGTTTGTGGAAACAAATTCAGTGTTACGACCTCGTTCCAGCCTATAATGAAAACGAGGAGCCGGCCGCGGTGGTCTAGCGGTTCTGGCGCTGCAGTCCGGAACCGCGGGACTGCTACGGTCGCAGGTTCGAATCCTGACTCGGGCATGGGTGTGTGTGATGTCCTTAGGTTAGTTAGGTTTAAGTAGTTCTAAGTTCTAGGGGACTTATGACCTAAGATGTTGAGTCCCATAGTGCTCAGAGCCATTTTTTTTTTTAAACGAGGAAGAATGTGTTCTGCTCTAGCACGTCTTCCGTTGGAAATGTGGGATGACGTTTGGCTGTGTATACAGGAGAGCACACTTGATAACCATTAGCTTCAGGTCTTTTATGACTATTTTGTGCATCCGTGGCTCAATAATGAACATATGCCAACAGAGATGTGTAACTTCAGTGGGAAGAGTCATCGCACTAAAAACTTCTCAGAATGATGGAGTCGAAGAATAAGTTCATCAATATCAAAAGTTCATCCAAATGTTTACTCAGTGGTGGAAAATCTTTGAGAAGATGCAGAGTACCTCGGCCACCAGTTTTACCGAGTAATTTTAAACTTTGATGGGTAAAGAAGACGAAAGTCAGTAATGAAGACTGACGAAACGATTCCAAAGGCTTTCAAGAAACTCCAAACTGATGGGAACTTAAAATAAAAAATTGGTTCTGCCTTGTGTGGCCTACGTACAGAAGTTATAATGGCGAAAAAACGTCAGAACCATTGTAATATTTGTAAATATTGAAAAGTAGTTTAATTTAATTATTAGAAATTTTGTACATACTGTAAATATATTTAATGGTGGACGAAAAGAGACCACCTCCTCACAGTGTTCACTGGAAACGACACAAAGTCTGCTGAATGTCTCTTGAAATTTGTAAAATATTCCCTGATGAGGACTGATAAGAATATCTCAAAGGACAAGCCTTTTCTAAGGAATAATCACAGCATTCAGCTTCTGAGGTTCTTGGAACAAATTCTGTTTGGGCGGACGCCGAATACACAATTTCTGGAGCGGAAACGCAGGCAAGTGACATGCAAGTAAATCCATATTTTCTCAGTCCGTTAGAAAGTGAGCAAACCACCTTGACTCTTGTAAAGGCAAATAAATTGTCATAAAAAGTGACTGGTCGCAGTTTTTCAACCTTTCAACGTATGTTAAAACCAATTTCTAGTAACGTATGTCGTAGACTACAGCAAGTCTTTTCAGGATGTGGCTAGGCGAGCAAAAGCGCTCACGTTCGCTTGTCGTCTGGCTCGAGGTAAAAAAGAAGTCAGACGTCGTTACGTAGCGCTGCCAGGCCAGCTGGTAGCCCACGAAAACTGCAAATAATGTGCTTGTGCTGCCTCCAGAGGAATGACCAAAATTAGGTTTGGCGTAGCCTTAGATACAGACATACAGTACATACGGCGTAGAGCTTATGAGGAGGCTCAGCCCATAAATTTAACTTTTCTTCTACTTTGCCGATAGAAACCAAATTTAAAAACAGTGTGTACTACGTAAAGACGCAACAATACCCAAGTTTTGAAGTACATAACTTCATTGGTTTCGAGTTTTGAATTTTTAATATGATTTTAATGGTATTCTTGAAAACCAACTTCTGGTAATTACACCACAATTTTCACACATGAGATTTTGTAGGTACATTCACAAGATATAGTTCAGCGATTTTGTGCATTCATTTTATGTGAAATATTAATAATTTTGGAAAAAACGACAACGCATGAACCTGCGTTCAGTGTATACCGCCTTTAGAATCTGAAGATGGTCATTGTATGGCCGAAACCGGTTATGACTGTGTCATAAACATGTGATTGAGTCTATAAATAAACAAAAAATTAATAATTTGCTTTCAGTGTTTATTTAAGATTTCAGCCTAAAATTTTCTTAAATTATTGATAAATAAATGTGACGATAAATAAAAAGCTTACATTTTCAGTAACATTAATGCATAGAAGTATGAAAACGTATCAAGCGTACTTCCTTTAAAAATTTCATTCAGACTGGTTAATATTTATGACAAAAAGTCGCACTAAACTAAAGAAAACAAACTTATGATTAAATGGATTTTAAGACTTTATCAAAAAATGAATGTTACTACGAGACACATACCCTTTAAAATTCACTGGCACCATAACGTTCTCCCTATCTGCTTATATCAGGCTTCTTCTTGTAATTTCAGTATCAGGGGAGCCTCTTTCTTCAAATTTCTGAATGAAAATCTGCTCACAGTCTTCTTGAGGAGGTGCAGTGGTAGTGATGTCTGATTGTATGCCAGTGCTAATTTCCTTGGAGCCTGTTGATTGTATTAAACAGGACTTCAGTGTATTCTGTAAATTTGCATTTACTCAGTGAACATCCAAAGTAATAGATTTCCAGCGACTGGCTGCCAGTTGTTTCGCTTCAGTTCTGCTGGAAATCTTGGAACTTGTTTTCCCCTCTTTGACTTTATGCCAAGTTCACAGTAAAGGTGTTTTTTTTTATGGTGATAGAAATCAAAAATTGTCTTTAGCATCTTAAGATATGCTACAGCCTCTTAAGTAGTCCGTATTTCAAACATTTCTTAGATAGACTAGCGATTAGAATACCGCCAATTCGTTTTGGGATCTAAGAGTGAACATTCCAAAGATGTTAAAACGCCATTTTTTTAAATTGAAGTTTTAGGGTGGAGTCCGCCTTTAAAATGGAGAATAACACGATGGTCGGGTTGGTCTACGTGTTTACTGTGTGCGATGCTGTCTTGATACGCTTAGGGTTCTATTAATGTGCTTGAGGCATTTGAACACAACGAAAAAATTCAGTTTCCAACTTCATTACAATAGATTCCATGGAAAAGATTGTGGACTCTTGGAAGGCGAACAGAGAGAAGCCGATGTGGAAAGAAAAATGAAAAATTCGCCATACTACTTTTCAGCTTGCAAAGAGTTGCGGAGTTTCATCGATTTTCGGGGTACGTTGACAATGTGGAAACTCGTCTACAGCTAGGACTTTGCGTGATTAGTTTCACAGCAAAATTAGTCTCGTAGACTTCTGTTTTCTCGGTGTAAATTTTCACGAATTTAAAAGTTTGCAGCTAGAATTACGTCGGGGATTAGACTTACATGTTGCTGCTATTTTTGCGCAATGAAGAGAACGAAATCTATCCATAAAAGCTCACTGAGAGCTTTCCTTTGAATTAGTATTACTCGAAAAGTGATGCCAGAAATTGATCCTTTAGAAAAAAAGCAAGATAAGTAATATTCAATGACATTCTGTGTTTTTTGTTTCACGTTCAAATAAAATGGTAACGAAATATAAATTTGTCAATTTAAAGTTAGTTCTTAAACGGCAGCCATCGTAAGGTTACCACTAACGTAAGTAACACCATGTTTCTTACCTACCTGCCCCCGTTCTTTGCATCATCAAAATATTAAAAGAGGTGTTGAATTTCATTGTTATTTCTTACTGTGATAAGCTTCATTGTCATTTCTCATTAATACAACAGTATTACAAATAAATTTGACACGAAACGCGTTAATGAGCCACGCTGAAGCGATACATGTTGTTTCCCTCTGTGGTGCGAGCGCGAGCCAGCTCACACGAGCGGTTGTTCTTTGCACTTCTTACAACGGAGACTCTCTGTCGCACCCCCACCCCCTCATATTTAGTGGCGAGAGGGCTCAGTGAACAGTCCTTCAAAACCTGAACACAGATTAAGCATGAAAACAGGAAGTAGGTATACCGAACTGTGAAAAAAAAAAGCAAAATAGAAAGAGTGAAAGGTCCAGTTACAGCAAGTGCAACATAGAGCGTCGCTTAGCAGCGGTAGCGTCGTCGTTGAGTGGTCATGGTGTCAGACTACAAAGCGAGCGACCTGTGTTCGAAAATCCATGGTGTTAGACTTTTTTTTTCTTTTTCTTTTCGCTGTTCGCTGTATTGGAATTTGTGTCTGTGTCGTGGTGTAACATCCATTTGCAACAGCGAGGTGTAAGGTAGGACCTGTAATTATAGTTAATTCTGCACAACCACTCTATTAACGGCCGACGGCAAGTGGCTTTCGAATGGGAACCGCAAACGTTTGATGAGAAGACGACAGGTCAACCGAATCCTCCACCGGAAAATACGTCTGCTGTGTCATACACGGCATAAGTGACATTACGTGTGTCATATGATAGGGATCTCTAATAGACGTATCTAATTTGTACGCCTGCGGAGTGTGTGAGATATGCCTCCTTTCCCGATTTAGGTGTTCGTATGAATTCAAGGAAATTATGAAAACATAGTAGTTTTTCAAATAAAATGCAACAAATGATCGCAACAGTTTCACAATCACACAATTTCTATGTGCTGTGTCAAAGCATATGTTTTTAACGTTTTTGAAATTGCGTTCCGCTTTGGAAGTTTTGACTCCTGAATTCCTTTGTTGTAACATAGTTCACACCCGTTTATTTTTTGTTTTCATTTCAAGACGACTATGTTGTATCTCGCCTGCTCTCACTATTAATCACATTTACGTGCGACGGTAATGTATGCCTAGCACATGACTCGTATTCTATAACTAATGCATAGTATGACAACTGGCGAGACTACAGAAGGGGAACAAACATTTCAGTTACTGGACCAAGAGTTCATAATGATAGAGAAAAAGTACAAAAAAATGGTACCACGAAGTTTTGCACCCTGCTCGTCCGCTGTGCGACCCAAGACGTTGAGTATTTTTTTAATTTTTTTTTTAAGGAACCTTCCCGGCGCCCAATAGGAGGGGTGGGGGCAAAATGGGAAAATGAGCAGGGGTCGCAAACGGAGGCCTGGCCAGCATGTCCGTTCCCACCCTCCAGGAACCGAGGTAAGCGTAGGGAACGAGGGGTAGAGGTACATAGTTTATTTATTTATTTTTCTTTTCGTTCTTTTTTATTTTTCTTTATTTATTTCTGTCATTAATACCACCGAGAATTCCAGGAAACCGGGCGTCACGCTAGGAGGAGGGCGCAGCAGGGCATCAGTCTAATTGAGACTATCAACGCATAATTTTTCCGAAAGAATATTCCGATTTCCAGTGGTTGTATAGGTTCTAAACGTGGAAGAGGCAGGGATCAACACTTCATGACAGGAAAACCCCAGCTCTAGGTTGGGATAAGGTAGACACTGCAGAGGAAATTGGAGAAAAACTGCGGGCAACTGGACAATGACCGTCATTAAGGAACTGCTAAAAGTCAAGTATACTTTTCTCGTCATCATCAAACAAGTAACAAGTAGAATCAGAGCTTCTGTAAAGTTTGGAAGGTAGGAGACGAGATACTGGCAGAAGTAAAGATGTGAGGACGGGGCGTGAGTCGTACTTGGGTAGCTCAGTTGGTAGAACACTTACCTGCGAAAGGCAAGGGTCTCGAGTTCGAGTCTCGGTCCGGCACACAGTTTTAATCAGGAAGTTTCATATCAGCGCACACTCCGCTGCAGAGTGAAAATCTCATTCTGGAAACATCCCCCAGGCTGTGGCTAAGCCATGTCTCCGCAGTATTCTTTCTTTCAGGAGTGCTAGTTCTGCAAGGTTCGCAGGAGAGCTTCTGTAAAGTTTGGAAGGTAGGAGACGAGGTACTGGCCGAAGTAAAGCTGTGAGGACGGGGCATGAGTCGTGCTTGGGTAGCTCAGTTGGTAGAGCACTTGCCCGCGAAAGGCAAAAGTCCCGAGTTCGAGTCTCGGTCCGGCACACAGTTTTAATCTGCCAGGAAGTTTCAAGTAACAAGTAGTGTGCTGAGTGTCCACAAATCCATCACACAGAGTTCGTCTTCGCTTGCGGGAAGTATCCCGCGTCCGGAAAGAGGAGCAGTTGAGTAGGTATCTGATGAGGAGTCGTACGGGTCATTAGGGACAACATCTGTCGCACCAAGAACCAGACACCTCTCGACGATGTGCACGTCAGGTGGTGCTCCTCTGTGTCCATAACATTACAGTCGACAAAGCGGGGTGTCTGCGAGGTGAATCCTGCGAAGGCGTGACCGGCATACTTGCTTCTCATTGACAACAAGGTACCATGCCGACTGGACGTCAGTGTCAAGATAAGGAGCGCACACCGATGCCAAACGGCGCCCCAGTCGACACGGGGAAGCTTCCCTTCAAGCACATTCGGTGATTTCTGCTGCTGAAAGAAATCATAGATCGCCTTCGTGGGTATTAATTGTGCTGGCAGTATCACAGTACGGACGTAGCTCAGTTCAAGATAAAAGTGGGGGAAGTAAAAGAGGGCGGCAAGACTTCCGAAAGTTGCATAGGTGCTGAGAAAGAGTGTGGTGAAAGGGCCTCCAGCAACAGGCTGGTAAGGCACGTAAGACTACGGTGCCACAACGTCATGTGAGAGGCGATGAGAAGGGCTACCGCTCTGTCAGGCACGTGATACAGACATAAACAGTTCCTGCACCGCGGGTAAAAGTGAGGGTTTCGTACCTTATCTTGAACAGCAAGCCGTGGCAAACAAATGAACCCAATGCCGCTAGCACGCGGCGTGCCATGGATGGCGGAATAGGAAGTCTCTGTGCCACGTGGAGGATACGTGACGCCAAATATACATTTTCGTATTGTTTGCGTTGCAGAAGATCGAGCGCTCGTAAACAGTGATCTACGAGCCCAGCTCGTAGTTGGGAAAGTAAACATCGGCAGTTGAGGACAACTGTCCGTCGCAGATCACTTGCGAAATCGAGTCCTAAGCATCGCAGAGATTCAACTACATGAAAAGGAGCAGCACTGTCTGCAGGAAGTCCCGCACCTATAGCCATGGCGCTCGATTTGCGGACGTTAAGGCAGCTACCAGAAGATTCGTCGCAGGTGGTAACTCATGCCAGTGGCTCCATGATCTCAGTACCGCTACGAAGAACGATGACGAGATCGTCTACATGTGCAGTGCACCTGAACACATGGCCACTGAGAGACATCCCAGAGAGGCGTCGACGGAGGCCGCATAGCAACGGTTCCATGGCGAATGCTTACAACAGTGCAGAGAGATGGCAGCCTTGTCGCACTGATCGAGGGATCGAGATGGGAGGAATAGCACGCCCATTACAGAGTACACGAAACATATCTACATCTACATCTACATCCATACTCCGCAAGTCATCTGACGGTGTGTGGCGGAGGGTACCTTGAGTACCTCTATCGGTTCTCCCTTCTATTCCAGTCTCGTATTGTTCGTGGAAAGAAGGATTGTCGGTATGCCTCTGTGTGGGCTCTAATCTCTCTGATTTTATCCTCATGGTCTCTTCGCGAGATATACGTAGGAGGGAGCAATATACTGCTTGACTCTTCGGTGCAGGGATGTTCTCGAAACTTTAACAAAAGCCCGTAGGAGGTACTGAGCGTCTCTCCTGCAGAGTCTTCCACTGGAGTTTATCTATCTTCTCCGTAACACTTTCGCGATTACTAAATGACCCTGTAACGAAGCGCGCTGCTCTCCATTGGATCTTCTCTATCTCTTCTATCAACCCTATGTGGTACGGATCCCACACTGTTGAGCAGTATTCAAGCAGTGGGCGAACAAGCGTACTGTAACCTACTTCCTTTGTTTTCGGATTTCATTTCCTTATGATTCTTCCAATGAATCTCAGTCTGGCATCTGCTTTACCAACGATCAGCTTTATATGATCATTCCATTTTAAATCACTCCTAATGCGTACTCCCAGATAATTTTTGGAATTAACTGCTTCCAGTTGCTGACCTGCTATTTTGTAGCTCCACGAAGGAGACGCATTAGGGCGTCGACTGTAGTATCAGGGTAACCCATACATATATGGCGGAGCACGCCTTCCAGGAAGTCGTGATCGACTCGACCGAACGCCTGGCTGAAATCAATAGCTGCTAAAAGTCCAGGCATACGACGAGCGTGAGCAAGACCGATTATATCTCGATAGAGGCAAAGGGCGATGCGGATGTTACTGGTACCTCCAAACGAAGTTTCAGCGAAGAAAACCATGTACCGAACTGTCCGTTTAAGGAGTGCAGCCAACAGTTGGGTAAAGATCTTTGTATATCCGTGAGGTTCCCCGACGCCTGCGGATGGGAATCAGGAAACCATCGAGGAAACTGTCTGGAATCGACACGAAAGGTGACATAACGTCTTGACAAATTTCTGTGCACACTGGTACCAAGGGGACGAAATGTCTGATAAAACTCCAGTGGGAAGCCGTCAGGGCCATGCGATCAGTTCGTAGAACCTGCCTGGATAGCATCATGGACTTCGTCCGTGACGTTAGCAATCAGATCCATCGTCGCGTTCACGGGAACCGAACCAAAGGAGAGTCTGTAGATCGCCATAATGTTGGTAGGTCGATGACGTTCTTCAGAGTACAGCGTAACATAATGTGCATGGAGGGCAGACCCAATGTCCTGTTATGTATCAAAACGCTGCCCATCGTTACCGTCATAAATACATTAATCAGATTCCTCCGACAGTGGCGTCGTTCCGCTCTGACATGATACATAGATGGACGCTCTTGCACTAACCCATCGTGTGTGCGCGCCTTGACCATAGCTCCTTCAAGGCGGCCACGACAGAGGGATGTGAGCTGTGTCTTGGCACGATCCGCCATTGCCTGGCGCTCTGGCGAATACGGCACCATAGTATATTTCTGGAGAATGGTGAATAGAATTCCTGAGTCCGTCACCGCCACCCTGCAACCTCCCTTCCGTAACCAATCAAGGCCTTGGGGAGAGCAGGCTTTGCACATAGCATCCAACAGGTCAGGGCAGACTGATAGGCATCAGTACGTCGACGCCAAGCTGTCCACTTGGTCTCGATGAGCTGCCGGCAGTCGAGCGAACAAAGGTGGATCGTGTTCAGTTTCCATGGTCCACGGACGCTCCCCTCTCTTTGGCGGCAGAGACTGATGGCGTAGATATATGCGTCATGGTCAGGGAACGCAGTGGACGAGACTTCAGCAGCTTGCACCCCACTGACAATATAGCAAGAGATGTAAACACTATCGAGTCGGCTGGAAGAGTGGCTAGCGAAATGCGTAAACCCCGGACGATCGCCATGAACATGCTCCCAAGAATCCACTAGTCTGAGGTGTTGCAGAACTGTCGCTAGCGCCGGGCGCGGAGAGTGTCGTGGTAGTTAGTCTTTGGTTTCCTGGGTGCAGTTGAAATCACCTTCCATGATCACTGCATCCTGACGAGCCAGGAAGAGTGTCTCTAAGAAGAAGGTGGAACTTTCACGGCGGCGACCCGAACCAGACATTGACGATCCTGACGCCACTAAACGTGAGAGCCACATATCTGGCATCAGAGAGATAGGCAACTGCATCATCAAGGATACCGTCACGTAAGAGGATCATCACCCCTCTACCAGTAGGGGAAGCATGAGAGACATGTCCTGTGAAACCATGAGGAGCACAGAAAGTTGCAACATGCATTTCCTGAAGGGGAGCTACGTCAATGTCCTCAGCATACAGCATGTCATGGAGTAAAGCCAGTTTGTAACGTACACGAATAGTGTTGACAACTGACTATGGAATAAGTCTGGAAAGCTCCCATCGCCAAGAGGACAGGCGATTCAAACACGGGGGAAGCACAGGGAACTCCCTGTTAGGCCCCTATGGAGAGGCACCTCACTGTGACGGGGAGGGAACCGACCCCACCAAGGGGGGCCCATTGTGTACACATCCAGAATGTCCATCCTCAGCATCGACGTCGTCCGCCGAGGAGGCAGGCGTGGTACCGGGCCGGTTCAGGGGAACACGATCAGAGGTGCGCCCACAGGTAGCGTCAAGACACAGGAAGGGAGGCAACCACATCAGCCGCAGGGGGGTAAGGTCAGTGTCCAGTGGACGCTGACTGGAGATGGAGGCAGCGAAGGACGTCGTGTCGTCGAGTGTCAGGGCGTCAGAGGACAGCGCACCGTCAGCAGCTGTATCGTCATCTTGTGCAGGCTTCCGATGGTCGCAGTCATCAGAAGAGTACGGCGTTGTCTCTTCCGTTTCCTCGGCAACCGTTGCTTCCTAACATGCTGTTCCTTGTCGGACGGCGGGCTGCTATCGTTCGACATGTGGCCAAATGGCAGAATGGCAGAGGTAGGTACAGCTCCATGTTCAACAACCTTGGGGTCGAGATCGACAGCTTGTGTCTGCTGACGGTCGTCGCTCACTTGTATTACCTCCGGCAGGAGTGTAGCAGAGACATGCGAAGCGTCCATCGGTCGTCGAGAAGAGTCGACACCGGTACCGACTGATTCAGAGAGGGCGTAGCAGGCAGCACCACCGCAAACGCGTAAGACAGAGGTAACAGAGTGGGCGCCGCAGGAGAAGCGACGTCTTTGATCAGCGTCTGAACTAGTCAATGTCGGAGACATTCAGATCGGGCATGGCCTTCCTGGCCACAATCTAAACAGGTGCGTGGTTGGGCGTCGTACACGGAGACAGTGTTCTTTTTTAATTTTTTTTTTAATTTGTGGTAAGGTCTTAGGGGATCAAACTGCTGAGGTCATCGGTCCCTAAGCCTATACACTACTTAATCTAACTTAAACTAACTTAGGCTATGGACAACACACCAGTGGCGCCGACTTAGGGGGGAAAAGGTACTTTGTGCCCCCCCCCCCAATAGTTAAAAGTAGGGTCCTCGCCCCCCCCCCCCAGTATTCAAACATGCATTTCTCACCGCTCTCTCCCCCTTCCTCATCCTTTACTGGGAAATTTATTAAAACTTGCACATACATTTTTGCATAATAGTATGTAATGATTATGTAGGAAAAAAATACCGATTTTACGAGCTATTGTGTATTACTTTCTGCTGCTCCTCCAACCTCTGCATATGACGCACTGTCGTGACAGGATTTGTCCCCTGAATCTGTACTATTCGCACACTTTTACTGTACGGTGGTATGCGGGGAACGAAAGCTCCACTTCCTCCCACAGCAGTCTGCTGGCAGCTTTTAAAAGAAACTAATGAGCAATAGTGACACCGAATTTGATGACGGTCGCTAGAAGGACTAGGTAACGTTAAAGACTCTTCATTCATTTTTGTAAATTCTATTGACAATCACTAGGTACAACACCACACAAATCAGCACCGGCTCAAGGTATTTTGCCGCCTCATGTGAACATGTCAAGCGCCCCCCCCCCCCCCCTCCACCCCCACTTTTTTGACATAGTCAACTTTTCACACCATATATTTCATACATGACGCTTTATTTTCACATATGACACTCATTCGTCTCTTTGTTGTGAATATGTCTTTAAGATCAAAGCAGCAGTCAGTGATACGTTTACACTGCAATACATTTTAAGCCATTTTTGTTGGAGGGAACCGGCAATTACAAAGTAGGTAGGAAAATGTTTCCGCAGTTCAATTTTTATCTGACGAACACCATTGAGGACACGGTACGTTTCGAACGTCTTCCACGTTTCAGCCACGTGACTGACGACGTTGCCGTAAGGTTTAAAAGAAGCCACCACAGCGTCCGACAGCACTTCAAACGGGAGTTCGAAAACCCGCAACGTTCGGAGGCCAAAATTAGCGTGATCAACCATTATAGTCCCGATATGTCCATCACAGTATCGAAACTTGAGATAGCGTGGCGCCGCACAACGCTGGCGCACAGCTCGTCATTCGCCAGCTTTATGTACACAGTAGTATTGAGGGTCGAAAAATGTTTTCCGAGAACGTCTTGTGGTGGTGGACGCATTTCATCCGGTATAGAGCGTTCAACTTCATTCGCCTTCGGTCGTTCGTGATCTAATGGACACGTTAATTTAATTGTGGCTTGGCAGTATGAAAACGCCATGATGGTCAATGAAGAAACCGCTATGTGGAAGTAAACAAACGCGCTCTCGCTCGCAAGCAGCACAACAGGCGAGACGCAAACAAGGCGTGCTCGCCTCACTTCAGCCAAAAGCGACTTAAACCACGACGCCATGGGAATTTTTGGTTTACTCAGTCTTGCACTTGTAAGCTTGAATCGGTCACTGTTTCTATTTTGTTTTGTTGTCATAATTCAGTACGCCTTATTACTGTTTTCATGCTTGATCTGTGTTCGGATTTTGACCTGCTGTCCACTGGGCCATCTTACGACTAAATCTGAGAGGGGTACGGTGGGGAGTTTCCCACACTAGTGTGCCTGTAGCTGCGAAAAGGCGATTAACTGGGCAAGACCCCCAGCCTCCGTGCCAGTGTCACTCCGTGAAAATATCACTCTATACAATCCCGTTGTTAATTTACCTCCTCCGTTTGGTGTAGTGGATAACGACCTTTCTAGTGGATGAAGCTGTGCATTGTAGCTCGCCTCCTGCCATCTGAAAACATTTTATTATCCTGTTTTTGAGAGCTTAAGGGACTTTTCACTGGCTATAATTTACAAATTATGCATGAAACACAAAAATGCGAGTAAATATTCAACAATTCATTGATTATCTGGTAACAACAAACTACCACGAGAATAAAAAAAAAATATAAAAAAGACTGACACATGTGAGAAAGAATTAAAAGGTAACTTGGACTCAGGCGCCTATAAAGTGTAAAAAAAATTTACAACATAGTTATTTTAGGAGACTTCTCTTCCAAACAAGAGCGTCTTCAACTGAAGTAGATATGCAGACGAAATATATTCTCGTATTAGTACAGGAGTATTCATGCTGATGTTACTTTTCGTTGATTCACTAACTTTCAGATGCGAAGGAAGAAGTTTACTGTTCCGGCAGCGAATTGTAATTTTTCCCCACACAATTAGAACACACATGTTAATGGTGTGACGTCACGTGTACTGCACTGCTGTTGAAATAGCTCGTTAATATTTTATAAATTTTAGACTTCATTTACTTATTTTAAAGTTTATTTGTATTAATACTTGCCGTAAAGGTAACTTATTAGTGGATTTTCATTAACCTCAGTCTTTCTTCCTGTGTTATTGACTCGAGTGGTCTATTATTTGTGAGTGTGCTTTCGTCGTTCGTCTAAGCCTCGCTCCTCAGTAGTGTGTTTACATTTTGCGGCGTGCACTGCAGCTGTAGCGGTTATAAGCTAAGTACTGACAAACTTATTTGTGCTCTGTAATACAGTTGGTAAATTTAATAGATTTCAGCGGTGTTGCGTGCCGTTTGTGGCGAAATAACGACTTAATAAACTTTTGTAATCGTTCGCTCGCTGTGTTTCTTAGACTTTTTAGCGTGTTGAAGTCGTTTAGTAAATTTCGTGCTTTAGTTTTCAACTGACGTTTATTATTCTTTCTAGTGAAATGGTTCAAATGGCTCTGAGCACTATGGGACTGAACATCTATGGTCATCAGTCCCCTAGAACTTAGAACTACTTAAACCTAACTAACCTAAGGACAGCACACAACACCCAGCCATCACGAGGCAGAGAAAATCCCTGACCCCGCCGGGAATCGAACCCGGGAACCCGGGCGTGGGAAGCGAGAACGCTACCGCACGACCACGAGATGCGGGCTTTCTAGTGAAATATTTCAGTAAAATTTTCATTCAGTGTTTTGACTTCGCTTAGTGTTACAGTGGCCGATTTAATTTTTTGTTTTTAGCAAATAATTTTGTGAAGTTTTTCTGGTATCGGTATTGGCTGTGTTGTAGTAGTATTAATACAAATAGCTGCTTTCTTAGTAGGCTGAAAATTTCGAGACCATTATTGTTAGTTCTTAAACAGTTCTACTGGTGTAACTGAACTTCGGCAACGTAGACGTATAGTTTTTTTTCAGTAACTGTAAAATTTTACCATGAGTGAGAAGTGTGGGCTCTGTCGTAGGTTTGTGAGTAGTGGATTAAGGTGTGGGATTTGTCCAAAGTATTTTCATTGGGGGGAATGCAGTGGGGAAGCCAGTGGTCATTTTAGGAAGATCCTCTCCTGGGAATGTAGAATCCGTAGTAGAAACAAGTTCATAGAGGAGCAGGAGCGTAAGATCTGTGCCCTTCAGGTGCAGTTACAATGTGAAACGAGGAACTAGATAGGTTGAGGAGGGTGAAGGGTGGTGGGGTATGAGAACTGGCAGTTGGTATCTAGGAAGAGGAGGTATTCAGACAGTTTTACTTTGCATACATGCAATAGATACGACCAACTGTCAGAATTGAGTGGAGAGGAGCCTCGTGTAGCTGTAGATGTAGGGAACCTGCAGCAGTCCTCAGCAGTTAGGAGGCCTAGGTTAGTTGCAAAGTCTAGCAGTAAGAAGGTTCTGCTGCTAGGTAGTTCCCACGGTAGAGGTGTAGCATTGTGAAGCCTAGTGCAGGGTTGGCTCAGGTGACTGAAAGCATAGGGGAGTTACGTAAGAATTTTACGAAGGAGGATCAGGTAGTGATACTGGGTGGAGCAGGGAACAGTCTCGATAGGACGGGGAATATGATGTCAGTGGTGACTTGGTTAAGATAGCTACTCAAACTGGTGGCACTAATGTGCATTTCGTGCCACTGTTTCGTTGTCATGATCGGCCTCGCCTTAATGCGGCTGTTAGGCGCGTTAACGTGAAGATGGGGAGGGCACAGATGGCGGAGGGCATGGATTACATCTCAGTGGTGCAGTTGGGTCTATCAGTAGATTGGGTTTCACTAGGCATGGCCTGCACCTCAATAGGTATGGGAAGGGGAGGCTGGCAAAGGTTATAGGTGACAGTGTAGTGGGATGTGGTGGTGGTGGTAGTGGTGTTACTCGTGGAAAAATTCCTGTAGTAGTTGGTGTTAGAGCTGCACATTTTTTAGATTGCACCTGTTTAAAGGAAGTCCCTCTTACTAAGGGCTCACCTTCAGAGGATTTAATGTTTCCAAGTAGAGATGGAATTAGCATGTTTCATCAAAATATAAGAGGTATTGGAGATAAAGCTAGTGAACTGCTAATAGATGTTAACTCTGAAATTATTGGTATATCAGAGCACCACTTAAATAATTTGATAATTCAGAGGCTTCCTTTACCAGGCTACAGATTAGCTGGCTGTTTCTGAAGGAGTTCCTTGCAGGGTGGGGGAGTGGCTCTGTATGTAAAAAACAGTATTTAATTTGAGTCCATAGAAGTATCACGACACTGCACTGAACAGATATTTGAAAGTTGTGCAGCATTAGTTGAATTTAGTGAAACTAAACTTCTGATTGTTGTTGTTTATAGGTCCTCTAACTCAGACTTCAGAGGATTTTTGCTTTAGCTAGAGAGGGTTCTTGATTCACTTTGTAGGAAGTACCAGAAAGTAGTTATATGTGGTGACTTCAATATTAATTTTTTATATGATTGTGCAAGAAATAGGTTGTTGGTAGATCTCCTAAATTCATATGATCTGATGCAAACTGTTCTTTCCAACTAAGGTGCAGGGGAACAGTAGCACAGTCATAGACAATATTTTTATTCATTCTTCATTACTAGATGGGCATTTTGTTAGTGAAAGTGTGAATGGCCTTTCAGACCATGATGCACAAATTTTAACACTAAAAGGCTTTTGTATTCAAACCAATATCATATTTAATAACAAACTATGTAGGAAAGTTAATCCAACAGCGATAGAGAGTTTTTTAAAACTTGTCAAGGAACAAGAGTCGCAAGATGTTTATAGTGCCGATAATATAGATGGTACAATGCCTTCCATAACACATTTCTCATGCTCTTTGAGAGTTGCTTTCCATTAGAACATTATAAACAGAGTGCTAGCAGTAATGGACAGCCCGGGTGGCTGACTAGTGGGATAAGGATATCATGTAGAACAAAGCGGGAATTATATCAAAATGTTAGAAGTAGTCACAATCAAGCTACAGTAGCCCATTATAAACAGTATTGTAAGGTGTTTAAAAATGTTATTAGAAAGGCAAAGAGTATGTGGTATGCAAATAGAATAGCTAATTCACAGGATAAAATTAAAGCATTATGGTCAGTTGCGAAGGAAGTGTCTGGTCAGCAGCACAAGGTCAATGATATAAAGTCAGTTCGAAGTAGTAATATTTCTGTTACTGATAAATCAGATATATGTACAGTATTTAACAATCATTTTCTGAGCATTGCTGGTGAATTAAATAAAAATGTAGTCTCTACAGGAAATCATATAAATTTCTTAGCAAATGCCTTTTCGAGATTGATGTCTGAAATACTCCTCTGTGATACAGACAAGAGGGAGATTGAGTCAATAATTAAATCACTGAAGACTAAGGACTCTCATGGTTATGATGGAGTGTCTAGCAGAATATTAAAGTACTGTGCTGCGTATGTTATCCCTGTATTTAGCCATATTTGTAATTTTTCCTTTAGGAGTGGTCAGTTTCCTGAGCGATTGAAGTACTCAGTAGTAAAGCCGCTTTATAAAAAGGGAGAAAGGGATAATGTAGATAATTTTAGACCTATTTCTATGCCATCAGAGTTTGCAAAAGTTATCGAAAAGGCTGTGTATGTAAGGTTAATTGATCACTTTATATCACACGATTTGCTATCAAACGTACAGTCCGGCATTAGAAGTCGTTTATCAACTGAAAATGCTATATTCTCTTTTTTCTGTGAGGTACTGGGTGGGCTAAACAAAAAGTTTCGAACGCTTGGCTTATTTTTTGATTTAACTAAGGTATTTGACTGTGTTGATCACACAATATTGCTCCAGAAGTTGGACCATTACGAAATAAGGGGAGAAGCTCACAATTGGTTAAAATGGCTCTGAGCACTATGCGACTTAACTTCTGAGGCCATCAGTCGCCTAGAACTAATTAAACCTAACTAACCTAACGACATCACACACAACCATGCCCGAGGCAGGATTCGAACCTGCTACCGTAGTAGTCGCTCGGTTCCAGACTGTGACGCCTAGAACTGCACGGCCACTCTGGCTGGCCACAATTGGTTCACCTCTTACTTTAGCAACAGGCAGCAAAAGGTCATTATTCACAATGTTGATAACGGCTGGGATGTGGGAACTGAGTGGGGTACTGTCAAGTGGGGGGGGGGGGTGCCCCAGGGATCAATGTTGGGGCCGCTCCTGTTCCTTATTTATATAAATGATATGCTCTCTAGTATTATGGGTAACTCTAAAATATTTCTGTTTGCTGATGACACTAGCTTGGTAGTCAAGGATGTTGTGTGTAACATTGACTCGGTTTCAAATTGTGCAGTACATGACCTCAGTTCATGACTTGTAGAAAATAAACTAACGTTAAATCACAGTAAGACTCAGTTTATACAGTTTCTGACACACAATTCAACAAGACCTGACGTTTTAATCTCACAAAATGGACATAAGATTAGTGAAACTGAACAGTTTAAATTTCTAGGTGTTCAGATAGATAGTAAGTTGTCGTGGAAAGCCCACGTTTAGGATCTTGTTCAAAGACATAACACTGCTATTTTTACTATTCGAACGGCATCAAAAGTGAGTGAGACTTCGACGTGTAAATTAGTCTACTTTCCTTATTTTCATTCACTTATGTCATATGATATCATATTTTTGGGTAACTTTTCCAATTCTAGAAGGATATTTTTGGCTCAGAAACGGGTGGTTCAGGTAATAAGTGGTGTGAATTCACGAACCTCTTGTCGACCTCTGTTCACGAGTCAGGGTATTTTGACATTGGCCTCTCAATATGTATATTCCTTATTGTCGTTTCTTGTTACCAATATTAGTTTATTCCCAAGAATAAGCAGCATTCACTCGGTTAATACTCGGCAGAAATCAAACCTCCATTTGGATCGGACTTCCTTAACTCTTGTGCAAAAAGGTGTGCAGTATACTGCTGCATCCATTTTCAATAAGCTGCTACTCGAATACAAAAACCTTAGCAGTAATCTACACGGTTTCAAATCGAAACTGAAGAGTTTCCTCATGGGTTACTCGTTCTATTCTGATTCTTATTGTATTGCTGACAGCGTTTACTTAAACTTATGGCCTGACTTTTTGTCAGCCTCATGAACATTTATTTTAATCTGTTACTAATTTTATGTTGTACGTTCATGAACTAACACATTCCGTAAGGTTAATTGATCACTTTATATCACACGATTTGCTATCAAACGTACAGTTCGGCATTAGAAGTCGTTTATCAACTGAAAATGCTATATTCTCTTTTTTCTGTGAGGTACTGGATGGGCTAAACAAAAAGTTTCGAACGCTTGGCTTATTTTTTGATTTAACTAAGGTATTTGACTGTGTTGATCACACAATATTGCTCCAGAAGTTGGACCATTACGAAATAAGGGGAGAAGCTCACAATTGGTTAAAATGGGTCTGAGCACTATGCGACTTAACTTCCGAGGCCATCAGTCGCCTAGAACTAGTTAAACCTAACCAACCTAACGACATCACACACAACCATGCCCGAGGCAGGATTCGAACCTGCTACCGTAGTAGTCGCTCGGTCCCAGACTGTGACGCCTAGAACTGCACGGCCACTCTGGCTGGCCACAATTGGTTCACCTCTTACTTTAGCAACAGGCAGCAAAAGGTCATTATTCACAATGTTAGGTTAGGTTAGGTTAGGTCAGGTTAGGTTAGATCTGTTGTAGTTTGTAGATTATTTATGAAATAGGGATGTCTTTGAAATTTACGACAGAGGAATACGCCGATATGGTGTTTATGGCAAATGTGATGGTAATGCTACGGCTGCAGTTAACAATTGTTGCGTACGTTATCCAACTCGGAGGATTCCGAATACACGAACCATTAGTGGAGTATTCCGAATGTTACGGGAGACAGGTTCTCTACCTAGCGTTCATAATCAGTACTTGCGCTCGATACGTGAAGACAATCATGAGGATACTAAGGATGCTGTTCAACGTATCCCGGGTAACAGGACAGGACGTATCTCTCAACGATTAGGCAGTGGTTCCGAACAGGTGGTCCGCGGACCCACAGGGTCCGCGAGCTATGCCAGAGGGGTCCGCAAGATGCTACTAGAATAAAAAAATATTAAATATATTTCGTGTGATAACAGATTTTTTATTTTGGCCACTTCCTGCATGAGCAGAGCTTTAGCGAACGCTAACTTCTGCGCTAGCGTCTTCCTAGAGCCAACTGACACTAGCACACTCTAGCGCGAAACTAGAGTTAGATAGAGGCAAATAGTTCTGCCGTTAGACTGCGCGCGCTGCCTCTTTGCAGCTGACAATTGACAGTCACTTTACACAGAAACTCGCATTTCAGACGACAATCGGCCATTGTTAATTTATTGTCAGTGCTTTCAAAGACCGTTTTGTTTACATATTCAACATTCTGTTCTAAAACAGTAGTGTTTGTAAAGCGTTGTTTTTCGCGGAAGCTACAGTCCGCGTAGTTAAAAATGGACCGTTGGTTAAAAAGTGGTTCGTTAAAACGAGTAAGGCCTACAGATGAAGAGGAAGATAATATATTGATGTTCAAGCAAGTGGAAGTCAGTGACTCTCGAGCCGAAGTTGTCAGTGTCCATTGAACCTAAATCGTCGGCATCCCTTGAACCTAACCCTTCCAGGATCAGTGTTAAGCTTACTGGAAAAATTAGAAAATATAGCTTTGGTTACTTGGAAATCGGTTTTACGTTCACTGGACTTGAGCAACAGCCTAAACCTCAATGTGTAATTTACTATGAAAGCCTTTCGAATGAATGTATGAAACCAGCAAAACTCCGGCGCCATCTTGAAACAAAGCACCCAGAGTACAAAAGTATGTCATTAGATTTTTTCAAAAATAAATTAGGAGAGTTGAAAACATCTCTTAAAACAATTACCAAGCACTGTGGTGCAAATGTAAATGAAAATGCAACCCTTGCGTCTTACGAGGTGGCACAGCTTGTTGCTAAATGTGGGAAAAACCACGCAATTGCTGAGGAACTTATACTGGCATCAGCAATAATATTTTGCAAGAGAATGTTAGGTAAAGCAGCTGCTAAGGTAATAGGAACTGTCCCGCTCGCAAATAATACTGTTCAAAGACGAATTACTGATATGGCAGTTACCGTCGATGAAACATTGCTGGCTAGACTTTGCATGAGTGACATGTACGCTCTACAATTGGATGAAAGCACAGACATATCAAAAAAACCTATAATGTTGGTTTTCGCACGATTCTTATGGGAGGACCAAGTGTTCGAAGATTTTCTTTTTTCATGCGAACAACTGCATACAACAGCAGACGACATTTTTACTGCATTAAATAATTATCTCAATGAACACGATGTCAACTGGAAAAAATGTGTAGGCTTGTCGACGGATGGAGCAAAATCAATGGCTGTCAAAAAACAGGACTCCTAGCTCGTATCAAAGCAATAGTCCCTGAGGTGAAATGGACTCACTGTTGTATCCATCGTGAAGCCTTATTAGCCAAAAGATTGCCTGAACCTTTGCAAAAGATACTTAACGAAGTAGTTCAAATCGTCAACTACATTGAAACCCGACATCTGCAATCCAGATTATTTTCTTTGTTGTGTAAAGAGATCGGCAGTGAGCATGAGCAACTTATTATTCATACGGAAGTAAGACGGCTTTCTCGAGGTAGGACCTTGTCAAGTTTTTTTTAACTTAGAGACGAGGTTCGTGTCTTCCTTCTTGACACAAAGTACGCGGATTTTCTCACTAACTTCTCTTGGCTTTGCTCAGTTGCTTACTTAGCTGAGGTTTTTGAACACTTGACTGTGTTAAACTTGAGTTTACAAGGAAAACCTGTAAACATGTTCAAAGTTAAGGATAAGATTAGTGATATGGTCAAAAAGTGTCAGATCTGGGCGTCAAGGATATAAAACGAGTCACTAACTAACTTTTCGACTTCAAAACAATTCTTGGAGTCTCCAGAGGCGAGTTTGCTTGACCAGATCAAGATCAATGTAGCTGAGCATCTACGCAGCCTAGCCACCACTTTTAGAGAGTATTTCCCTGAACCTGACCCTGACGACAGATGGATTCGAAATCCCTTCAGCTGTGAAGAAATAGACAAAATCCAAGGCCTCACTGAAGAATAGCAAGATCAACTTGTGGATCTGTTCAGCTGTGGTACGATGATAAACATTTTCATCGGTGATAAAATTGCAGACTTCTGGGCATCAGCACGCAAGACTACAAGAAATTTGGAGATAAGGCAATGAAAAACATCCTTCCATTTGCAACCACATATCGGTGTGAGCAACCATTTTCTTCCATGTGTTTCATGAAAAACAAATATAGGAATCGGCTCGACATGCGGTCGGACTTCAGAGTGAAAGTTTCAAGTTTGGAAGCTAATATTTCAGAAATAATGGACTCAAAGGTCAGATTGAACTCATTAAGAACTGAAAATTAAAACTAACTGTATACTGATGGAGAACTCTGTTGTAACAGTATTTTTACAAATAAATAATACCTTGTATGAAATTAGTGTTTTCTTATTTTTCACACATGTCTACTCAATGCAATCCCAAGTGTAGTACGCTTGAAAGACCAATACACTCAGTTTTAATTTTTTCCTGTCATTTTCAGTTCATACTCAATTTTTATTTTTTTGAGGAATTTGTTATACTAAACACCCAGATTCGAAGACAAAGATTTTGAGCAATAATAAAAAATTTAACAATAACAATGATGGCTAAATTGATAAAGTTTTAAGCTCAATATTTTTCAATAATGAACATGTCAATGTTTTTTTCTAAGTACCAAAAATATAAATGTATAAAAAGACTCTTAATTTGGCTTTTTAGGTACTTGATATTGTGATATGACAGGGTATCGGTCATGCTCGATGAGGGGGCCCTCGAGAAATTTTGTTGGGAACCCCTGACCTAAGGCGTGGCGTACACGGAAGTACATGAATTCATGTGTGCTATGGTATTAATAAAAGCAGATTATCTAACACATTCACACAGTCTCAGTTAACGTTATTACCATCATTTTTCCAAAATTAAATTCTCTATAACTTCTGTTGAAAACTTTGTGCAATTATCTGGAATTTAAAAAAAAAACAAATTGGGCCAAGTAATTAACAAATTAAAAATTTTGCGATATTACTTCTTTGCTTTTCTGAATGTTCTGGAAAACTACTACAGATACAGGTCAGGGACATGTTTTATTAGATTCACTACATCAATAACAACAAAATAAATGGAAATCGTGCTTTACTTTAACCTCGTGCAGTTTTGCAATGGCCTCATATTAGTAACTCGGTGACTAAACATTTGCGGACCTACGTTTATATGAACTTTTTTCTTTAGTTTTACTTGTAGAATAAGAAATGAAAATATTTGCATATGTTCCCGAATCACCCTGTATATAAAGCACGTTTACTTCATAGCGGCATCCCGCATCCACCCACCGGCTGTGCGGTTTTTTAAGGTGTCGAACTCCCATGTATAAAACAACTTCAAGCGCCTGAGTACTTTACAAAGCAGTTAACGTATTGAATATTTGACGCTAAGCATATAAGCGAGGAAAAGCTTCGACAAGGTTTCGCAATGCGTTTGTTTGAAGTCGCTAACTGCTCTCTTTATCAAACACTGTATAAATAGTGTCCGGGTAATATTAACTCTCTGCAAACGCTAGTTTTTCAGGCGTCAGAATGTTTATGATGTCATGTCTCCCGATCTGTTTGTCGTACAATGATATAATTGTGCGTATACTTTCAGCAGTATGTGTGGATACTGTCTGCAAAATGTGTAGCGAATAGAGTTACAAGTAAAACTCGTAACTGATACTGAAGTTTTCTTACATGGAAAGCGATACACTTTCTCGTTTGATTAGTTTTTTGGAGGGTGTGTTAACGAGAAGAAGTTTCGTAAAGGTTTAAAATTATATACAGGATCTTGTGGTTGAATATACAATATTGTAAAACGCAATAACTTGAGACGTAATTGAGATATTAATTGTCGGCTTGCTTCTACAAGTATGGTAACTCAACAAGTTTTCTCCTTGCTTGCGGCAGTTGGTGCCGCGTGTGTGTGCGCGTAACTACTTTGTTCCCGTAAATGAGCGTCAGTAGTAATGTGGCCTCCGCAGCAGGTGTTCCTTGTGCTTCCTCTTGCGGAGTTACCGTCCGCCCCTGTTAGCTGAGTGGTCAGCCAAGGGGCCCGGGTTCGATTCCCGGCTGAGGCAGTAGATTTTCTTCTCTCAGGGAGTGGGTGTTGTGTTGTCCTCATCATCATTTCATCCCCATCTCCGACGCGCAAGTCTCCCAATGTGGCTTCGAATGCAATAAGCACTTGCCCTCGGCGGCCGAACTTCCCCAAATGGGGGACTCTCGGCCAACAATGCTACAATGCCATACATTAATTTCCATTATACGGAGCTACCACCTTTTACTTTGGCAAAAGCCGGCCGGAGTGGCCGAGCGGTTCTAGGCGCTACAGTCTGAAACCGCGCGACCGCTACGGTCGCAGATTCGAATTCTGCCTCGGGCATGGATGTGTGTGATGTCCTTAGGTTAGTTAGATTTAAGTAGTTCTAAGTTCTAGGGGATTGATGACCTCAGAAGTTCAGTCCCATAGTGCTCAGAGCCATTTGAACCATTTTGAACTTTGGCAAAACATCGTTTCCAGCGTGATTGCAGACTGCGACCCACTGACGAGGTTCCCATTTACGTAGGAAACAAGAAATGAGGCAAGCGACTTCGGGAATCTGAGAGTTTGCTTTCGAAGCCGGGCCACAACGCCAAGCACGCAGTTCCAGAGGTTGCTGTTGAATTAATCCCTGTGACCTCACAGCGGAGCTCTCGTGAGTCAATACGACAAGCAAGAGGGCAGTTACAGTTACCTCGCTCGACAATACACGATATCGTCTATACAAGGTTTTGCCTACGGGCGTACAAACTGCAGCTAGTCACACAATCAAGCCAGGGGACCGGCCGCGACGGAAGGCGGAGACAATTCTGACAAAAGTGGATGAAAACGAGGCATTCTTTGACTTCATCTGCTCCTCGGACGAGGCAACATCCACACTTCCAGCAAGGTAAACATGCATACAAGATCTGAACCACTCACGTAGTGACAGAGTACGAACGTGACTCTCCGAAAGTGGATTGTTGAAGGATAGAGTTGTAGATCCGTTCTTCTTCACGGAACCTACAGTTAATGCAGCAACGTATGTATTCATGTTGGAACTGCATGCTGTGTCACAACTTCCTCAAGACGTGGTCTTTCAACGAGATGCCACAGAATGTCATTTTCCGAACATTGCGAATTATTTCTTAGTTCATGAGTTCCCAGATCACTGGGTTAGGAGTGGTAGTCCATCGATTGCTTGGCCCCCTAGAAGCCAAGACATTAGGCCACTTGATTTTTTTTTATGTGGAGGTTTGTTGTCGTTGTTGTTGTGGTCTTCAGTCCTGAGACTGGTTTGATGCAGCTCTCCATGCTACTCTATCCTGTGCAAGCTTCTTCATCTCCCAATACGTACTGCAGCCTACATCCTTCTGAACGTGTTTAGTGTATTCATCTCTTGGTCTCCCTCTACGATCTTTACACTCCACGCTGCCCTCCAATACTAAATTAGTGATCCCTTGATGCCTCAGAACATGTCCTACCAACCGATCCCTTCTTCTAGTCAAGTTGTGCCACAAACTCCTCCTCTCCCCAGTCCTATTCAATACCTCTTCATTAGTTACGTGATCTACCCATCTAATCTTCAGCATTCTTCTGCAGCACCTCATTTCAAAAGCTTCTATTCTCTTCTTGTCCAAACTATTTATCGTCCATGTTTCACTTCCATACATGGCTACACTCCATACAAATACTTTCAAAAACGACTTCCTGACACTCAAATCAATACTCGATGTTAAAAAATTTCTCTTCTTCAGAAACGCTTTCCTTGCCATTGCCAGTCTACATTTTATATCCTCTCTACTTTGACCATCATCAGTTATGTTGCTCCCCAAATAGCAAAACTCATTTACTACTTTAAGTGTCTCATTTCCTAATCTAATTCCCTCAGCATCGCCCGACTTAATTCGACTACATTCCATTATCCTCGTTTTGCTTTTGTTGATGTTCATCTTATATCCTCCCTTCAAGACACTGTCCATTCCGTTCAACTGCTCTTCCAAGTCCTTTGCTGTCTCTGACAGAATTACAATGCCATCGGCGAACCTTAAAGTTTTTATATCTTCTCCTTCGATTTTAATACCTACTCCGAATTTTTCTTTTGTTTCCTTTACTGCTTGCTCAATATACAGATTGAATAACATCGGGGAGAAGCTACAACCCTGTCTCACTCCCTTCCCAACCACTGCTTCCCTTTCGTGTCCCTCGACTCTTATAACTGCCATCTGGTTTCTGTACAAATTGTAAATAACCTTTCGCTCCCTGTATTTTACCCCTGTTACCTTCAGAATTTGAAAGAAAGTATTCCAGTCAACCATTGTCAAAAGCTTTCTCCAAGTCTACAAATGCTAGAAACGTAGGTTTGCGTTTTCTTAATCTAGCTTCTAAGATAAGTCGTAGGGTCAGTATTGCCTCACGTGTTCCCATATTTCTACGGAATCCAAACTGATCTTCACCGAGGTCGGCTTCTACCAGTTTTTCCATTCGTCTGTAAAGAATTCGCTTTAGTATTTTGCAGCCGTGACTTATTAAACTGACAGTTCGGTAATTTTCACATCTGTCAACGCCTGCTTTCTTTGGGATTGGAATTATTATATTCTTCTTGAAGTCTGAGGGTATTTCGCCTGTCTCATACATTTTGCTCACCAGATGGTAGAGTTTTGTCAGGACTGGCTCTCCCAAGGTTGTCAGTAGTTCTAATGGAATGTTGTTTATGGAGGTTTATGAAGAAATAAGTGTATCAGGCACCACTTCGTGATCTACCAGATCTGCACCATCGCATTCGTGTAGCTACAGCGAACGTCACGCCTGCATGCTGCAAAACACTTAGAGAAAATCAAGATTCGATATCTGTCGAGCCACTCATGGTGCGCATATCGAGGTATGTAAGTGTGTAAAAAAAAAGTTTTGAGTTACCATACTTACGAAAACTTACCTTCACTAAGTATTTCAATTACTTATGAAGTCATTACATTTTATATTATTAATCGTTTAACCAGGACGTACTATACAGTTCGTTTGAAGTCGCTGAGAGCTCACTGTCAATGGCTGGATGAATATAGAACGAGATTTTCACTCTGCAGCGGAGTGTGCGCTGATGTGAAAATTCCTGGCAGATTAAAACTACGTGCCAGACCGAGACTCCAAGTCGGGACCTTTGCCTTTCGCAGGCAAGTGCTCTACCAACTGAGCTACCCAAGTACGACCCAAGCCCCGTCCTCACAGCTTCACTTCTGCCAGTACCTCGTCTCCTACCTTCCAAACTTTACAGAAGCTCTCCTGCGAACCTTGCAGAACTAGCACTCCTGAAAGTTCTGCAAGGTTCGCAGGAGAGCTTCTGTAAAGTTTGGAAGGTAGGAGACGAGGTACTGGCAGAAGTAAAGCTGTGAGGACGGGGCGTGAGTCGTGCTTGGGTAGCTCAGTTGGTAGAGCACTTGCCCGCGAAAGGCAAAGGTCCCGAGTTCGAGTCTCGGTCCGGCACACAGTTTTAATCTGCCAGGAAATGGATGAATGTAAACTGGACAAACTGTGTGCTGTGATTCACGCTGCCTAAAGACAAACGCGTGGTTGTAACTCTAATATTTGTATTTCTATGTTAAATCATTAACATACTGTCATAAGTCTTAAGGAGTACATTAGGGAATCTTTTTAAAATAGTCTGAAATACTAAACATAAAATTTGTGTTGCCCCTGTAAACATTACGAAGGCAACCTGCCACTGGGACCGTCCGCACCATGAACCGGTTTAACCCTCTGATAATGTAGATGAGCTGTCTCAATAATGGATCAGCCTTAAGGAACATCCTGATCTTACATTGCACTATTGGCCTCCACAGTCACCTAATCTCACGTTATACTTTTTGAGGTTCTTGTGAAAGACTCCATCTAAGAGCATCACCTTCTAGCAACTTTGGTTGAACTGCGACCGCCGGCCGTTGTGGCCGAGCGGTTCTAGGCGCTTCAGTCGGGAACCGCGCGGCTTCTACAGTCGCAGGTTCGAATCCTGCCTCGGGCATGGATGTGTGTGATGTCCTTTCGTTAGTTAGGTTTAAGTAATTCTAAGTCTAGGGGACTGACGACCTCAGATGTTAAGTCCCGTAGCGCTTAGAGTCATTTGAACTGCGACCCTACATACCAACAGCAGTGAATGCAGTGGCTGCAGACTTGCTCGCTAAAGTATAAACTATTTTTTGAGTTGCTGTTGGAGGATACATTGAACATTTGTGAAAGGTAAATGGTCAATTTTCTACACGAATTGCAAAACGTACCCCATAAGTTCTACATGCGTACATGTAAAAGATATAACGTTGTAAAATCGGATCGTTGTTTTGAAATCATTATTTTTTTTTAATTTCTGTGTGTGAGTTAAGTTCATCCCAAATTTCTGTCTTCAGTGCAGTTTCGTAACATCAGCTGCACATCACAGGTATTAAACTCGACACGGCACATCGAGGATGGCTTCGACAAACGCTCATCATAGGCACTGTATTCACTGACCTCTCTGCGGCTAACAACACAATCAATAGCTTCTTCTGACAAAAGAGTGTGACATCTCCAAGGACTTTAACCTCGCGTACAACATCAGAAACTTTCTCGAGAACCAGACATTCCTTGTGGTTATCGGTGACAGAAGAATGAGTTACTGCAAACAGTATGCTCGCAACATTATTATTCAACATCTACGACAACGACCAGTTGTTGCTGGTTGCAGGAGCCCGGAGTTTTGTCTATAATGACTAGAGCTAGGATTTTTGCATATTTGCATGATAATGCATATAAACGCATATTTTAGGGGTTATTGCATATGTAAATAACTTTTGCATATTTATGCATATATTTTACTTTTGCAGCAATGATTCTTGAAATACAAGTATTTCACCGCAATAGTTTAAGAAGAAGAGCAAGACCTGAGCAAATTTCTCTTTTATTGTTCTGTTTGTGTAGAATTACTTGTCTGTCATATTTACAAATCCATAAAAGTGCGCCTAAAAATGAGGCGAACATAGCAATCAGCAATGAGCGGTTCCTGTACTATAAAAATATGTCTCTCGACAGCTTAACAAAAACTAAATAGCGATCAACAATCATGCGGCAAACCTTTAAAGTTCGGTCGGCCATCGCGTATTAAAGTCAGTACGGTTTGCATTATGTAACAAACGAAGCCGCCGGCAGCAACAATGACATTTCCAAGAATGAAAAAGTTCCATTGTCGGCTACCAATAAATCAGTAACTAGTGTGCTGTTCTTCGTGATTTCTGAAGTGTGCGCAGGAGGAGACCATATTACCACAATGCCGAAGGAGAAGAACAGTAAAGCTTATTTACTCCGACAGTGGATTGATGGAAATCCTACTCTAACAACAGATAGAAATGTAGTATTATGCCAAGTGTGTGAGAAGCACGTAAGTTCTATTTTTGATTTCTCAAAGTTAAAAATCAATGTGGTTTTCGAGTTAGTTTTGTACTTAATGAAAGTAAACTCACTTTATTTTTATACCATTGTTATAGGTGCCTTGTGATAAGAAATTCCAGATTACACAACATTTACAAACAGCTGCTCATAGAAGTGCTGCTAATAAAAATTATCTCCAACATCCAGACAACCTTACCAACAGCATTTTCTGCAAGCAGAAGTGGAAATGATGGCAATGATAATTTTTCGAAAGATCTCTGCAAAGCTTTAGTTTCAGCCAACATCCCTTTCAATAAATTAAATGATGTAGGATTTCTAGGGTTCTTCGAAAAATATACCAAACAAAAAGTTCATGATGAATCAATAATAAGGAAAAACTATCTTGGCAAAGTTTACGAAGTGGTAAGTTTAAACATTTATTTAATGAAATTAGTTTGCATGTCAGCCACCCCCATATCCCCCACCCTCCATTTAAGTTTCATTAAAACTTTTCAATTTTTTTTAAGAATTTTAAATCATTTACACAAAATATTTTAAAATCGAAACATAAAATTTCGTAAGCCTGTAGTGTCAACAAGTTTACGATCAAGAAACATTTTTAATATTTTTTTTTATACTTATCCTCCCCCCCCCCCCCAAAAAAAAAACAAGTGAGACCCATATTACCATGGTTGTTGTTTACAAATATTCAATAAAATAATTCTTTTCAGGTAATACAAGAGATCAGAGATGATATTGGGGATTCAAACGTGTGGTTATCTGTAGATGAAAAGACTGACTCGTGTGGGAGATATATTGCCAACAATGTCGTCGGAAAAATGGCGGAATCTGAACCAGGAACATCTCATCTCATTGTCTCCAGAGTACTGGAAAAAAACAAACCATTCTACTATTGCTAGGGTTGTTCGTGATGCATTACGGGTTTTGTGGCCTGCTAAAGAAAACGAGGAAAAACTCCTGGCGATAGTTACAGATGCAGCAGCATATATGATTAAGGCCGCTAAAGCTTTGCAGGTATTTTATCCCAAGGTAGTTCACATAACTTGTTTAGCACATGCTCTTCACCGACTGTCTGAAGAAATTCGAGCGTATTTTCCAGAAGTAAATGCCTTAATTTCTCTGTGAAAAAAGTGTTTGTGAAGGCGCCATCAAGAGTAAACTTAAATTACTGAAATGATGCCAGGTATTCGTTTACCCCCACAGCCGATCATCATGAGGTGGGGAACATGGATAGAAGCAGCTCTGTATTACAGTGAGGATTTAGAAGACGTGAAAAGGGTGCTGAACGGGATGGACAGAAACGAAGCAGCAAGTATCCCAGTTGCAATTAGTGCTTGCAATGAGGAGAGTCTCCAGAGTAAATTAGTGTTTATTAGGACCTATTTCAGTAAACTCCCAGCCACAATCACACGTTTGGAAGAAAAAGCAATATCTCTATTTTCTGCCCTTGAGGTCTACGAAACAGCTGTCGTCGGAGACATACCAGGAGAAATAGGGAAGTGTCTTCGCGACAGAATTGAGAAAACTGAAGCAAGGAACCCAAGTTAAATGTTTATTCGAGATGTGAATAAGGTGTTACAAGAAGAATCTGAAAAACAGCTTAATGGTTATTCTGTAAGTGACATAGCCTCTTTTCGGTACTGTCCTGTGACTTCGTGTGATATAGAGGGATCTTTCTCTTCGTATAAAAACATTTAAGTGACAGAAGGAAATCATTTCTTCCGGAAAACTGTGAAAAATATTTAATTGTTTACTGCAATAAAAGCAACTGATGCAAAATAGACTAAGAGAAAGAGACAACCAAACAGTAATAAACATTAACTTTGCTAATTAATGTTTTAAGAATAATTGTATAATCAGATTACTTTAGGAGGATTAAAAGATGTGAGAAAGTTGAAATAATGATTTTTATTTATTATGCATATTTTAAAGTTTTTAGAGCATAGTTATCAGATTTTTAATGCATAGAAGCATGCATGTATTCATACTTTTCAGTGCATATAAATCCGAGCACTAATAATGACTGTACAATCCTCCACACTGAGGCTGACTGTTATGAAAAAGTGGAACAAACCTTTTATAAATCCCTACTTATAACCGCCTAAAGCCGAATCCTGCCATAACTCAGATCTGTCCACCTCTGGAACAAACAAGCTGTTAAAACTCTTCGAATCATCTGTGAGTAAGCCGGCCGGTGTGGCCGTGCGGTTAAATGCGCTTCAGTCTGGAACTGCGTGGCCGCTACGGTCGCAGGTTAGAATCCTGCCTCGGGCATGGATGTGTGTGATGTCCTTAGGTTAGTTAGGTTTAATTAGTTCTAAGTTCTAGGCGACTGATGACCTCAGAAGTTGAGTCGCATAGTGCTCAGAGCCAATCTGTGAGTAAATTATTCTTGAACACTGTCTCACACTGGAGTATCTGGCAGTGACTCTGGACCGTACACTTCCAAATAAGAAACACTTACTAAAACTGCAACAGAAAATGTCTGCCAGAAACAACATAGTGTGTAAACTGACAGGAATCATGTGGTGAGCTCAACCATGCAATTTGGAATATTATTGAAAGGGAAACAGGGCAACCAAGAGCACAGGAAGACTTTAGTGCCATAAAACTGAATGACAAGTGTACTAACAAACAATCAGAAATTGAAAATATTTTCAATAATCATTTTTTAAATGTTGTGGAGAAAATAGGATCTAGATCTTCAGTAGAAGAGCAAGGCTACTAATAGAAGAGGCCATACCTGTGCAGTTTGGAACAACTGTAATTCCACCAACCTCTCCCTCTGAAATCAGTAAAATAATAAACTCACTGAAAAGTAAAAGCTCTTGCGGAATTGATGGCATTTCCAGCAAGGTACTTAAAGCTTGTTCCCCACAGATAAGTAGGATTCTCAACCACGTATGTAATAGCTCTCTGGAGCAGGGTGTTTTCTCCGAGAGACTGAAATATGCCATTGTAAAACCATTGCATAAAAAGGGGGATATGTCAGATATCAACAACTACCACCCAATCTCTCTTCTGACAGCTCTATCAAAAATTTTTGAGAAAGTAATGTATTCAAGAGTAGCCATATTTGTAAAAATAAAGTACTAACAAAATGTCAGTTTGGTTTTCAGAAAGGCTTTTCAACATAAAATGCTATATACACTTTCACTGATCAAATATTAAATGCTCTGAATAACTGGACATAACCCATTGGTATTTTTTGTGATCTCTCAAAGGCCTTTGATTGTGTAAATTGTGGAATTCTTTTAGATAAGCTAAATCATTATGGTTTGAGGGGGGCAGTGCACAAATGGTTTAATTCACACTTAACTGTAAGAATGCAGGAAGTTGAAATAAGTGGTTCATGTAATGTTAAACCAACAGCTGATTCCTCAAACTGGGGGGCTATCAAGTACGGGGTCCCACAGGGTTCAGTCTTAGGTCCTTTACTGTTCTTGATATACATTAATGACTTACCATTCTGCATTGATGAAGATGTAAAGTTAGTTCCTTTTGCTGATGATACAAGTATAGTAATAACATCCAAAAACCAAGAACTAAGTGATGTAATTTTAAATGATGTTTTTCACAAAATTATTAAGTGGTTCTCAGCAAACGGACTCTCTTTAAATTTTGATAAAACACAGTATATACAGTTCCGTACAGTAAATGGCGCAACTCCAGTAATACATATAGACTTTGAACAGAAGTCTGTAGCTAAGGTAGAATTTTCAAAATTTTTAGGTGTGTCCACTGATGAGAGGTTAAACTGGAAGCAACACATTGATGGTCTGCTGAAACGTCTGAGTTCAGCTACGTATGCTATTAGGGTTATTGCAAATTTTGGTGATAAGAATCTCAGTAAATTAGCTTACTATGCCTACTTTCATTCACTGTTTTCGTATGGCATCGTATTCTGGGGTAATTCATCGTTGAGTAGAAAAGTATTCATTGCTCAAAAACGTGTAATCAGAATAATTGTTGGAGCCCACCCACGGTCATCCTGCAGACATCTATTTAAGGATCTAGGGATCCTCACAGTATATATATTCACTTATGAAATTTGTTGTTAATAATCAAACCCAGTTCAAAAATAATAGCAGTGTGCACCAGGAGAAAGGATGATCTTCACTATGCAGTGTTAAATCTGACTTTGGCACAGAAAGGGGTAAATTATGCTGCCACAGAAGTCTTTGGTAACCTACCAAACAGCATCAAAAGCCTGACAGATAGCCAACTAAAATTTAAAAATAAATTAAAAGAATTTCTAGATGACAACTCCTTCTACTCATTGGCTGAATTTTTAGATATAAGTTAAGGAGGAAAAAACCAACTTAAACATTAGTGTCATGCAATATTTTGTGTAATGTAATATCTTGTACAGACATCTTTTATTAACCTGACGCGTTCCACATCATTACGAAGTGTCGTATTCATGATCTATGGAACAAGTATTAATGTAATCTAATCTAATCTAATCAATCTCGTGAGAACTAGCACTCTAGCGCTATGTTACTCCAGTGATGAATATGCATGTTCGGCATGGTACAAGACCAGCCATACGAGAAATATGGACGTGGCGCTTAATGAGACTTGTCGCAGTGTCACGTGTTACGACCTACACTCGCAGATAAACTCCAGTGTCTTGCTGGCATAACTGCTCCTGAAATTAGAGCCGAGATAACTGCTAGATGCGGGGAAAGCAAGGCTGTTATTACAGAAGCCCACTCTTGATACTGCCGTCAGCCAGCACATACTGAAAGAGCGTGTTGTCATTTAAAGGAACACCACAGCAAGCAAGGATCTCAAACTGACAGGGGAAACGTCAACATTTGGAGAAATGGATGGTTCCGAAGGAAGAGCTTTCTCCAGGTAATTCAGACACGTGGACAGCATGGAAAGCTCTCAGCAGCTACGCACTGACATCATGAGATGCAACACCAGCCTGTAGAACTGAGGTTTAGCTGAGTGATAAAGTGTTTGCCTACCGTGCAGGGGGTCCGGATTCGGTTCTCGGCCTGGTTGGAGATTTTCTCCGTTCATGGACTGGATGTTGTGCTGTCCTGATCATCATCTGGTCACGGACGCGCAAGTCACCCAATGTGGCATCCCCTGAAATAAGACTTGCACCCGGCGGTCGAACTTCTCCGGACCATCATGTTTTTTGGCTACAAAACTCTGTTTTTCAACATAATCTTCGTTCACTGAGATGGTCTTACGCCATTTTACCGGGAATGTCGGTATGCCTGCATCCTACCACTCTACTGATCGGCGGAGCCACTGTCTTGCTGCTCCATCATCCATTTACTGTTTCCCGCTGTGTACATCCTTCTTTTGGGCAAACAGATGGAAGTCGAAGAGTGAGATTTCCGAACCGTAGGGTGGCCGAGGAAGAAAGTCCAACGAAGTTTTCTGAGCTCCTCTCGGTTGCACAGACTTGCGTCGTCATGGAGAAGTTCGTTTGCATTTTTGTAGCGATGAACAAGCTGGAGTCGTTTCTTCAGTTATCTGAGGCTGTGCGTGGCTAGCCGAGAGATCGGACAGGTCTGCGCGACCTTGTTGCGATGATGGCAGACGCCACGCCCAATGACTCGCCGTGCTTTTGTTCCCTGCCAGATATCCGTAGGCATTCCGCAAGCACCTGAGGATATCTGCGATGCTCTAGTTTTCCGTCAAAGGAAACTGAATGACAGCTATCTGCTTCGAACGCACTTCCGTTACAGACGCCATTTTGGAAACTACGTATAGCGCCGTCACCCATCGGAACTTTCTGAAACACTAGGGACTGAAGCGGGAACATTTCACGATGTCCTACAACAAATTCCGCATTTTTCAGTCGAAAGTGGCGTAGAAAAAAATATGTTGCATTATTTACAGAACGCCCCTCTTATGTAGTCAAACAATTTTGCAATTTCTTGTCACTACCACTGATGATTGACTAGATACTTTGTATCGATATTGCACAAACCCATTTCATTTATTACGGTGTATTGACAATTTTTACTTATGGACCGTCTGACAGCAACTGAATAAAACACAATTTTAGTGCCATACGCGTTTTGCCTTTATTTTCTGCAAGGCATCATCGTTGTTGTTATTGTGGTCTTCAGTCCTGAGACTGGTTTGATGCAGCTCTCCATGCTACTCTATCCTGTGCAAGCTTCTTCATCCTTCTGAATCTGCTTAGTGTATTCATCTCTTGGTCTCCCTCTACGATTTTCACCCTCCACGCTGCCCTCAAATACTAAATTGGTGATCCCTTGATGCCTCAGAACATGTCCTACCAACCGATCCCTTCTTCTAGTCAAGTTGTGCCACAAACTTCTCCTCTCTGCAATCCTATTCAATACTACCTCATTAGTTATGTGATCTACCCATCTAATCTTCAGCATTCTTCTGTAGCACCACATTTCGAAAGCTTTTATTCTCTTCTTGTCCAAACTATTTATGGTCCATGTTTCACTTCCATACATGGCTACACTCCATACAAATACTTTCAAAAACGACTTCCTGACACTTAAATCTATACTCGATGTTAACAAATTTATCTTCTTCAGTGGCCTGGAATAAGTACATATGTTTGCTATTTAATTTACATTTGACTTATTACCACCGGCCGTAGTGGCCCAGCGGTTCTAGGCGCTACAGTCTGGAACCGCGCGACCGCTGCGGTCGCAGGTTCGAATCCTGCCTCGGGCATAGGTGTGTGTGATGTCCCTAGGTTAGTTGAACTTATTACCCACGAAAGATGTTATGTACTTCTGCTTTTGAAAATGGCGAAAGTCGAAACGCTTGACGCATGCTAAGTGAATAAATTCTGAGATCAGTACATATAAAGGAGTCTCAATTTCAGTCACAAACCCAGTCCAATTAAATCAACATGGATACAGCACCTTCAAAGACAAATTACCCCAGTGGGTCAAATCCCACGGTTGAAAAACCGCAAGTGGTCTATTCGGATTCTGGGGAGACCACAGAAGTGTGGATGGAGGTAAATCGGAGTACCTCAAAACCCCGTAATAACAAAATCAAACCAAAATCTAGAATTTGGCTAATGACATTTAATGTAAGTTCTCTCTTAAAAATGGGAAAACTAAAAAACATCCTGGACAAATCCAGAGAACGTAAAATCAAAATTATTGCATTTCAGGAATCACGATATACAGATGAAAATCCTTTTGATTCGGAAGGATACAGGATATACGAAGGAAAACCTGGAAAACGAGCCATGGCAAATTGTCCACAATTTGGAACTGGATTTATAGTAGATACATCAATACTTGATTCAGTCGCAACTTTCAAATCTTACTCGGATCGGCTCTCCACGACGACAATAAAATCAGCTAATAAGATATACACCCTAATCAACGGACATGCACCAACTAACATCACTAACAAAAACAAAATAGAAGAAGTAGAAGAATTCTGGAACCAATTAGATTCTTATTCTCCAAAAAATCCCAAATAACCATGTCAAAATCCTTATGGGCGATTTCAATGCACAAATCGGTAAAGAAAAGAAATATCGATATTGGGTAGGTAAATGGTCAGGGCATACACAGACCAACCGGAACGGCATGCGACTCATTGAAATCTGCAAAAACCATGACCTATTTTTCAAATCAACATTTTTCAAGAAAAGAGCCTCGAAAACGAAAACTTGGATCTCACCTAATCCATTACTAGGTGAATATCAGTTGGATCATGTAATGATCTCCCGCCTAAATACAGTAGAAATCATGAAACTTGAATGGGCTAGACCTAGATTCCGACCATTACCCAACAAAAGTCTCCCTAGATGTCATTCCAGAAAAAAGAAAATTCACTAAGAAATCTCCACACCGTAAATATGATGTACAAAAGATAAACGGCAATGAACAATTTACAAAAGAAATGCAAAATTTAAAACCACAAAATTGGCAACAACTGCAAGCAGGACTTTTAAATGTAGCTGAAACTGTAGCACCGCAAACAAGAACACGTAAACACCCATGGTGGACCGATGAGTGTGACAAACTGATAAATCTCAGACAACAGGCGTGGCAAAATTGGTTGTACAACAAAAATCAAAAGACCCTGGAAGATCTCAAAGATACCAGGAAAACAGTCACAAAAACAATACGAACAGTCCGTAAACAACACGAAGACAAAAAATTGCAAGACATAGAAAATGATTTCAAGAAAAACAATTCCCGAAATTTCTATAGAGTATTCAAACAAAAATTAACAAAGTACTCTCCTCCATCACTCCAGTTCAAAAATGACCATGGGGAAATTGCTCATACCAACACCGAAAACTGTGAAATTCTTGCAAAATACTTTTCTAAATTACTGCATTGTGAAAAGCCTGCAGAAAAATTTGAGTTCCATCGTACACAACGAAACCCAGACTCAAAGCCACCAAGTTTACAAGAGATTAAAGAGATAATTCAGTCACTGAAAAATAACAAAGCATCAGGAGAAGACCAAATTATCTCAGGATTATGGAAAAATGCAGGAGAAAATCTTATTGCAAAACTCAAAGAAATTATACATGAAATCTGGAAAACTGAAAAAATCCCCACAGATTGGAAGACTGCAATCATACATCCTCTGTACAAAAAAGGAAGTAAAACAGACCCCAACAACTATCTTGGAATCTCTTTATTGTCAATAACATACAAAATTATGTCTAAAGCCCTACTAAACCGCGCAGAACCTCAGCTGGATTCAAAACTAGGCGAATACCAAGGTGGGTTCAGAAAAGGTCGATCTTGCGTAGAACAAATCCTTAACTTGAAAAACTCAATGAAATATTTACATAGTACTTCAAACAAAAGTTATGTCATCACGTTTGTCGACTTTAAAAAAGCATATGACAGTATAGACCGAGAATCCCTTTTTGAAGTATTAGCAGAATTTGGACTAGATCAAAAGACAACAAACATCATAAAAGAAACACTCACGGAGACCAAATCCAAAGTAAAATTTATGGGAGAATTGAACACAGAATTTGAAATAGACACAGGAGTACGACAAGGGGATGTACTGCCCCCAGTGCTCTTCAATTGTGCTCTTGAAAAAGTTGTTAGAGAATGGAAAGAAGCAGGTGCACCAGCACACAGACTGGGACCAAGACATAAGGGCATAGAATTACACTGTTTAGCATTTGCTGATGACATGGCACTGATCGCAAAAGACATTACCGATGCACAGAAACAGCTAGAATTATTACAAGAACAGGTAGCTAAAATAGGATTACAAATTTCATTTCAAAAAACAAAATTTATGACTGACGTCAAAGATGTACCTTCTGATCTCAAAATTGGTAATAGCTACATTTCTCGAGTAAAAGAATTTTACTTAGGTGAATGGATTGCAGAAAATTGTAATGAAAAGAGATCTGTCAGATCAAGAGTCCAGAAAATGGAGACGGCGTTTCAGTTAACAAAAAAGATTTACAACAAAAAGAGTCTCTCGTGGAACTGCGAAATACGACACTACACAACAGTAATTAGACCCGAAGCTCTCTACGCATCTGAGACACTGAACCTTCAACACAGAACACTAAAAGAGGAATTAGAAGTGAAAGAACGTAAGATAATGAGGAAAATCCTAGGACCAAGAACTAAAGATGGGGTACATTATCCAAAACCCAATGCAGAAATATATAAAAATATCTCCAAAATAACAGACACAATGCGCATGAGAAGAATCCAATTCATGGGGCACTTAGAAAGAATGGACTCAAACAGGTTAACGCACAAAATCCATACATTTTTAAAGAACAAAACTACAAGACCGAACTGGTACAAACAGACGGAAAAAGACCTGAGAGAATTAGGGACTCCAAATCTACATGATAGAAATGAAATCAGAAAAATCACAAACACACGGGGTTTTGAAGAAGAAGAGAGAAAAACTAACCGACATACATGGTCTACGCAACGAAAGCTAGCCAATTCGTTGTTTATGAAGGAATACTGGGCGAAAAGGAAGGCCAACAAATGTTGATTACGCGTGGTCCTAAGTGATCCATCCGCGAAGAAGAAGAAGAAGAAAGGAGTTTTATTACGATCAATGGCTGCACCATCTCATAGTACATTTCTGCAATTTATAAATATCTTATCAGACTTCTGAATAATTCCTCGAGCCTCATGGCCAACCGTGTCATACTAACTCATTTTAAATGATCTCGATGTTTACACAGAGAGTGTGCACATTAGTCGATTTAATTGGAGGGACGTCCTGCAGTTTCCTTTTGGCCCGTGGATATCTGCGGTTATCGCTTCGCTCACGCATTCTGTGCGTGTTGTCAGGCGCAGATCACTGAAATCCCGGTCGGTTGCGAAGCAGCTGTAGGATCCGTAAACAAACAACCTGACAAGAAAAAAACGAGAAGACGTGGTACTTACGAAACATTTGGGAAACTTCATGATAATGCTTTAAGGTTCAGTGTTATACGTAACTAAAAGAATTTACGTAGAATAAATTACTCGAACACCGAATCGTCGCAGTAGTACGCGGATACAAAAGAAGGTTAACGAAACAAGACCAGTTTTTATGTTCTGTGATTTATGAAGCTGGGTCCTGCTTAAAACGGGGATACGCTGTTGAGATCCTGGTGCTTCAAAAATTCTCACGTTAACTCTTGGATGGGGGAGAGATGGAGTGAAGTATTCTAAGGCGAGCCAGTTACCTAGACTATGTCCTAAAGTTAACACTATTGACAGATCTCACATTGCGGAATGCATATGGTGTTTTATGCACGACGTAAGTGTTGGGTCAGCGTTGCGAAAGAATCAGAACCCTCATAGTCACGCGTTGCTCGGACATTATGGGAAGCAGCCTAAAGGCTTTAGCAAGGTGGGGGGGATACTGGGCTAGTTATGAACGGACTAGGCAGGAAGTACGAGAAAATCGCTGCGCCAGTTAGCACGTCACACTGGTGTGTCAGCGACATCTGATCGCAGGGCTGTGCACGAACTCACACTTAAACCTTACAAAGCAACGGTAGCGCATCGATAGACCAATTCAAATACTTTTGCTCGACGTCGATACTGCAATCGGCTACTGAGGTTGCAGAATGATGGAGAGCTTGATCCTGAAATGCTTTCTATCTATTTAGCTGTCCCCACGGACTTTTTCCTGTCCAGATTTCCATAAATTTATTTGTGATCTTATGCGAATGTGTAAATCAAATAAAAATTATATTATGGTCGAAGATTTTTCCGTTCGTTTGTTACCCCTAAATGTTTCAGAGAAGTTTTCCCATCTTCAGCAAGGTTTATGTGTTATCTATTGAACAGTATACAAAGAATTTATGGTTTATTATATTTATCAAATTTTTGAGGTTATACAATCGTATTTACATTACTGTAAGTATTGACATAAATATTAACGTGAAGTAGAAATATATACCTTATTATTAAATATGTGTATTCACAAGATTGTTTAATATTTGCGGCACAGATACAATTACTGCCTTCCAGTATCCGCAATTAATAAATGTTTATAATTGTTTCCTTACGTATTTTCTCACATCTTTTTAACGCCTAATATATGATCGTTTTTTTTCTTTTTTCTACAGCATTAATGTCGTTAAATTATGTTGTTTTGTAAATAGAGGTTCACTGTCTTACTCTTTGACAAGCATTTTTTTACGTTAAAGTACTATTTTTTAGTAAAATTTGTTGAAACGTGTGCTGACTGTGATTAGGTTTTATGACATGTTGACTGGGGTGGGGGAGCAGACTATGTAACCAATTTGCTTGATTCAAAATTTGACACTCAGCTGTCAAACAACATTTGCGCATGTAGTACCGAAATAAATTGTAATTAGAATAGAAATAAAATTATTACATTTGTTGGACAGATCACATAACAAAACAAAAGAAAAAAAAGCGATTTTATTATTATTTAGGAAGGAATGCATTTTTCCAGATGTTTCTCCAGGTCTTACAGATTTTTTAACTGTTGAGTTACATTCATGCTAGGAGCATAACGAACAGAACAAAAAAGGAAACAACGGACCCTTGACCACACAAACATCCAAAGAAACACTTGAAATCTTGTGTGATGTGGTTGGTGTCTGTGAGGGTTCTTGTTTTAGTCTAGTCATGCTGCCTCTCGACGGTTTCCAACTTCTTGGCTGCACACAAACGCAATCTCGGCTTGTTCCTGACATGAATACCGCATATTTCTACTTCTTCCAGTACGCCGCGTCAGTCACACAACCGGCAACACACAAAAAGAACACACGGCATGTGCTCGGGGGAGCTGTCATTCGTCAGCACCATCTTCCGTGGCACGATGCATTTAGTTGCACATATTCATAATATCTTTTTTTCCTCCATTCAGGAATCCGTCATTGCAGTTTGTCGCTTTCATAAATGTTCATCCTTTATAGACGAAGCACGCCTGCATTTGTAGAGGAACGTAAACTAACAAAACAGTCGACGTTGAAGTACTGAAAATCTTCTTCAGCTACATCAAGAGACTGCATTTTGTGAAAGCAGAACTGTAGAATTAAAGGAACACGAAATATTGGACCGACCTTTATTCCACCTACCATAACGTCCAATACACTGACAAGGGAACCTCCCCATCGCACCCCCCTCAGATTTAGTTATAAGTTGGCACAGTGCATAGGTCTTGAAAAACTGAACAAAGATCAATCGAGAAAACAGGGAGAAGTTGCGTGGAACTATGAAAAAAATAAGCAAAATATGCAAACTGAGTAGTCCATGTGCCAGATATGCAACATCAAGGAGCACGGAAGACCAGGAGCGTCGTGTTCCCCTGGTTAGCGTGAGGAGCTGCGGAATGAGAGGTCCTGGGTTCAAGTCTCCCTCGAGTTAAAAGTTTAATTTTTTATTTTCAGGCAATTATTATCTGTCCGTCCGATGCGAAGTAACTGCGCCGTAGTATGGGGACGTTGTATGAAAACGTTAAAAACATATTTTGACAGAGCACAGGGAAAACTGTGCGACTGTGAAACTGTTGCATTAATTTGTTGCACTTTATGTGACAAACTCTTATGTTTTCGTCACTTTTTTGGGAGTGATTATCACAACCACAAGAAAACCTAAATCGGGCAAGGCAGAAGAATTTTTTACCCATTCGCCAAGTGTACAAGTTAGGTGGGTCGACAACATATTCCTGTCATGTGACGCACATGCCGTCACCAGTGTCGTATAGAATATATCAGACGTGTTTTCCTGTGGAGGAATCGGTTGACCTATGACCTTGCGATCAAATGTTTTCGGTTCCCATTGGAGAGACACGTCCTTTCGTCTACTAATCGCACGGTTTTGCGGTGCGTCGCAAAACACAGACACTAAACTTATTACAATGAACAGAGACGTCAATGAACGAACGGACAGATCATAACTTCGCGAAAATAAAGAAATTAAATTTTTCACTCGAGGGAAGACTTGAACCAAGGACCTCCCGTTCCACAGCTCCTTACGTTAACCACGGGACCACATCGCTCCTGAGCTCACGTCATCATTGATGTTGCATATCATGCACATGGACTACTCAGTTTGTATATTTTGCTTATTTTTTTCATAGTTCCACACAACTTCTTTCTGTTTTCTCGATTGATCTGTGTTCAGTTTTTCAAGGCCTATCCACTAGGTCAACTTATAACTAAATCTGAGGGGGGTGCGATGGGGAGGTTCCCTTGTGAGAGAAGTCATGGGATAACAATATGCACATATGCGGATGATGGTAGTATGTCGTGCTCTTACCAAAGGCGCTCGCAGCGCCTCTCCTGGGCTCATGACCATATCGACTGGACCCTAGACGACTGAAAAACGGCAGCCTGGTCTGGTGAGTCCCAATTTTAGCAGTTGGTAAGAGCTGATGGTAGTTTTCGAGTGTAGCCTAGACCCCACGAGACCATGGGCACAAATTGTCAACAAGGAACGACGCAACGGTGTGGGTTGTGTTTACATAGAATGGATTGGATCCTCTGGTCCAACCGAACCGATCATTGACTGGAAATGGTTATGTTCGGCTACCTGGAGACCATTTGCAGCCATTCACGGATTTCATCTTTCCTAACAACGATGGAATTTTTGTGAATGACAGTGCTCTGTGTCACTGGGGCACAATTGTTCGCGGCTCGTTTGAAGAACATTGTGGACAGTTCGAGCGAATGATATGGCCATGCAGATCGGCAGACATGAATCCCATCGGACATTTATGTGACGTAATCGAGAGGTCAGTTTGTGCACAAAATCCTACACCTGTAACATTTTCGCCGGCCGCTGTGACCGAGCGATTCTTGGCGCTTCAGTCTGGAACCACGCGGCTGCTACGGTCGCAGGTTCGAATCCTTCCTTGGGCATGGATGTGTATGATGTCCTTAGGTTAGTTAGGTTTAAGTAGTTCTAAGTTCTAGGGGACTGATGACATCAGATGTTCAAATGATTCAAATGGCTCTGAGCACTATGGGACTTAACTTCTGAGGTCATAAGTACCATAGAACTACTTAAACCTAACTAACGTAAGGACATCACACACATCCATGCCTGAGGCAGGATTCGAACCTGCGACCGTAGCGGTCGCGCGGTTCCAGACTGTAGCGCCTAGAACCGCTCGGCCACTCCGCCCGGCGATGTTAAGTCCCATAGTGCTTAGAGCCATTTGAACCATCTGTAACATTTTCGCAGTCATAGGCTACTATAGAGCTAGCATGGCTCAATATTTCTGCAGGGGACTTCCAACAACTTGTTGTGTCTATGCAACGTCAAGTTGCTCCATTACGCCGCATAAAAGGAGGTCCGACACGATATTAGGAGGCATCCCACGACTTTTGTCATCAAACTGTAATCATGTGGACAATGTACTGCAAACAACGAGCATCCATGGCCGCGGTCGCTAATGTACGTTTCTGCCATGTCACTCGACTCAGGGTAACCTGGTTCGACCCCTGGTAGTGGGAGAAATTTTCACTGCCAGCGTTTGACCGGCAAGGGAAGACGAAATGGTTGTGTAAAGTTCCTGAACACCAAACTTTGCGCCAATGTGCTCGTTCCAAGGCTCTCCACAGTGTCTCATCAAGTGAGACATGTGACACTGTCGATGATGATCCGTCCGTCGGATGGGGACATCAAGCTTGGCACCCACCTTAGTGCTTTTCGCAAGTGCCCCGGCAGCTCCCACCATTGCATGGCCGGTGGACAGATTTCCTGCCACTGCAGACTATGAAACAGCTAAAGTCATTTTAGGATTATCGAATTATTATAGAAAGTTTGTCAATGGGTTTATTTACTTGCCAGACCACCGGCTTATTGTACCGCAGACTGGTAGAGGGAGTGAGAACTGGGTTAATAAAGTACGGAATGACTACTTAATATTTATTAATTAAAAATACTATAATTTCTGAGAAACTATCATTTAAATAATGCATTGACAGTTCACACCACATACAATGAGAAGCTTCACGGTGTCCTTGGAAATGAACATTTCTCCACAGGTACAAGTAGCCAAAACGTAGGGTCGTCCTTGAGCACTCACTTAAAGTAGATACTCTGCTCATCTGGAAAATAAATTACTCTAGAATGGCCCAGACTTGTGGTTACAATTCCTAAACCAATTAAGCTCTCACACCTGTGCCAATTACATTCCATCTAACAACACAATTAAGATATGTCACATTTTGATAACACGTGCCCAAATCTGAATTTTAAACTTAACAGCATGCTAGATAACAAGCTTTAAACAACACCCTCCCAGCCCACAGTTTAAAATTAACAGGTAAATTAAAATATCACTTCATTGGAGCTCCACTTAACTTTCGAGTCCACAAGACAACATCATATATAACCCATAACATAATAAATAACAACAAAAAAGCTCTTGTTTAATTTAAATACACTGAAAAGCCTAAGATACTGGTACACCTGCCTAATATCTTGTATGGCCCCCATAAACACGAAGAAGTGCCACAACACGACGTGGCATGGAATCAACTAAAGTCTGAAGTAGTGCTGGAGGAACTGACACCATGAATCCTGCAGGAATGCCCATAAATCAGTAAGAGAACGAGGCGATGGAGATCTATTCCGAACAGCATGTTGTTAGGCATCCCAATAATGTTCATATCTGGAGAGTTTGATGGCCAGTGGAAGCGTTTAAACTCAGAAGAGTATTCCTGGAACCACTATGTGGAAATTCTAGACGTATGGGATAAAGCATTGTCCTACTGGAATTTCCCAAGTCTCTCGGAATGCGCAATGGATATGAATAGATGCAGGTGATCAGACAGGATCCTTACCCTCATATCGCCTGTCAAATTCGTATCTAGACATATCAGGGATCCCATATCGATCCAATTGCACACACCCCACACGATTACAGAGCCTCCACCAGCTTGAACAGTTCCCTGTTGACATGCAGTGTCCACGGAATCACGAGGTTGTCGCCATGCCCATACACATCAATCTGTTTGATAAACTCTAAAACAAGACTCGTCTGACCAGGCAACATGTTTCCAGCCATCAACAGTCCAACGTCGGTGCTGATGGGCCCAGGTGAACCATAAAGCTTTGTGTTGTGCAGTCATCAAGGGTATACAAATGGGCATTTGGCTCCAAAATCCCATATTGATGATGTTTCGTTGAATGGTTCACATGCTGACAGTTGTTGATGGCCCAGACTTGAACTTTGCAGCAATTTGCGGAAGGGTTGCACTTCTGTCATGTTGAACGATTCTCTTCAGTCAACGTTGGTCCCGTTCTTGCAGGATCTTTCTCCAGCCACAGCGGTGTTGGATATTTGATGTTTTACCGGGTTCCTGATATTAGTGGAACACTTGTGAAATGATCAAACGGGAGAATCCACACTTCATCGCTACCTTGGAAATGGTGTGTCCCAACGCTAAATTGTGCCGGCTGTAACACTACGTTCAGACTCACTTAAATCTTGACAACCACCCATTCTAGCAGCAGTAACTGCACCAGACATTTGTGGTCTCATGTAGGCATTGCTGACTACAGTGCTGTATTCTGCCTGTTTACATATCTCTGTATTTGAGTACACATGCCTATACCAGTTTCTTTGGCGCTTGAGTGTATAAACACATACTGGCCCCTACTGTGGTCCTGAATTTTAAGTTAGTTTAATACAGCAAGAACCAGAGAAAACATTGTGTCCATTTATATCTGGTAAAATGGGAAGATCTGGGAAAGTATGTACAGGTAAAAAATCAGAAGGTAGAGTTAATCTCAAAGGAGAAGGGGAGCTATGTTTTGATGTTGGCAGAAGAGTTCAGTCACTTGAAATAGGCATTATAAATTGCTAAAATCAGGGATGACCCAAGGAAACTATGAGACTGGAATTGCAAGGTAGAATGTGTTATTTATTAACAATACTAACTATAAAATGTCAGAAACTACCTTTTGCCTCCGAGCTACTACAACTGGGACTAGTGTGGGGTATTGATTAACAGTACTCGCTATGATATACCAAGAACTACTTTTTGCCATCCAGCTAATAAAACTGGGACTATCGCAAAGAATGTGACAACTCTCGATGTACTAGCCAGTAAAACCCTTGGAGGTGCTACCACCATGGAGCCTAATTTACTTAAACAGTACGTTAAAACCTGACTTTCTCCGTTCGCCAGATGAACTAATAGCAAGACAGTATGTATGGCAATATCATGATATACAGCACAGTACAATCATGACAAGGAGTGTCTTGGGTTTCTGGTAGTTTTGTGGTTCTGACTCTACTTTGCGAAGGTTGTGTGGGAGATACTGGAACTAACAATGCTACCAACAGACTGGATAAATTATGGAAAATAGCACTTAGGTTATTAGGGAGCTAATGAACTATGTGGTTTACCCTAAACAAGCGTAAAGAGTTGTGGACAATACTGTATTGTTTATGTCAACCCATGAAGCATGTATTTACATCGTTTTGTCCAGAAATGTAAACAGGTAACATTCCAGAGAACAGATTTTTCGGAGGGGGAGGAGCGCTGCACCATGGATTCTCTTGGCAAAATGGACTGTTCCTGTGTCAATCAACAGAATGACGTCATAGGGGGAAAAGTGCCTGACAGACCAATGACCAGGCACTATGGAGCAACAACACATATACAGTAAGAAAGAAAACTTATCTAAGATGCTGAGGAAGCAAAAGACGTCAGCTAGCACCTCTGAAAGTCTAAGCTGCGATATATTACAGCTCTAGCAGGACTTCTGAAGGAGCTGACTAGACAGGTAAACTATTACAGATGAAGTCATCAGTGCCCAATGGCGATGCCCAGCTGCTCCATCCTGCTCTTGTTTCCAAGATGAAAGTGCTGCTGTTAGAGAAACATTAGCCTACCAACTCACATATATACCACCCAAGACATAACCTCTCCGTCAGATTGTTCTCAGCAGTATCTAGGTATGCATGGTATGCTGAGTAACGAAGCCAGACCAAAGTTGCAAGAAGTACACCGTTTGCAGTTCAAAATGAAGCCTGGCTTTACTGCCATTGACTACAAGCCTTTGTATGAGCTGAAGTCTACATGCAGTGACGCCATCGTACTGTCGAGTCACCTGCTAGGTGGGTATCATCTGCTTACAACGATCTCCCTGCTGAGCTGTTGGTTCAAGCCTGGCCAACTGGCTGTCCAGTCACTCCGTCACTGACTGTCGGCCCGTGTGAGCATACATTGTTGCTGAAACTTCCTTGCAGACAAAAAACTTCCTGGCAGGTTAAGACAGTGTGCCAAGTGGGGACTCGACCCAGGACCTTTGCCTATCATGGGGGTTTTGCCAACTCATCTACCTCAGCACGATTCACGACCCATCCTCGTAGCTTTATTTCTTCCAATACTTCATCTTATACCTTCCAAACTTCGAAAAAGTTCTCATGTGTAACCTGCATGACTAACGCTCCATAAAGGTAGGAAATTGTGGGGACATGGCTTTGCCACAGCCTGGGGGATTGTTTCTACAATGAATTTTCACAATGCAGCGGAGTGTACGCTGTTATGAAACTTCCAGGAAGATCAAAACTGTGTGCCGAAGTGGGACTCGAACACGTGACTTGTGCCTTTCGTAGGCTGTGAGGCTAAGTCATGAGTCATGCTCGGATAGCTAAGTTAGCAGAGCACTTTCCCGTGAAATGCAAATGTCCTGGAACCACGTCCCAGTGTGGCACACATTTCTAACCTACAAGGGAGTTTCATACCAGTGAATACCTCGCTGCAGTGTGAAAATTTACTCTGAACCATTGTTACTGTCCAACGCCCAGACCGCGTACACGCCATCATCTTCGGCCATGCCGAAAGCACAGGCCTATCACCGCCTGTTCCGGTGTGCTGTACACTGCTGGTACGGGAGAGCGCGAGCAGCCCGGGAGTTCCCTGTCATCGGTCACTGATATCGTGCCGCCTCGAGTCAGCGTTAACACCAGCGCACGTCACCCACAGCTTGCGCTGTCGTCCTATCAGACTACTGCACACATCAACACGCACCAGCGCCCTTGGGAACTGCCGTCACAGAGGGCACCGACCTCCTCTGCGCCTATTATCTCGTCACTGTTACTGTCATGAACAAAAGATTGCCTTCACTAGGGATATTTAACTGACGTTCCGCCTTTCAACTCCTGCTCATCACCATCACTGCAATGATGACTTAGATGGGTGAACGACACCCGATCCTGAGATGTCAGCAGCCAATCCGTTGCAATCCTAGGTGTAACGTCTGACGTCTGCAAACGTAATACTGGGTAGGACAGTCAGGCGGGTAGGTTTGAGGACTGGCTATATGTTGTGGTGGGTGGTAATGGGAATGGGGGACTTAACCTAGGACATGTAGACAGTCCAATCTACCAAAGACTTTGGACAAAATTTTGACTTGAAAATTAGAGTTAACTACACTACTGGCCATTAAAATTGGTACACCAAGAAGAAATGTAGATGACAATCGGGTATTCATTGGACAAATATATTATACTAGAATTGATATGTGATTACAATTTCACCCAATTTGGGTGCATTGTTCCTGAGAAATCAGTACCCAGAACAAACACCTCTGGCCGTAATAACGGCCTTGATACGCCTGGGCATTGAGTCAAACAGAGCTTGGATAGCGTATACAGGTATAGTCTGGCGTATTGTGACGAGCCGTCCGCAGCTCGTGGTCGTGCGGTAGCGTTCTCGATTCCCACGCCCGGGTTCCCGGGTTCGATTCCCGGCGGGGTCAGGGATTTTCTCTGCCTCGTGATGACTGGGTGTGTGTGATCTCCTTAGGTTAGTTAGGTTTAAGTAGTTCTAAGTTCCAGGGGACTGATGACCATAGATGTTAAGTCCCATACTGCTCAGAGCCATTTGAACCATTTTTTTGTGACGAGCCAGTTGCTTGGCCACCATTGACCAGACGTTTTCAGTTGGTGACAGATCTGGAGAATGTGCTGGCCAGGGCAGCAGTCGAACATTTTCTGTATCGAGAAATGCCCGTACAGAACCTGCAACATGCGGTCGTGCATTATCCTGCTGAAATGTAGGGTTTCGCAGGGATAGAATGAAGGGTAGAGCCACCAGACGTAACACATCTGAAATGTAACGTCCACTGTTCAAACTGCCGTCAATGAGAACAAGAGGTGACCGAGACGTGTAACCAATGGCACACCATACCATCACGCCGGGTGATACGCCAGTATGGCTACGACGAATATACGCTTCCAATGTGCGTTCACCGCGATGTCGCCAAACACGGATGTGACCATCATGATGCTGTAAATAGAACCTGGATTCATCCGAAACAATGACGTTTTGTCATTCGTGCACCCAGGTAAGTCGTTGAGTACACCATCGCACGCGCTCCTGTCTGTGATGCAGCGTCAAGGGCAACCGCAGCCATGGTCTTCGAGCTAATACTCCATGCTGCTGCTAACGTCATCGAACTGTTCGTGCAGATGGTTGTTGTCTTGCAAACGTCCCCATCTGTTGAGTCAGGGATCGAGACGCGGTTGCACGATCCGTTACAGCCATGCGGATAAGATCCTGTCATCTCGACTGCTAGTGATACGAGGCCGTTGGGATCCAGCACGGCGTTCCGTATTACCCTCCTGGACCCACCGATTCCATATTCTGCTAACAGTCATTGGATCTCGACCAACGCAAGCAGCAATGTCGCGATACGATAAACCGCAATCGCGACAGGCTACAATCCGATCTTTATCAAAGTCGGAAACGTGATGGTACGCATTTCTCCTCCTTACACGAGACATCACAACAACGTTTCACCAGGCAACGGCGGTCAACTGCTGTTTGTGTATGAGAAATCGGTTGGAAACTTTCTTCATGTCAGTAGTTTGTAGGTGTCGCCACCGGCGCCAACCTTGTGTGAATGCTCTGAAAAGCTAATCATTTGCATATCACAGCATCTTTTTCCTGTCGGTTAATTTTCGCGTCTGTAGCGCGTCATCTTCGTGGTGTACAAATTTTAATGGGCAGTAGTGTAGCATCCGACTGCGAATACATGAACTGGAACAAGACAGAGCACAATTCTGCTCAAAACCTATTCCTAAGTAACGGAACGGGACCACATGCATCTCGCACCAGTGATCACTCTTCTTGGAGTCTAACCATCTTATAATTGCAGGCATCCAATTGTTCAATTTTCCACATGTCGTGATATAATATTTAATAAATGTCTCACCTTCGAACAATATTTCTGTTTATTTCACAAGTAATATTGTTTCGTAGCATTTATAGTAATTCTCTACATGAAAGGACGCCCTAGCATTTCATTACACGTTTAGGAGGAAAAACAAAATCAGTTCTGGCGCTCGATTAAGCAAGAAAATTCTCTGAAGGAGCCATGCATAGAAAATGTCTTTTTGCTTCCTCTCCAAAAAACCAACAACTTCAAATTAAAGGCCGCTCTTCTTTTTTTATCCCCAGAGTCAAGAAAACGATGGGCGCGCGAAAGAATCGATGTGCACACATAAAAAATGTTTTGCATCACCTCCGTTCCGAAGAGTTCCGCAACCTGTACAGAAAACTGGAATAGTGATCAATATAAACATCGTTTCTGCCCTTGTTATTGCTCATGAAAACCACACATTGCATGTTTTACTACCATGCAGCGAGAACTTCAGAGGTGGTGGTCCAGATTTCTGTACACAACGGTACCTCTAATATCCAGTAGCACGTCCTCTTCCACTGATGCATGCCTATATTCGTCGTGGCATACTATCCACAAGTTCATCAAGGCTCTGTTGGTCCAGATTGTTCCACTCCTCAACGGCAATTTGGCATAGATCCCTCAGAGTTGTTTGTGGATCACGTCGTCCATAAACAGCCCTTTACAATCTATCATAGGCATTTTCGATAGGGTTCATGTCTGGAGAACATGCTGGCCACTCTAGTCGAGCGATCTCGTTATTCTGAAGGAAGTCATTCACAAGATGTGCAACGGTGGGGGCGCTAATTGTCGTCCATGAAGACGAATACCTCGCCAATATGCTGCTGATACGATTGCACTATCGGTCGGAGGATGGCATTCACGTATCGTACAACCGTTACGGCGCCTTCCATGACCACCAGCGGCGTACGTCGGCCCCACACAATGCCACCCCAAAACAGCAGGGAACCTCCACCTTGCTACACTCCCTGGACAATGTGTCTAAGGCGTTCAGCCTGACCGGGTTGCCTCCAAATACGTCTCCGACGATTGTCTTGTTGAAGGCATATGTGACACTCATAGGTGAAGAGCACATGATGCCAATCCTGAGCGGTAGATTCGGCATGTTGTTGTTCCCATCTTTACCGCGCTGCGTGATGTCTTGGTTGCAAAGATGGACCTCGCCATGGACGTCGGGAGTGAAGTTGCGCATCATGCAGCCTATTGCGCGCAGTTTGAGTCGTAACGCGACGTCCTGTGGCTGCACGAAAAGCATTATTCAACACAGTGGCGTTGCTGTCACGGTTCCTCCGAGCCATAATCCATTGGTAGCGGTCATGCACTGCAGTAGTAGCCCTAGTGCGGCCTGAGAGAGACATGTCATCGACAGTTCCTGTCTCTCTGTATCTCCTCCATGTCCGAACAACATCGCTATGGTTCAGTCCGAGACGCCTGGACACTTCCCTTGTTGAGAGCTCTTCCTGGCACAAAGTAACAATGCGGACGCGATCGAACCGCGGTATTGACCGTCTAGGCATGGTTGAACTATAGACAACACGAGCCTTGTACCTCCTTCAAGGTGGAATAACTGGAGCTGACTTGCTGTCGGACCGCCTCCGTCTAATAGGCGCTGCTTATGCATGGTTGATTGCATCTTTGGGCGGGTTTTAGTGACATCTCTGAACAGTCAAAGAGACTGTGTCTGTGATACAATATCCACAGTCAACGTCTATCTTCAGAAGTTCTGGGAACTGGGGCGATGCAAAACCTTTTTTGATGTGTTTATAACTCACATTCGATTACTGCGAATATGCCATTAAATAAGATGTTTCTGTCTTTATTGTTACTTTACCACAAATAATATCTTTGATCAGGTTGATTAAATGCACAATGTGCGCTTCCTGAATCCTCCTGGCTGATTGGCCTCACCCCGTATTATCCGTCTTAATAAAAAGATTACAAAAGGATTTCAAATTTTTGAAGTATGTTAGCATACAAGAGCATTTTAAATTTTTGAAGTAGGTTAGCAACTGTATGAAGTATTGAAAATCAAATTTTGGTTACCTGGGGAAGCTATTGCATAGGCAACCAGCAGCTTGAACTGGATGACTGTTTTAGTCCTTTAGAAATATAAAGGGCGAATCACCTAAAACTTGCAAAGGGAATATTGCGGAAATAAAAGTGTTATCGATGTGCAGTTTCCACAGATTTGAATGATAGTCAGTGCCTCGTATCGTTGGCAAATCAACAGATTGTAATAGTACTTACAAAGTGTATTTTTGTGCAAAAATACCTTTTGAGAACAATGCATACAGACATTAACAGACTAAAAGTAGGATCAATTAAAATGTCAGTGGTCTTCATTTAAAGCTGTGGTAGCACACACTAAAGAACGCTATAAGTGCAACCATCATTGGTTGTGCCCAGTATGTCCAAATGTGCGGAATACACGCTTCCAGTCTGGTATGGAACGACTGCTGCACACGTGCTAGCATTTCAGCGAAGATGTCCGAGCAGTCTGCAGTGATATGTTGTTGCACATCATAGAGTGTCCTTGTAGGCAGCGTTTTTCGGCTTTCCTCACAGAAAAATGTCTACAGGCGTCAAATTCGGGGAACGGGCCGGCCACGGTACAGGTTTTCTGTGTTCAGTCCAACGATTTGGAAACAATCCTTGAAGACATGTTGTTGTATTTGCTGCACTATGTTCTGGACAGCCATCAGGTTGGTCCCACAAGTTCCTCCTAGTCTGCAGAGAAATGTCTTCTACCATCCGAGGAAGACGGTCTGTTACGAGGCTGAGATACTTGTACGCGTTCAGTGTTCCGTCTTTGAAAAGCGAGCCTATGTGCTTATAGTTTACTATACCGCACAACACGTTTACACTCCAAACACACTGACATTATACCTGACGAAGCGAATGAGGGTTGTCAACAGACCAATAATGCATGTATTACGTGGTCATGATTGGTTAATGTGGATTCATCACTAAACAAGACACATGATACTCCTGAAGTGTCCTGCCTTAATACCCATGTACAGAAGTTGACTCGATTCTCATAATAGTTTCCATGCAGCTCTTGATGGAGAGAGATGTGATAGGGATGGAACCCATGTTCATGGAGAATGCATAGAATACTTGCCTGACTCAAGCCACCTCCTCGTACGATTGCGGGAGATTACGTGAGGATCAACTGAAACAGTAATAAGAGCACTAATTTCACCCTCTTCTGTCGTCACTTCTTCCCTTCTGTTACACTGTCTATGTGCTACTCTACCACTTACACGTAACTGACGTTACGATATCTGTTGAGATATCGTGCAGCATACACGGTACAACAACGAACTGCGTGCTTCCTACACTCTTCACATAGTATGAGCATTTCGGCTTTTTCTGTATTAGCAAATCCCGTCGTCCGCTCACGACTTACTGCTTGGACTGCCACACTATAACTGACTAGCAAGTTGGAATGCGCTCAAGGAACACACAGTCACGCTGTGAGCACACATAAGAAAATTGTACCTAGCAATTACGCAGCTTGAATGGCAAAAACAAGTGTCGGTGTGCAAACTTTTCAAAACGCGATATCTCGGTAACAACTCGCATTAGAATCCTGCAACAAACACCATTCACATTCCAATTTACCGTATTTTTAGCAAATGTCAATAGGCATTATTCTATTTAAAAACTGTCTATTTGCACAAAATGTACACTTTCTATGTATTATTAAAATTTGTTTATTGCCTAACAGTACAAGCACTGACTACCAATCCATTATGTGGAAACCGCACATCAATAGCACTTTCCATTTCCACAACATCTGCAGTGCAGGTTTTAGGCGATTGCCGGCCGCGGTGGCCGAGCGGTTCTAGGCGCTTCAGTCCGGAACCGCGCATCTGCTACGGTCACAGGTTCGAATCCTGCCTTGGGCATGGATGTGTGTGATGTCCTTAGGTTAGTTAGGTTTAAGTAGTTCTAAGTTCTAGGGGACTGATGACCTCACACGTTAAGTCCCATAGTGCTCAGAGCCATTTGAACCATTTTAGGCGATTTACCCTGTAGATAGCTTCCGACAGAGTGCGCTGCTTATAGAGTACTGGTGAAATGAAATGTCTCAGGAAGAATTTGCAGTGGTAATAAAACAGCATTAGGCTATATCGCATATGGCGAAAGACAAGAACTCTCCAACATCTCAGAAAGATCAGAACCGACGTCGAAATAAGCAGTACTCGATAATGGCTACACATTCTTCTGCGAGTACAACAGAGAGGTGGATTTGTGCTTGAATAGCTGTGGGCAATCAAATGTTGATTAAGTTTACCTCGACTTGCATCTAGAAGTTTTGCACCTGAATCTTTTATACCATAGAAACCCAGATTGTGATTCTAGCTGTTTTTTCCTCGACTCCATTTAATTTTATTTATTATTTTGAAGGTGTAATTAATTTGATGTTATCACTCGGCTCTTCCTGTGTTGTTTAATCTTTCCATCTCTCAACATCTGTCACACACAAAATTCTCAGGAACCTGTCTTAGATATTCGAGTCTTTGCCTGCCACTGCAAACTCGCACGTCTACTGCTCCTTTGAGTAACAAGTTGATCACAGTTGTATGTCTCAACACGAGTTCCACTTACCTGAAGCGCTGAAGTTCATACCGCCAAGACGGTAGGATGTCTATCATACATGTACACGTCACATTTCGCGTGCATCGACGCAATTACTAGTTTTCTGGTTCTTCACGGTGCAAGTCCTTCACTCACGCGTCACTGCAGCAGCCTTATACGCGGAACCAAATGTACGTTCACAATACGTCAAACTACATGCGCGAAAGGCGATCAATACTCGATGTTCAAAATGGTTCAAATGGCTCTGAGCACTATGGGACTTAACTTCTGAGGTCATCAGTCCCCTAGAACTTAGAACTACTTAAACCTAACTAACCTAAGGACATCACACACATCCATGCCCGAGGCAGGATTCGAACCTGCGACCGTAGCGGTCGCGCGGCTCCAGACTGTAGCGCCTAGAACCGCTCGGCCACTCCGGCCGGCGATGTTCAAACTCCATGACTTGGCCACATGGGTCATCTGACGTCCAAGAGGCGCTTCGCCTTCTTACGTCACTCCCACCAGGCAACGGCAAGCTGTATTCAGCGCTCGTTCAAAGGGCTGTACATACAAAGGGGCTTAGCATAATTATATGAGCACTGTTAGAGATACGCACATACCTGAAGCACACAATGATCTTGTATCCCCTCCTGCTCTTCTTAAGGGTTATTGATCTGTGATTTGTCTTGTGATGCACAAATCTGCGTAACTCTGCTGTTCTGTTCGCTTCCACTATCCGAATGTAGTGTTCGGGTCAACATGACCCGACAGTAAAACACTGCAAAAAACTTGTAGGAAAATGCATTGTTCCCAAAGTTGTTAACAATGTATATTCCAATATTTTATTTAACCTGATCTTATTGGGACCATTAAGTCCTCTTTTGCATCGGACCAGAGTTTTGCACCTGCAGTACCTTTTGTATATCGTAGTTACCTAAGAAATGATAAATAGTATTAAAATTGTTTGAGTGTCTATAGTGGCAAGTGGGTAAATAATGCTGTTTATGAACTAATAAAGGTAATACTGGTAGTACTTTTACTACTGCTGCTGCTGCCCAAAATAGTGATACTAATAATAATGATAATAAAATAATAACGGTAATGATAGTGGCACATATAAAAAATACTCTTTAGGTATACAAAATAGATGTCTTCTGATATAGTTAGTTCAGGGGAAAGCACCAGCTAAGCACACATTGTTGAAGATAATAATAATATTAATAAGAATAGTACACACAATTTTATGTAAGAAAATTTCTTATTTAAATATTTCATAGAGAATCTGGAAACAACAGACAGTTTTCAATACGGCATTTGTCTTAGAAAGCATTATATTATTTTTCTTTTACTGTGCATTTTGGACACAAGTAGTCACATAAATATCGTCAGAATTCGTATAAAACGTTTTTAATACGGGCCATTATTTTTGGAAACATTAACGTTTACTTTCTAACTTTTGTTCTTACTCATTACAGTCTGGACGCAAGTATTTGACAAGTGTTTTGCAAATATGTTTATCATAATTCTCTCACAGTATGTTTGTTTTATTGCCATTGCTTGCTGGACAGAACTTAAAGCGTACGTGTTTAGTTGGTTTCCTTGCAGTTCCTTATTCTGACACACTTGCCACACTTCCATACTTTTGGATGCTCTTGACCATTCTCAGTTAATCTTCTCTTCTTGCAAAATGCATCGTTGATGAAAGATGTTTTACCATCAATGACTTTCCAATTTCCTCCAGTAATGTTCTCCAGCTATTCAATTTTCAAGCATTTCAGTTCAGGTCAATTGAAGTCCACAGGACATAAGCATTATAAGGATGAACATTGAGAATATTGTGGAAGGCTGTCATGAGCCACCTATTGGTTTTAGTTTGCCTATGTAGCTACTTGTTATCTGCTGAAGATTACCTACAGCCTCTTTCATTGAATTGCAATCCAAAATCATTTTTGGCTTCTTATCAGCCCCATCACTAATTTCATCATAATGATAGAGTGTTTTCATTAGTTCATCCATCTTATTTCTCATGGGAATATAATTGACCACATTAGCGTCAGTTGTAAAGTAAAACGGGCAGCTATGAACCCACTTTTTTCATGATATTTTGTTGAACCTCTAGTTTATTTTTACATATAGTTCTCGACCTTGTTAATTTCATTTCCAGGGGCAGCTGTCTCAAATTCTAAGACATAGAAAAGTTGTCAATTGTGATATTCTGAGCTCTCAGTTCAAAAGTGAGTTCAGCAGCTACCCACATTCGCTGACTTTTCTTTCTGGTGAATCTCGGGTCTTCCTTCTCTTACAAATTTGGACTTTCATTACGTATGAAAATTAGTGTCACACAGAGTCCGCACTTTGATTTTGCGATATACTGTATGATGGACACCGACCTATAAATGGTACCAACTGTTCGCCGATAGTAACGTTTTCTTGGGGATTATAGAGTTTAGGAAGGACTTCTACACACTTCTCCCAAATACTACAATCCAGGGAAACTGCAGTATATATTTCCTCTCTAGTGGATTTCTTATCAAATCGCAGGGCACTAGGTACTTTACAGAATGTTTCATTGGACATGGTTGCTTGAAATATGTTCCGCCCAGTATCTTTATCCTACAGACATTTTGTAAATTCCTCATGTGATCGCTTTACATCCAAAAGGAATAAGAACCCCAAGTATCTGTAAAATACGGAATCATCAGTGTTTGTCTATGGTTGACCATAAAATCGCTGTCCTTCAATATTTGACATCTCTATGTAACTCCGTACAATGTACTATTTCGAATGATGTTTCTACGTCACTTCTTCTGCTGGATGCACGTTTGTTAACTCATGGGGTATTCTTAATGACATTCAAAGCTGGTCGGCGGCTATGTTGTGCTGGTGGGTTTAAATGCCATTCTATATTCTCATTTTTAGAAAGATAAGACTGTAGACTATTTTGTAAACGCCTTGTACTCTCGTCACTGTCATCAGAACAACTACTTTCACGTATGTTACTGACACGATCTTAATAGTCGAAAAGTGTTCCTTCATCCATCGAGAAATTTACTAGTTCTCCTAATTCAGTCAGTGATATAACTACCATGGTGTCAAAATTCAAACTGAGCAGAAACAATAAAGATTCAAATAATTAAAAAGTTCCAAACAATTTCTTGGAAAAAGTAAGAAACAAACCCACTCTTGCCATTCTTGTAAACATAGAAGCTTTGTTCATTGTTCATAGTAGGTTGGGGCACTAAAAATAATTATTAACTTAACGTATAACATAAAAATAAAAAAAACTGATATTTCAGTAATCATGTTAATGCTTGGTCATTAGGAACCATTTGTTACTTATGACATTAATAAGATTTAAGACCAAATTAGTGTAAAAAATTTAAAGCATTTTTGTAGAAGTATTGCCCATGCATTTTTGACACTCACAGAATTTTATAACTTTATCTTGCTATTTACGAATGAGAATTTATTACCATTTCGGATTGTACACAACAACAGGGGTAATGTTGGATTTTGCAGATCTCCAAGCAGCATTACTTGTCGGCGCCATTTAACTAGTAGGTCCATGACAACGACATCAAGGTTGGAAAGGGCGCCAGCAGTTACTCAATTTCATGTCATGATAGCACATAGTTAATGGGGTAACTTCAACCGATAATCACAATAGCTGGAGAAAACCGTAACTTACTAAGTAAAGATGTCATTAAAGAAAATACACTTATGCTTATAAATTAAGGACAATTGCAGAATGTGGTGTCGCACAACGCGGCACTACACAAAACTGGTGCTAATAGCATAGGCACATAGGGAATACACACGACACAGATCTGTAAGTTGAGAAAACCGTCCCGAAACACATATTCTACAAAACGGCACTGTTTCCTGAGCATGTACCCCGACTTCAATATGGGATATGATCACCATGCACACGTACACAGGCCGCACAATGAGTTGGCATACTCTGGATCAGGTGGTCGAGCAGCTGCTGGGGTATAGCCTCCCATTCTTGCACCAGTGCCTGTCGGAACTCCTGAAGTGTCGTACGGGTTTGAAGACGTGCAGTGATACGTCGACTGAGAGCATCCCGGACGTACTCGATAGGGTTTAGGTCTGGAGAACATGCAGGCCACTCCATTCGCCTAATATCTTCTGTTTCAAGGTACTCCTCCGTGGAAGGTGGGACCCACTGCACCCCTGAAAAGGCGGACATACTGGTGTAAAATGACGTCCCGATACATCTGAGCAGTTACAGTCCCTCTTCCAAAGACATGCAGGGGTGCACGTGCACCCATCATAATCCCACCCCACACCATCAAAACACGACCTCCATAAAGGTCCCTTTCAAGGACATTTAGGGGTTGGTATCTGGTTCCTGGTCCGCTCCAGATGAAAACCCAGCGAGAATCACTGTTCAGACAATACCTGGACTCGTCCGTGAACATAACCTGGGAGCAATGTTCCAATAAACATGTACTGTGTTCTTGACACCAGGTTTTACGGGCCCTCCTGTGACCAGGGGTCAGTGGAATGCACCTTGCAGGTCTCCAGGCGAATAAACCCTGTCTGATCAGTCGTCTGTAGACTGTGTGTCTGGAGACAACTGTTCCAGCGGCTGCGCTAAGGTCCCGAGCAAGGCTATCTGCAGTACTCCGTGGCCGTCTGCTGGTATTAATGGTGAGATATCGGTCTTCTTGTGGTGTTGTACACTGTGGACGTCCCGTACTGCAGCGCCCGGACACGTTTCCTGTCTGCTGGAATCGTCGCCATAATCTTGAGGTCACACTTTGTGGCACACGTAGAGCCCGTGCTATGACCTGCTGTGTTTGACCAGCCTCCAGTCTCCCTAGTATTCTAGTATTCAATATGTGTTCGTTGAGCCATTTTCAACACACAGTCACCATTAGCACGTCTGAAAATGACTGCACACTTACTCTCTGCACCGTACTCTGACATGCACCAACACACATCTGCGTATGTGAACTGCTGCCAGCGCCACCGTGCGACGACCGCAGGTCAAATGCACCGCATGGTCATACCCCGAGGTGATTTAAACCCGCAAACCGCCAACCAGAGCGTTGTTTCACCATGTGTCAGCATCATCCTTAATTTATGAACATGGGTGTATTTAGCTGTAGTACTGTTAATGAAGATCTGAAAGTGAATGTTGAGGTTAATATACCTCCACAGAACGGAATGGCAACATCCATATTGGGACGGGAAGTACATAGAAAAGACACTCGCTTCGAGTTTTTACTGCTAGATCTGTTCTAAAAAACAATCTAAGTGTGGAGCTGAGGCTTGAGTGATTCAAGGTGCACAGACGAAAAGATATTCCGACGAGTCGGAGTATATGCTGTTCCTCACGAAGGGAGGCATTGGTGTAAGGTTTCAGTACCTTGTGTGATAGCTTGAAATGCCATCGGGTACACGCGAAGGGAGGAGTTTACACGTGGGAAACACCAGTGAAAACGCTATATGGAGACTTTTCTTCCAGCTGTGAAACACCGTTGATACTCTGTAATGATGTAAATATTTTGTTTCTGTTTTATGTGCGTTTTCCAGTCACACTTTAAGGATAGGTACGCGTAATTTTTATCGCCTATGTGTCATTTCTGAGTTTCTCCTTAGCAAGAAACTGAATCTTCCAAGGTGATTATATTCCCAGTACCATTGCAGGAAATGGTCTAGATCGGTTTCATTAGCTTGAGACCTCCTCTTTCCGTCACAGTTATCAATTACAGAATAGTCTATATTGGAAGAGAACAATTAAGGGTCCGTTATCCTCCCCCAGCATCTCTAACGCAAAAGTAATAGGGTAGTTAATTAAAGAAAAAGTGTGTGTGTATGTATTTGTGTGTGTTCGTGTGTGTGTGTGTGTGAGTGAGTGAGTGTGTCTGTGTGTGTGTGTGTGTGTGTGTGTGTGTGTGTGTGTGTGTGTGTGTGAGATAGAGAGAGAGAGAGTCAGACAGACAGACAGAAACGGCGTAAAATCTTGTCACTTAAATCCAAAATCTACTTGAGTCAGTCGCCAGAAGTATTTAGGCTGTTTTAGATGACAAATGTAGTCTTACACCATACTACACTACTGCCCATTAAAATTGCTAAACCACGAAGATGACGTGCTACAGACGCGAAATTTGACCGACAGGAAGAAGACGCTGTGATATGCAAATGATTAGCTTTTCAGAGCATTCACACAAGGTTAGCGCCGGTGGCGACACCTACAACGTGCTGACATGAGGAAACTTTCCAACCGATTTCTCATACACACACAGCAGTTGACCGGCGTTGCCTGGTGAAACGTTGTTGTGATGCCTCATGTAAGGAAGAAAAATGCGTACCACCACGCCTTCGACTTTGATAAAGATCGGATTGTAGCCTATCGCGATTGCGGTTTATCGTATCGCGACATTGCTGCTCGTGTTGGTCGAAATCCAATGACTGTTAGCAGAATATGGAATCGGTGGGATCAGGAGGGTAATACGGAACGCCATGCTGGATCCCAACGGCCTCGTATCAGTAGCAGTCGAGATGACAGGTATCTTATCCGCAAGGCTGTAACGGATCGTGCAGCCACGTCTCGATCCCTGAGTCAACAAATTGGACGTTTGCAAGACAACAACCATCTGCACGAACAGTTCGACAACGTTTGCAGCAGCATGCACTATCAGCTCGGAGACCATGGCTGCGGTTACCCTTGACGCTGCATTACAGACAAGAGCGCTTGCGATGGTGTACTAAACGACGAAACTGGGTGCACGAAGGGCAAAACGTCATTTTTTCGGATGAATCCAGGTTCTGTTTACAGCATCATGATGGTAGCATCCGTGTTTGGTGACATCGCGGTGAACGCACATTGGGATCGTGTATTCGTCATCGCCATACTGGCGTATCACCGGGCGTGATGGTATGGGGTGCCATTGGTTACACGTCTCGGTCACCTCCTGTTCGCATTGACTGCACTTTGAACAGTGTACGTTACAATTCAGATGTGTTACGTCCGGTGGCTCTACCCTTCATTCGATCCCTGCGAACCCCTACATTTCAGCAGTATAATGCACGACCGCATGTTGCAGGTCCCGTACGGGCCTTTGTGGACACAGAAAATGTTCGACTGCTGCCCTGACCAGCACATTCTCCAGTTCTCTCACCGACTGAAAACGTCTGGTCAATGGTGGCCGAGCAACTGGCTCGTCACAATACGCCAGTCACTACTCTTGATGAACTGTGGTATCGTGTTGAAGCTACATCGGCAGCTGTACCTGTACACGCCATCCAAGCTCTGTTTGACTCAATGCCGAGGCGTATCAGGGCCGTTATTACGGCCAGAGGCGGTTGTTCTGAGTACTGATTTCTCAGGATCTATGCACCCAAATTGCGTGAAAATGTAATCACATGTCAGTTCTAGTATAATGTATTTGTCCAATGAATACCCGTTTATCATCTGCATTTCTTCTTGGTGTAGCAATTTTAATGGTCAGTAGTGTATTTTATGGGTTCACATTATTTATCTATCCCCTTTGTTTTCAATAAATCGTTTAAATCTTGTATTCTCAATATACCCGTTCAGAGAGCTCTGTTAAGTAGAACTCGCGTACATCTAGTCGTTTGCATGTCATATTCTATAGGTAACTTCTTACTTGCATATTCCTTTCGCAGAGTTGCAATCCCAGGAACCTTGTCGACGTGTATTTTCAAAATCTGGTATTTTAACTGTAATTAGTACGGTTAAGTTAAGAATAGCTGTTTTTATTAGAACATTGCAGCCAACCATAAATCGTTGTCTACATCAACTTAATACAAGAACGAAACAGAATTACTATGTTACTAGCTTCAGAGCATCACAGTATGAGAAGAGTTCATTGGGGGCAGAAAACGAGCGAAATGGCACAGAGGTTAGCACACTGGACTCGCATGAGGGTGGACGGCGGTTCAAACCCACGTCTGGCCATCCTAATTTAGGTTTTCTTTGATTTCCCTTAATCGTATCAGGCAAACGCCGGGATGGTTCCTTTGAAAGGACATGGCTGACTTCCTTCGCGATCCTTGCCTAATCCGATGGTACAGATGACTTCGCTGTCTGGTCCCCTTCCACAAATCAACCAACCAAGATCTTGACTATTATTATTTTTGTTATATAGTAGTCCACAAATGCACGCACGTAGCTCTCCTCGTTCTGTATGTTACCTCCAAGAGGCGTGTAAATACCACAACAGGAGATGCTTCTGCGGAACAAATAATTGTAAGCCAAACAGAATTCGTAAGATATTTCGTTTATTTTGTAAACATGTGTTTAGGTATCATAATTTAATGTACAGCATTAGACTACAGCAGTTTACGCCCGTGTTGCCTTCTGTTTGTTAGTAAGTTTCTGAACGCAAATCAGAAACCGATCTTCCATTTACCAAAATAATTTTTTGAAGCCATCAATATTGTCCTTGCTATTTGATTTCGTCTGATATTCATCTCAGAGACAGTAATACTTGCTCTCCAGTATTGCAAATCATCGTTTTTCGCATTCGATATTTACATCTAAATCTACATCAGCATATATACTCTGCAAAGCATCGTGAGGCGCACGGCAGAGGGTACCAGTTATTTGGGTTTCTTCCCGTTCCATTCACGTATGGAGCGCGGGAAGAATGATTGAATCCTTCAGTGCGTGCTGTAATTATTCTAACCTTATCCTGATAATCCCTATGTGAGCGATACGTAGGGGATTCCAGTATATTCCTAAAGTCATCATCTAAAGCTGGTTCTTGAAACTTCGTTAACAGACTTTCTCGGAATAGTTTACGTCTATCTTTAAGAATCGCCCAGTTCCGTTCCTTCAATATGTCAGTGACCAGTGACACTCTCCCATGGATTAAAAAAACCTGGGACCACTCGTGCTGCCCTTATCTGTAATGTTCAATATCCCCTGTCAGCCCTATTTGGTACAGGTCCCACACACTTGAGCAATGTTGTAGAAACGGTCACATGAGTAATTTGTAAGAAATCTCCTTTGTAGACTGGTTGCACTTCCCCAGTATTCTACCAGTAAGCCGAAGTCTATCGCCTCCTTTACCCACGACTGAACCTATGAGATATATCCATTTCGTATCCCTACAGAGTGTTACACCCATGTATTTGTATGAGTTGGCCAATTCCAGCTGTGACTCACAGATATTATAGTCAGAGGCTACTACGTTTCTTCGTTTTATGAAGTGGACGGTTTTACATTTCTGAACATTTACAGTAAGTTATCAATCTTCGCATCACTTTGAAATCTTATCGAGATCTGACTGAATATTTACGCAGCTTCTCTCAGATAATTGTTCATTGTAGATTACTGAATCATCTGCGAAAATTCTGATATTACTATTAATATTGTCCGCAAGATCATTAGTATACATTATGAAGAGAGGGGTCTTGACATACGTCCCTGGGTCTACGTCTGACGATGACTCTCCATCCAAGATAACATGCCGTGTTATCCCTACCAAAAGTCCTCAATTCAGTCACAAATTTCACTTGATATCCCATACGATTGTACTTTTGACAATAAGCATAGGTGTGGTACTGAGTCAAATGCTTTCCGGAAATTAATAAATAATGCATCCATCTTATGGCCTTGATCCAAAGCTTTCAGTATGTCATGTGAGAGAAGCGCGAGTTGTATTTCATATGATCGATGGTTTTGGTATCCGTACTGGTTCGCATTGAGAGGGCCATTCTGTTCAAGGTACCTCATTATGTTTGAGCTCAGAATATGTTCTATGATTACACAACAAACCAATGTCAAGGATATTGGACGGTAGTTTTGTCATCACTTTGACTGCTCTTCTAGTGGACGGGTGTTACCTGTGCTTTTTCCAAGAACTGGGCAAGGCTTTCTTTCGAGGGATCTACAATAGACTATAGTTAGAAGAGATGCTAACTCAGCCGCAAATTCAGTGTAGAATCTGACAGGGATTCCATCGGGCGCTGGTGCTTTATGATTATAATTAAAAAAAGTCAAGAAAGCCCGTAATACACAGGGCGTAAATTTTAACTTGACAAAACATAATAACTCGAAAAATAAGCTTCACACGAAAAAATGTGTAGAATCCGAAGTTGATTATTTTCGAGGGGGCATTTGCTGGTGCTAAAATTAGCCACACACCCCAGCCCCCTGGGGGTGGGGCGGGAGGCATCTTTTAAAATTTCAAATGGGAATCCCCCCCCCCATTTTTTATTGCAAAATCAGATTCTACATAAAAAACTACGTACATTTCGTCTTAAACATTTGTTTTGATTCTTGGTAGTTGGCGCTGTAATTCAAGAAAATCCATGTTCTCATTTTTGCGTAGAAAATAGTTACAGATAGTAAAAAAATACTTATTTACTTCGTAAATTTTGATTCGCTAAAACTAAACTCTCACTCTCTCCCCATAGGGTGGGGTTTGAGAGAGAGGAATTAAGAGTTTTACAAATGTTGACTCAAATATTTTTTCCGACGACTCGGATACGTTTTGTTTGTTTCGTGGTTATGAGGCCACACAACTTTTAATTACTAAACAAATCATCTGACTAGCTAACTAACTAACCAAACACCCTACTTCCTAACGAGTGAACTCATTAAGTCACAGAGTAAACAAAGTAAAAGAATAACTGAGGAAAAGACTAACCCACTCTCTAACTAGAGATGAATGTGTTGCCGTTTAAGATTTAGTGCTCCTGAAAAGGAACGATTGGTTTAGTTTTATTGTGTTGCCAACAGAGAAAATGTCACAGTCGCATGAACACAAAACTGTCTGATTTGATCCACACAGGTTAAATATACAAGAAATAGGAGGACGAACTCAAATTGAAAATTAAAAAGAGGCTCAAGTCAGCCTCCCTGAATCTATTGGTGTATTGATAAAGATTACAGTTGAAAACAATGAGACGGCAACAGAAGAAACTAACACTATTATTACTGTCGTTAGCTTACATTATTGCTTCATGAAACAAGTAGTTATTGGATATTGTAAGGACTCTCGCAGCCCACGAGCCAAACAGAAGCTAAGAACTGTATGTAATCAGAAAAAAATACTCTGGAGATATAAGAAGTTATCTCTGGCATAAACAGCGGAGTTCACGCCCTTGTTTTTATTACGGTCATGTTATAGTTACTTCATGTTTAATGATAATACACACTGGTAAAGTGAAGGCTAAGAAATGTAATCGAGTATTCCGTGAGCTGTGATAGATATCCACATATACATTAATATCATTGGCAAAGTGTTTTCATTTGCTTCATATAAAATGAAATTTACTGTACGCCTCAGGTGAAAGTACAGTCTCTGACACATAGTGATAGAGTGGTGTTAACAAGATTATCACTGCAATAAATTTAGATCAAAGGATACACTTGATTGGAGGTAAAACAATATTAGCATTCAAATTAATCACAAACATCGCATCGAAATAGGTTGGGAAATGGTTAGAAAAGTGACTCGCATTCGGGGGCTCAAATATCCGTCCAGCCATCCATGGTTAGGCTTCCTAGTACTTTCTTGAATCATTTATGGCTAGTTCGAGTGGGGTTTCTACGGAAATAACACGGTGATTCGCCTCCACATCCTTGTAGTATCTGAGCTTGAATTTCGTCACAGTAAACCTCGCCATCGACAAGACATAAATCCATAATCTTCCTACCTTCCGAAGGCATGCTCCGTCTCCAATGACCTCGTTGTCGACCTAAAACCATATTCTTTCTTTTCTTTTTCTTTTCACGTATTGCGTGCCTGCGCTGAAACAACCACAACAGTTACAGCATCACTAATAAAATCATCACTAGCCAACACATAACGACTCTCGAACCGAATAAAAATCAATACAGCGTTCACATTCCCAGTCGAGAAAATTGTAAGGGTTAGCTTCACTGAACGTAACAGTAATGAAGTACTGGGTATCTATAATTAAAGTGCAGCTACTCACCGAATTCCTGTATGGGCTGTAATTATTGTATGGCAACGAAACTTGGTAGATATACAAATGCGTTAATGCGGAACCGATTTACAGTGGAAAAAATTATTTCTAATTTTGGTCACTAGGTAAAAATCTCGCACTGTACAGCATCTAGTGGCGTCTTCGGTGTTCATACTACGCATATTGCGTAAGCGCCGATTAATAATAAAATCAACTTTATGCTCTTCTCACTTGTTTCAACCTTTCTGTCCACGCCCCGTATCTAATCCATTACATATGGAAACATTTCTATTCGCTTTTCTTGCATTCCCAGCGCCATATTTGCACCTGTTGGCCAAAACTGTAATTTTTTCCCCTTCGTAAATCGGTTCCGCATTAACGTACTAGAATATCTACCAAGTTTCGCTGCCATACGATAGTTACAGCTCCCACTGCACCGATGTGAGTAGCCGCACTCTAATTATAACTAACAGCTAGTAGCCATTAATAACGGATACATACACAACGAAATAAAAACGAATGAAGAACCTGTCACTGTAACAATATTTAAATAAAAACAAAATATAGTTTGTCTGCCAAATAATGAGCTTCTAAAAAGAAATTAACTTCTTTCACAATACCTTCAACAGCTCAGAGAAACTTCAGAACATAGGCACTTGAGTGGAATAGAGAAATATATTATTACGCAATATTTCCGAAATTCGCTTGTCATCTGTGGCCATCAGGTAACTATGCGTCTGAAAATGGGACGACGGTTGGCTTTGTGACGAGAGAGAAAACAGCAGCGATAGCCAACATGGTCTAGTGACCACGAAGTATCATTTATAATGAAGATTCCAATGGAGGTTTATTGCCAGATTATGGGCACGGAATTATCCCACTAAAATTCCGTGCACAAGCTATTATTTACTAGGAGAGACAGTACGTTCTTTTCTCTCATTGAATACTGTAATAAGCTACGTGACTGACAACCAGACAATGCTGAGTACAACCTACAATTTTTATAATTGACAGTTTGGAAGTTTATCGCTATTAATTCATTCAATAAAAAATTGACAGATGGTGCTTGTATTCCCAAAGGTACTGCAGAAGGGAGTTCTTATGTCTGTCTCCTGGGCCCACAAGCATTCCTTGTGAATTAGTCTGTTTATTAGTAGAAACTGTGTCAGAATCCCTACATTATTTCATGATATACAGGGTGTCCATGAAGCCACTTCACAACTTCAAAATTTTATTACAACGGCAGTTGTTGAAATATATATATCTGAAACACAAAAATTTAGTGTATATATATATATATATATATACAAAAATTTAGTATATATATATATATACATACTAAAATTTAGTATATATATATATATATATATATATATATATATATACTAAAATTTTGTGTTTCAGATACTCTGTTCATGGAAGGAACTGAACCTCTACAAAATGGTAACTCCTCAAGAGAAGGCAGAATATGTGTCCTGGTTTATTGAGACAAAATCGGATTTCAGACTCAACGAAACTTCAGAACAAAGTATTGAAGAGATTCACCATCGTGCCCTTCACGTCGTGCATGGCACAAAAAATTTGTGGTGACAGTGACAGTGTTGGATAAAGTGAGGAGCGGGCGACCAAGAACATCCGAGGAAAACATCAAAAATGGCTCTGAGCACTTTGCGACATAACTTCTGAGGTCATCAGTCGCCTAGAACTTAGAACTAATTAAACCTAACTAACCTAAGGACATCACATACATCCATGCCCGAGGTAGGATTCGAACCTGCGACCGTAGCGGTCGCCCGGTTCCAGATGTAGTGCCTAGAACCGCACGGCCACTCCGGCCGGCAGGAAAACATCAATCGCGTTTTAAACGTCTTCACTCGTTCACCTAAGAAGTCCATCCGCACTGCTGCCACATAGTTGCAACTACCACTTGAACTGTGCATAAGGTCCTCCACAAGAACTTACGGTTGTACGCTTACAAAGTGCAACTGTTACAGACACTTGAGCCAAATGACAAACGAAAACGGACAGAGTTTGCACTCAACATGCTGGAACGCCTTTCGGAGGACGAGACATTCCTCAAGCGAGTTTTTTTCAGTGACGAGGCAACTTTTCATGTTTCTGGGACATTAAACAAACACAATGTGGGAATCTGGGGATCTGGACACCCGCATGTGACTAGGGAGATTCACCGGGATAGTCCAAACGTGAATGTGTTGTGTGGAATCGTGGGCAACCGAATAATTGGTCCATTTTTCTTCAACGAGTCAACTATTACTGCAGATGTTTAGCTCGACCTTCTGACCGAATATGTAGCACCACAATTGATTGACACAACCAGCTATCATTTTCCAGCAAGATGGTGCACCGCTACATTGGAGACTGCATCCTCGTTAGTTCCTCAATGAAACATTTCCAGGCAGATGGATTGGGAGGGATGGGACAATTCCTTGGCCACAGCGTTCGCCAAATGTCAATCCCCTGGACTTTTTCTTGTGGGCGCATGTAAAAGACATCGTGTATCAAAGGCAGGTACGGGACATTGCTGACTTGAACAAAAGGAGCCGCACGGGATCAGTCGAGCGGTAGGCCGGCACGGTAGCTCAGCGTGTTCTCTCAGAGAGCTGGTTCGCCTCTGTAATAATAATAATAAAAAAAACTGAGTGGAAGGATCAACAAACGAACTTGAACGGATGTCATGTGACGTTCGCAACGACCAAACACTACGATCAACAACGAACAAAATGAAAAAAAGGAAAAAAAAGAGGTCTAAGGCGCTGCAATCGTGGACTGTGCGGCTGGTCCCGGCGGAAGCTCGAGTCCTCCCTCGGGCATGGGTGTGTGTGTTTGTCCTTAGGATAATTTAGGTTAAGTAGTGTGTAAGCTTAGGGACTGATGACCTTAGCAGTTAAGTCCCATAAGATTTCACACACATCTGAACATTTTTTTTAATAAAAGGATTCGTAATACCATTGCCACCATTGATGACGCTATGCTACAGCGAACATGGCAAGAAATCGACTACCGTCTTGATGCGCTTCATGCAACTAAAGGCACCCATATAGAGGTGTATTAAACACTGACAAAAAAAAACTTTTATAAACTATGATTACAATGAAAGAAATGTTGTTAAAATATTTCATCAACTGCCGTTGTAATAAAGTTTTGAAGTCGTAAAGGGACTTTATGGACACCCTGTATATTAACTGGTGTTTTTGTCTGATGTGTTATCTAGTAAATGATGAACAGGAATTTTCAACTCCACTGAAAATATAACAGATTTAGTAGACCGAAAATAATAAATACTAACGTAAAACAAACAGTTTTAATCTGCCAGTAAGTTTCATATCGGTGCACACTCCGCTACAGAGTGAAAATTAATTTTGAATACTCATATACTTCGACTTACGGCGCAAACAGGCGACCTGCCTTGGCTTCGTATGTGTAGAACTAACAAGGAACCCTTTGAGCGCGAGGTCGTAAAAGGCCAACGATGTTTATGGCATTCGGCGCCCCATATATTATCTACTATGTAACCACGATATTGAGTGGTGATGGCAACAGGTGGCGCGACTGGGGATATTCAATGCTGAGCACAGCAAGAGGCTGTGTGGCCTAGGTGAAGTGCTTAGTCGACGAGTACCTCACAACAGTGCTACAGTGCTTGTGGTGTTGATTCAAAGTAGAGCAATGCGAACAACAAACAAAGCAAACATTGCATTATATCGACAACAGTTTTCGAAGTTGACATTTCGTCAGAAAGGAACCCAAGGAAATTCACAGAGTGAGATTGAAGTGGCAGACGAAATATTAGCGTTTCGGCAAGATGGATCAGTGGAATGTACGTTATGTTATACCCTCTACTGTGCGGTCAATGTACGAGGGCTATCCACAAAGTAAATTACGTTTTGGAATTAAAAATAAATAAAGTATTGGAAATTTTTTTTATTGTATACAGATGAAAGCCACACTTAAATTCTACTTTTCTACATAGTTGCCATTTAAATGAAGGCACTTATCGTAGCGATGGACGATCTTGGAAATTCCTTTGTCGTAAAATTCGGCCGCCTGCGCCTTTAACCTCGTGGTTACCTCTTCTTGAAGCTGTGCGTCGTCATCAAAACGCTGCATAGCCAACCACTTCTTCATTGCTGGGAATAAGTGGAAGTCGCTCGGTGCCAGGTCGGGACTGTACGGCGGATGAGGAAACAACTCCCACTTAAAAGATTCGAGAACTTCACGAGTGGCATTTGCCGTGTGGGCCCGGGCGTTGTCGTGAATCAGCAAGATCTTTGAGCCCAACTTTCCCCTGCGCTTGTTTTGTATTCCTCTTCTGAGGTTGTGCAGAGTTTGGCAATACCTTTGAGAATTTATTGTAGTGCCTCTTCCTAGGAAATCCACAAAAATCACACCTTTTCTGTCACAAAAGACAGTCATTACGTGGTTGAAGGCGCAGGCGACCAAATTTTACAACGAAGGAATTTCCAAGCTCGTCCATCGTTACGATAAGTGCCTTAATTTAAATGGCAACTATGTAGATAAGTAGTATTTAAGTGTGGCTTTCATCTGTATATAATTTTAAAAAAAATTTCCAATACTTTATTTATTTTTAATTCCAAAACGTTATGTACGTTGTGGATAGCCCTCGTACACGAGGGACACAATGATTACGATAGGTGCTTAGTAGGTGAAAGTGATACTGAAACAGGTCGTCTTTGTCGGGCAGGGCGTCACAATCCCCGTCTCCAGTGAAACATAGTAAAGGACAATTAAAGGGAGGACAAGGGACACTTGTAACAAAAACTGGTGTTTGCTCTTTCAGTGATGCTCGTCACAATATACAGGATGTGCATGTTCTACTACGTTATGCACATCAAATAGCGCGTGACACAGATTACAGTGATTTCAAGGGGAGCAGTGCATGTTTGTATAATGTCAAATAGTGCTGCAGAATTGGAAGACGAAAGATAACGAAACTTCAAACAAAGCGTCAACTTGACAGTGCGCAGCAGACCGAGAGCCAGTCCGAAAACTTGTATATGAGATAAACAAACTTATCCCATAGTTCAGTACGGAATATGTTTTCAGCACCGACCACTCGGGATTTGAAGATGAAATGCATATGAAAGGAATCCAGGAAATTAGAGGTGCTACGAGAGTTGTATCAAGATCAACTAACATCAATTCTCTAATACATTTGTATACAGTTATGCCGACTGTTCGTTGGATGGTAGTTTCGCTGGAAAGTTATTTATTGTGCTGCGATAAGTTGGAGGTGCTCTGCCCTTCAATTCTTTCTCGTGTGCGTGATCTTTCAAGGGCAGCAGTGAATATTTACGTCATAACAAGCAGGAGTAGGAAAATGAGCCGCCGGCCGGTGTGGCCGAGCGGTTCTAGGCGCTTCAGTCTGGAACCGCGCGACTGCTATTGTCGCAGGTTCGAATCCTGCCTCGGGCATGGATGTGTGTGATGTCTTTAGGTTAGTTAGGTTTAAGTAGTTCTAAGTTCTAGGGGACTGATGACCTCAGATGTTAAGTCCCATAGTGCTCAGAGCCATCTGAATCATTTTTTGAAAATTAGCCTAAGAGAACTACAACTATGGTATGAGTACTGGTTTTGATCAATAGCTGGCCGAAATAACTTACTTCTTTGGATCAAGCTATCCCTCCTGAAGATAGTCTGACATTGCAATTCATGCCACTTGGAACCGCTGGACAACTCAGCCTCTGGATGTTTCTTTCCCGTGCATATAAAGTATATTCTCGCGTTATTTGCAGCTACGCCTTGAAGGATAGTCAATTTCACTAAAAGTTCCACGACAGGATGTTCATGGTGCAAATTAATAGTTTGATTTGTAAATTTCTTGAATGTCGACTATATCCATTTTGTGAAGTGTAATGCGTACAACAAATAGAAGGATGATCTTTGCACCTCGCAGACATTCATTTTCTGTCGCCCTCCTGATGCAATGAATGAGACATTGGCAGCTAAATTTTTTTCTGTCATAATTACTAAAACAACACTTTCAATTGAGCCTTACTAGAGACTGAACTTGCGACCTCACACTCAATGTGCTCTTTGTAAGTATTTATTACCGGACAACTTGTCCGATTTAGCGGTAATTTCGCTTATGGGGCATTGCGTGTAGTTATGATTAAATTTCTGAGAACAGAGTTAGGCAACTGAATACCATCGCTTCCATACAATTTATCCGTACCACGTTCGCCCGCATTTCCCTCCCGCCTCTAAGACACTAACTCTACACCAAAAAACGTGTTCCTATCATCTCAATGTCTGATACCTCCTGAATCGTATGTAGTATAGTTCACAGCAACCTCCCGACAGCTGTAGCTAGCGCCAACCTGGCACTGCAGACTTAAGTCTATCTTCTGGGCCCACAAACTTTCCTCATGAATTACTCTGTCTATTAGCAGAAATTGTATCAAAATCCCTACAGTATTTTTCAGTATTAGCCTTCACACACAGACAGAAAAACGCAGCGAATGAATTTAACTTATAATAAGCATGGATAATTCCAAGGAGAGCTGCCATTTATCACAAGATCTCAATGGCATTGTTTCCACAGCGGTGGGGGACTTTACTTCAACATATTTTAGGAATGGCTCTGAGCACTATGGGACTTAACTTCTGAGGTCATCAGTCCCCTAGAACTTAGAACTACTGAAACCTAACTAACCGAAGAACATCTCACACATCCATACCCGAACCTGCGACCATAGCCGGTGCTCGGTTCCAGACTGTAGCGCTTAGAACCGCTCGGCCATCCCGGCCGGTCTTATTTTAGAAAATTAACACAAAATATTGATTAGTTATATGCACAAACCTACCTTCTGAATCAGTCTACGTATTCGTGAAAAATATGTCCAACTTCATTCAGTAGTTTCTGACATTAGCCTGAAAAGGCAGACAGGAACTGCAGCAGGGGACTTTAATTTATGTGTCTTACTAGCAACTCGTTCTAGCTTTGTGTGGCCAGCGCTGAGTATTTACTGCTGGACAAGTTGAATCTAACTGTGGCAAATGAGAGCTATAATTACAGTTAACTACGATTTAAGCATAGTATTTCATGAAGGCTCTCAGAACGCACGAATGTTATCTGTTCGATATTTAAGGGTAGGTTTACTATCTTTTGGTTAAAAAAATCGTTTTTTGGATCCATAAAAGTATTTAGAATCCACCCCTGAAACGGTTCATCCGAATACGGAACCGAAATGTTTGTTATTCGCGGTTGAGCAAAAAAAAAATGCATCTGCCTGAAATCGGCCTTTTTCACGTACCAGTTTGTTTCTTTTGGAGGACGAGTTATTGTACCGGTGCTTAGGAGGAAACACACAAAATTCCAATGAAATTTTGAACGCGTGTGCTTGGAAGTTAGCCCCCAAGCATTTGCATTCTGGCGCGAAGACTGTGGAGATTGCGACTATTCTGGCAGTGAGTAGCTTCAACGAAGGGCTCAAAAATGGTTCAAATGGCTCTGAGCACTATGGGACTTAACAGCTGTGGTCATCAGTCCCCTAGAACTTAGAACTACTTAAACCTAACTAACCTAAGGACATCACACACATCCATGCCCGAGGAAGGATTCGAACCTGTGACCGTAGCAGTCGCACGGTTCCGGACTGCGCGCCTAGAACCGCGAGACCACCGCGGCCGGCTCAACGAAGGGTATTCAGCAATTCTGAAGACCATGACAACGATGGACGTCACACTGGGACTCTATTCGACGCAGCTCGCCAAGCATTCGGACGACCACCGGATTCAAACGGCCGAAAACCGCTTGTCACCGGCCGTACGAGCGACTCTGGAGCAGCGCAGGATGGCCCAGATCGAGCAAAACGCCCTCTATGAGGAAGAGGAAGAACTAGTTTATGGACCCGGAATATCAGATTGAACGTACGTTGCATAATATTGCATTTATATGTAGAGAAAACTTCAAACGCGTTTTTCTCGAAATGACTTTTTTATCGCACAGAATGGTAACTTCAAATCTACTGAACCGATTGGCATGATTCTTTGTTTCCGACGAAGCTAACTAAATTATCTAGGAGTTGTACCATTTTTGTTCCGATCCATCAACCATAAATATTTTTACTTGGCCGACGAAGTCGAAAAATCTATGAAAAAAACCCTATTTTTTCAAATGGCCGCCATTTTGTTTCATATGGTCCAAATAACTTAAGCGACATACAACTCCTAAGGAATCTTATATACTTGGCTAACGTGAACTCAATTTTGATTTCAGAGGAGAGGGCTGACCTGTGACATACCGCGCGTGGAGGTCTACATCGAAATTTTGTTTCGTTCCGACGGCACTTCCGCCTTCGCTCTTCGATATTCCCGGTCGAAAAAATTCCAGTTTGTAGGAGAAATATCAATAAACAATTTGAGCAAATTTGACGTTGATATTTATAACACATCCCGAGAAAAAAAATTCTCAAAGAGCATGCTTTTTTCGGGCCAAAGATAGTAAACCTCCCCTTAAGAGGCATTTGTAGTAACGCCTCACAGCAATGCAATAGCAGCTGTGAGCTACCGTACCACCTGGTCTGCCCAACTGCGGCACCAGTAGGCTATTTGCCTACTGCATGTCGGGCGGGGTAGCTGCGCCGTCTAGGAGTTTTGCCACGGTTCGCGTGGCTCCTCCCATTGGAGGTTCGAGTCCTTTCTCGAGCACGGATGTGTTGTCCTTGGAGTAGGTTAGTTTAAGTTAAATTAAGTAGTGTTAAGCCTAGGGACCGGTGACCTCAGCAGTTTGGTCCTATAGGAACTTACCACCACATTCCTGCATGATTACAGCGGTTTTCCGATGCAAGCTATATTTTCTTTGTAACCATTTGTCACACTTCCCTTCGCTCCACTAAACTCTATACTAAAAAATATGTTCTTATCAGCTTAAAATTTTATATTTTCTGCATCGCAGATCGTTTAGGAAGTTGCCTGTTACTACCACAAGCATTTTGGTAGAGGTAGCCTGGCCGTTCAGTCAGGGAGCCATATACCTTTCTCCGCTAGATGACAATGGCATGGTTTTCACAATGGCGGGAGAATTTATGTCATCATAGTGTAGCCAGTTTCCATTAAATATTTATAAACTGCATACACAAACCTTCCCTGTGAATCAGTCTACATGTCAGTGAAAACCCCTGCATACAGTAGACCTGAGATGAACCCAACCATATAGACAAAAACTGCAGAGCAGTACTTTAATTGTACGGGAGAAGATAACAATTACCTACGTTTCTATAACTAGCTATTCAAACCTCTGTTCTTTTAGTAAAAACTTCAATTCCAAATTAAGTAATCTCTGGGAGTGTTAATTATTTTTTGGAATTATTGTTACGATTTTTTGCAATACTTCCTACAAAATAAAATTTCTGGAAACATTATGTACCCAACAACGACGTTTCATTTTTTCCTTTTTTTCTCTTTTGTACCTATTCTTGAAATAGGCACTTTCATTTTCTTTCTATAGTTTTCCTAATGCAATCCAAACTGGAAAGTTCATAATATTATTTTATTATCGTGAGTCATGGTTGGGTAGCTAAGCTGGTAGAGCACTTGCCCACAAAAGGTAAAGGTCCCGAGTTTGAGCCTCGGTCTGGCACACAATTTTAATCTGCCAGGTAATTTCACATCAATGCATACTCCACTGCAGAGTGGAAATTCATTCTGGGTTATTTATTTTGTTTGACACAGGAATACTTCTTTTCCTTCCGCTCCTTTTTCTTTCTTCCCTGACCACCGTTTTTGTTTAGAATGTGATTAGATCAGTTTTTTCTATTTCCTTTCGTGAAATAGGTTCAACTAAGGCAGAATACAATAATGAGACGAACACCCAAGATTTGGGATTGAAATGAAATAAATCTTTTATTTTAATTTTCGCGTACTTTGCGACGACTTGCGAACCGTCAGTTACAAAGCCCCAATAGTTATCCATATGGCATGACACGAAATAATCACAAAACATAAAACAAATATAGTTATCGCCCTTTTTTTAATACAACAAAAAATAACACTTCAACAGTTCAGCTGTTAGTTTCCTACCTCAGTAGCTTTCTGGTCTAAACTAAACTCCATCCGAAAAGGCCATGAAGGCACAACGGTACCGACAGGCCGCCGTGTCATCCTCAGCCCACAGGCGTCACTGGATGCGGATATGGAGGGGCATGTGGTCAGCACACCGCTCTCCAGACCGTATGTCAGTTTACGAGACAGGAGCCGCTACATCTCAATCAAGTAGCTCCCCAGTTTGTCTCACAAGGGCTTAGTGCAGCCCGCTTGCCAATAGCGCTCGGCGGACCGGATGGTCATCCATCCAAGCGCTAATTGAGCCCGACAGCTAACTTCGGTGATCTGACGGGAGCCGGTATTACCACTGCGGCAAGGCCGTTGGCAGTGTTCTGGTCTACTTTCTGCAATACTTATGTGATTCTACATGAAAGTGCTCTTCATGTTGTGAGAATACAGTTCATTAGAAATATTACGCACTGAACCATCTACATAAACACCGCCTTCGTTGTGTCTTTACAGTACACGTATTGCGCTGTAGTAATAACTCTCACAGCCGATGACACTGCCTATGTTGTGTGCCCATTGGCCGACACCACTTCCCTGTGAGCTCGCGGCATGCTGTAAGCTTTCCTCTACAAAGTGTGGGTGTCATTACCGGATGCTCAGGATTCCTCCCACATGGCATCAAACTAAAACAACCCCAGTTACAGAACAATTACAACCTGTATATCACATAATGTCAATGCTTAAGGTATTCTGATGTACGACAAAAATGCGATGTTTATAATCTAGATGTGTCCAAAATTTTTGGACTGTCATAGTCAGGTAATTGTACTAGATAGTTACGGCCCGTCCATTTCTTGATCGTTAACTTTGGCAGCAACTGTAACCCACAGACTTGGCATTCAATTTTCGCTTCTGACCGATAGTTGCTATAAAATGTCTGACGGAATAGGACTGCGACCTGATCCTTGCTGCTGTCAGTCCATTCTGCAGCAACCGCAGCATAATATTACCAGTGGAAATATGTTCCTGTCGAAACAAAAAAAGGCGAATCTGTTCTTCTTTAAAAGACTGACAGAAATGTGGCGAACCAGCTATATCAATCTCTATTCTGCTTTCCTCACCAAAAAATTTGGCATTCGTGCTCTTTTACCACAAAAATTCTAGATCCTTTTATCCAGTTTCTCTATGTCGATAACCCTTCATACTCAGCACCTTTCTCTCACTGCCACTGTTCGTATACGTCTCTCGGCCAATGTCTCCTTTTTCTAGCATTGATTTACAGTATATCACTGTCTCTGTCCCCTCTCACACTTACACTGTATCATTTTGTCTTTCTTTCCCATTGCCACTGTCTCCACCATACCTCTGCAGCTCAGAAATTCTGGGGGTTCCAACTCATACTTACGTTTAGGTCCAAAATGCGCGCTCTCCTACACCCACGTGTTAAACTTCGCCCATCTGTAGGGGCATAGAACCCCCAATCCTATGTATGGTCCATTCATCTGTATTTGTCATTTCCACTTCTCCTCTTTGTTTTTCTCACACTACTTCTATCTCCATCCATCTCTCTTTCTCCTTCAATGTCACTGTCTGTCACTGACCATCAATACCTCCTCTCTCTTTGGCTCTAACTGTTATTGCCTTCATCCATCTTCCGTTCTCTGTTACTGACACTTTTTCTCTTCCATCATCATTGAATCCTCTCTCTCTCCCTCTCTGTTTATCATTGACACTGTCTCCTCGTTCTTCCACCGTCACTGTCTTTCTGCTACTCTCTTTTAGCAAAAAAAGCGCGATAATGTTCGCATGCCAAAATTTTCAGTGAGGAAGGCTGAATGTGGATTGAACCAGCTGATTCCTCACACTTCTGCCGGTATTTTAAAGAGGAACATATTCGTCTTTTTTGGGCTCAGAAAGAGAATTTTTCGGCTAACTCCCTTCTTTTTCCTGCTACAGTAGTGTGTGCAGCTTACAATAAACGATTTTTAGAGATCAGTAAATTTTTTACATTTTTTATATACTTCTACACATTTATATACTTTGACACATATAAATAACTAACATGTATGCGTAGTATAAGGTTAACACAAAATCGTTTGGTTTATATTTTTTCTGGATACTTTGCTGATCGAACGCAATTTATCGAAAACGCCCAGCTTATGATTTTTATCTTAAAAGAGTAAAAATGTTATCAGATATATTTTATCGAATTTGCAGTCTTTCCAGACTCCCACGATTTTGGGAAGTCATTGAAAGATCGTCTCAGGCATGTTCAGCCCATTTTCAGCCCATTTCTGTCACTACAGTACCACTTTGGGCATATCTGTGTAGACGTGATGTGTCCATTATACAGAGACGGTGCGCTATAAAGTTTTTTGGTGAAAAAATGGTGAGTAAAAACACAGTTTCGAGACCTCAGAACCCTTGTGATGACCCTAGAACGCTTTCCATGTGTTCATTGCGCCAGTTAAAGGTACATTTACGCCTCAGACCAGATATTACGGGCGTATGCAGGGGAACTCTGAATCTCTGGGTGTCGGTAACGGATGATGATAATAATATCATCTTAAGAACATATTGTTAAAATTAAAAAATAAAAATAAAAAAATCTGTCATAAACTTTAATTTTAGAAATGCCATCCCACAACTGGTACTTCTCACTCAAAAAATCATGGTTTTTCTGGGTTTTCTCAGGAAGCGTCCATGAACAAATGGTGCTTTTATAAGCCACCTAAGGTCCACCCTAGACCACACGTAGTGCAAGAGAGCCGACCGATTTGCTAAATTTGGCTGGGCTGAAGTAAGTACGTAATATTTAAATTCTGGCACTGTACTATGGGATAGCTATAGTGTTCCCCTTCTTCCGATAAGTATGCAAATAATCGCTAGGCCAAGGGCTATCCAAAACACTTGACCACTTTTCTCTGTGATCAATACAATCCGAGATCTGACCCGCTGAAAAATTGATAGAATGTAGAATCATAGAAAATGTCTTACGCTAAAGCTTTATGGCCTGTTTGGATAATGAAAACTTCCTCTGCAAAAATCAACATGGATTCCTCACACAGGTCCTTCGAAACTCAGTTAACTATGCTCGTACGTCGCAACAAGAGCGCCGTAATATCAACACTGTCGTTTGCTGAGCAAGGTACTAGCCTCAGACTTCCCTGGTAGATTAAAACTGTGTAGGGCACTGGTGTTCGGACCCGGAACATGTATGAAGCTTGGAAAGCAAGTGGGAGGTACTGGTGGAGCGACAGCTCTGACGACCGGTCGTGAGTCGCATCTCGACAATTTACTCAGAAAGAGGAAACGCCAAGAAAGGCAAGCTTCCGGGCTCGAGTTACAGTCCGGCTCACAGCTTTAATCTGCTAGCTAAGTTTCCAAGCAGCACATAACCGCTGCAGAGAGAAGGATTCGGTCTTAAAATAAGAGCTTTGAAGTATACTTGCTTGGATTTTTTTAGCAGGACTCCTAGCAGATCCAAAATAAACTGTCATTTTTAAGAGATCTAAAAGTAATGTCAGGATAAGGCAAGGAGTGTTACTGGACCGTAACAGTTTACAGTATATACAGGGTGTTACAAAAAGGTACGGCCAAACCTTCAGGAAACATTCCTCACACACAAATAAAGAAAATATGTTGTGTGGACATGTGTCCGGAAACGCTTAATTTCCACGTTAGAGCTCATTTTAGTTTCATCAGTATGTACTGTACTTCCTCGATTCACCGCCATGATTTCATACGGGATACTCTACCTGTGCTGCTAGAACATGTGCCTTTACAAGTACGACACAACATGTGGTTCATGCACGATGGAGCTCCTGCACACTTCAGTCGAAGTGTTCGTACGCTTCTCAACAACAGATTCGGTGACCGATGGATTGGTAAAGGCGACCAATTTCATGGCCTCCACGCTCTCCTGACCTCAACCCTCTTGACTTTCATTTATGGGGGCATTTGAAAGCTCTTGTCTACGCAACCCCGGTACCAAATGTAGAGACTCTTCGTGCGCGTATTGTGGACGACTGTGATACAATACGCCATTCTCCAGGGCTGCATCAGCGCATCAGAGATTCCATGCGACGGAGGGTGGATGCATGTATCCTCGCTAACGGAGGACATTTTGAACATTTCCTGTAACAAAGTGTTTGAAGTCACGCTGGTACGTTCTGTTGCTGTGTGTTTCCATTCCATGATTAATGTGATTTGAAGAGAAGTAATAAAATGAGCTCTAACATGGAAAGTAAGCGTTTCCGGACACATGTCCACATAACATATTTTCTTTCTTTGTGTGTGAGGAATGTTTCCTGAAAGTTTGGCCGTACCTTTTTGTAACACCCTATATAGATGATGTAGTGAGTAACGTCATAAACTCTGTAAAGTTGTTGTGTGTACAAGGGATGAACAAAAATACGGAACACCGCGAGAAATGACGCTGACGTATTTGACCAAGAACGGTACCCGTGGAGTGTCCTCAATACGTTGGAAATGCTTTCTGTGGTCAGAACAATGTTCTGTGTACTTGTGAGTGGATTATGCCGGAGCTAAGTGAACTCGAAGATAGGCAAATTGGTGGTGGTTAGCGTTTAACATCCCCTTGACAACGAGGTCATTAGAGACGGAGCGCAAGCTCGGGTTAGGGAAGGATTGGGAAGGAAATCGGTCGTGTCCTTTCAAAGGAACCATCCCGGCATTTGCCTGAAACGATTTAGGGAAATCACGGAAAACCTAAATCAGGATGGCTGGAGACGGGATTGAACCGTCGTCCTCCCGAATGCGAGTCCAGTGTGCTATCCACTGCGCCACCTCGCTCGGTGATAGGCAAATTGTTGGTGCTCGAATGGTGGGTGATTCCGTAATCAAGATATGTCTGATGTGTCAAGAGGTACAGTATCGAAGATTTGTATCGCATACAGGAAAAGCGGAAAAGCATCATCCGCTGAGTGAGTGTTGACCGATCTTGACACACTGTCACTGAGGAGTACTGAGACGAAAAAAAGGAGAACGACAACACCAAAAAAAAATGAAAAAGAATTCACGAAGTGAGCATCGTAGACAGGGCTAGCTGGAATTTCAAGGCCATTCATGAGCGACGCACATGCCCGTAACAGGAAGACAGTGTGCCGAAGCCTTAAAACTTGGACTGTGGAGTAATGGTCGCATGAGTCTTGTTTCACGCTGTTTGCAACTTCTGGCCGCCTTTTCGTCCAGAGAGAGAAACATGGTGGAGGTTCGGTGATGATGTGGGCGGTAGTATGGCGGTATTTTGTGGGCCCTATAGCTACGCTGCAAGGCCACATTACTGCCAAGGATATTGGGACAATTTTGGCTGATCATCAAAGGGTACAATGTTTTTTCCCCAATGGCGATGCTGCGTGTTCACACTGCTGACATCGTCCAGGACTGGTTTTGTGAACACGATGATGAATCGTCGCATATCTGCAGGACACCACAGTCACCAGACTGCAATATTATTGACCCCTTCAGGTCTACCTCGAAGAGGTAGGGACCTGTGCTGTTCCTGATCTATATAAATGACCTGGGTGACAATCTGAGCAGTTCTCTTAGGTTGTTCACAGATGATGCTGTAATTTACCGTCTAGTAAGGTCATCCGAAGACCAGTATCAGTTGCAAAGCGATTTAGAAAAGATAGCTGTATGGTGTGGCAGGTGGCAGTTGACGCCAAATAACGAAAAGTGTGAGGTGATTCATATGAGTTCCAAAAGAAATCCGTTGGAATTCGATTACTCGATAAATAGTACAATTCTCAAGGCTGTCAATTCAACTAAGTACCTGGGTGTTAAAATTATGAACATCTTCAGTTGGAAAGACCACATAGATAATATTGTGGGGAAGGCGAACCAAAGGTTGCGTTTCATTGGCAGGACACTTGGAAGATGCAACAAGTCCACTAAAGAGACAGCTTACACTACACTCGTTCGTCCTCTGTTAGAATATTGCTGCGCGGTGTGGGATCCTTACCAGGTGGGATTGACGGAGGACATCGAAAGGGTGCAAAAAAGGGCAGCTCGTTTTGTATTATCACGTAATAGGGGAGAGAGTGTGGCAGATATGATACGCGAGTTGGGATGGAAGTCATTAAAGCAAAGACGTTTTTCGTCGCGGCGAGATCTATTTACAAAATTTCAGTCACCAACTTTCTCTTCCGAATGCGAAAATATTTTGTTGAGCCCCACCTACATAGGTAGGAATGATCATCAAAATAAAATACGAGAAATCAGAGCTCGAACAGAAAGGTTTAGGTGTTCGTTTTTCCCGCGCGCTGTTCGGGAGTGGAATGGTAGAGAGATAGTTCGATGAACCCTCTGCCAGGCACTTAAATGTGAATTGCAGAGTAATCATGTAGATGTAGATAGAAGAAGGCGTGCTCGCTAACCACCTCCGTTAGCGCTACCAGAACTTGCTACTGTTTTGCGGGAAGACTGGCATAAGATTCATCTGAAATTCAGGGCCTGTTGTCATCCGTTCCGAGACGACCGGAAGCTGTTTTGAATGACAACGGATTTCCTGTACACACTCGTGTATTACACTCATGCGCATAAATTAAGGATAACTGCAGAATGTGGTGCCACACAACATGGAACTACACAAAACTGGCGCTAATAGCATAGGCACATAGGTAACAGATCTGTAAGTCCACGGTGTTGGTGATAAGTTGAGAAAACCGTCCCGAAACACATGTGCTAAAAAACGCCACTGTTTCCTGCGCATGTACCCCGACATCAATATGGGATATGATCACCTTGCACACGTACACAGGCCGCAGAAAGGGTTGGCATGCTCTGGATCAGGTGGTCGAGCAGCTGCTGGGGTATAGCCTCCCATTCTTGCACCAGTGCCTGTCGGAGCTCCTGAAGTGTCCTAGGGGTTTGAAGACGTGATACGTCGACCGAGACCATCCCAGACGTGCTCGATGGGGTGTAGGTCCGGAGAACAGGCACGCCACTCCATTCACCTGATATCTTCTGTTTCAAGGTACTCCTCCACGATGGCAGCTCGGTGGGGCCGTGCGTTATCATCCATCAGGAGGAAGGTGGGACCCACTGCACCCCTAAAAAGGCGGACATACTGCTGCAAAATGACGTCCCGATACACCTGAGCTCTTACAGTTCCTCTGTCAAAGACACGCAGGGGTGTACGTGCACCAATCATAATCCCACCCCACACCATCAAACCACGACCTCCATGCAGGTCCCTTTCAAGGACATTAAGGGGTTGGTATCTGGTTCCTGGTCCGCTCCAGATGAAAACCCGAAGAGAACCACTGTTCAGACTATACCTGGACTCGTCCGTGAATGTTGCAATGACCATGTACTGTGTTCTTGACACCAGGCTTTACGGGCTCTCCGGTGACCTTGCAGGTCTCCCGGCGAATAAACCATGTCTGTTCAGTCGTCTGTAGACTGTGTGTCTGGGGACAACTGTTCCAGTGGCTACGGTAAGGTCCCGAGCAAGGCTACTTGCAGTACTACGTGACCATCTGCAACTACTGATGGTGAGATATCGGTCTTGTTGTGGAGTTGTACTCTGTGGACGTCCCGTACTGTAGCGCCTGGACACGTTTCCTGTCTGCTGGAATCGTTGCCATAATCTTGAGATCACACTTTGTGACACACGGAGGGCCCGTGCTACGACCTGCTGTGTTTGACCAGCCTCCAGTCGCCTTAATATTCTACCCCTCATAATGTCATCAATATGTGTTCTTTGAGCCATTTTCAACACACAGTCCGCATTAGCACGTCTGAAAACGTCTGCACATTACTCGCTGCACCGTACTCTGACATGCACCAACACACCTCTGCGTATGTGGACTGCTGTCAGCGCCTCCTTGCGACGACCGCAGGTCAAATGCACCGCATGGTCATACCCCGAGGTGATTTAAACCCACAAACCGCCCACCAGAGCGTTGTTTCACCATATCTCAGCATTACCCTTAATTTATGAGCATGAATGTAGTGGTGGTAATGCGCTGTGTTTTTGATGCTTCCAAATTTTTGCCCACACTCTGTAGAAAGGTTACAACGCCAGAAGGATGTAAAGAATTCCAGGAAGCCTACACATGATCGTTGATTGGCGCAGGAAGTGACAGTTTGTCCTGAAGGTGAAAAAATGTCGCATATTATGTGTAAACAGGCGAAGTCGGCCATCACTGTTTGATAACTGTACTGCCGGTTAATCATTGAAAATATTAACATCCGTAAAATATCTAGAAGTCTGGAACGACTAATACGGGTATGATGGCGTAAAACTAAACGGAGAACCAGATCCCGGACTGAGAGTCATCGTAGGGGAACACAATTCACATTCGAGAAAAGCGAGTAATAAATACAAAAGTGTTAAAGCTTTCGAATCCACTTGTTGTCAAATTTCCTGAAGTCTTCTGCCTCGGGTTATTCGGCCGACGTTTGTTTGATGATTATCCTGACGATTCAGCAGCACGAATGACTGGCGTTGTCAAAGCTTCACCGTCCCTCCATTACTGGTGGTGGATTGGAGTTGTGCTCGCGGCCTCAATTGTACGAGGGCAGTTCAATAAGTAATGCAACACTTTTTTTTTCTCGGCCAATTTTGGTTGAAAAAACCGGAAATTTCTTGTGGAATATTTTCAAACATTCCCGCTTCGTCTCGTATAGTTTCATTGACTTCCGACAGGTGGCAGCGCTGTACGGAGCTGTTAAAATGGCGTCTGTAACGGATGTGCGTTGCAAACAACGGGCAGTGATCGAGTTTCTTTTGGCGGAAAACCAGGGCATCTCAGATATTCATAGGCGCTTGCAGAATGTCTACGGTGATCTGGCAGTGGACAAAAGCACGGTGAGTCGTTGGGCAAAGCGTGTGTCATCATCGCCGCAAGGTCAAGCAAGACTGTCTGATCTCCCGCGTGCGGGCCGGCCGTGCACAGCTGTGACTCCTGCAATGGCGGAGCGTGCGAACACACTCGTTCGAGATGATCGACGGATCACCATCAAACAACTCAGTGCTCAACTTGACATCTCTGTTGGTAGTGCTGTCACAATTGTTCGCCAGTTGGGATATTCAAAGGTTTGCTCCCGCTGGGTCCCTCGTTGTCTAATCGAACACCATAAAGAGCAAAAGAGAACCATCTGTGCGGCATTGCTTGCTCGTCATGTGGCTGAGGGTGACAATTTCTTGTCAAAGATTGTTACAGGCGATGAAACATGGGTTCATCACTTCGAACCTGAAACAAAACGGCAATCAATGGAGTGGCGCCACGCCCACTCCCCTACCAAGAAAAAGTTTAAAGCCATACCCTCAGCCGGTAAAGTCATGGTTACAGTCTTCTGGGACGCTGAAGGGGTTATTCTGTTCGATGTCCTTCCCCATGGTCAAACGATCAACTCTGAAGTGTATTGTGCTACTCTTCAGAAATTGAAGAAACGACTTCAGCGTGTTCGTAGGCACAAAAATCTGAACGAACTTCTCCTTCTTCATGACAACGCAAGACCTCACACAAGTCTTCGCACCCGAGAGGAGCTCACAAAGCTTCAGTGGACTGTTCTTCCTCATGCACCCTACAGCCCCGATCTCGCACCGTCGGATTTCCATATGTTTGGCCCAATGAAGGACGCAATCCGTGGGAGGCACTACGCGGATGATGAAGAAGTTATTGATGCAGTACGACGTTGGCTCCGACATCGACCAGTGGAATGGTACCGTGCATGCATACAGGCCCTCATTTCAAGGTGGCGTAAGGCCGTAGCATTGAATGGAGATTACGTTGAAAAATAGTGTTGTGTAGCTAAAAGATTGGGGAATAACCTGGTGTATTTCAATGCTGAATAAAACATCCCCTGTTTCAGAAAAAAAATGTGTTGCATTACTTATTGAACTGCCCTCGTATGTACTTGCAATGTCAGTAATACACCATATATCGTCAACGTGTAGAAAAAAAACTGTGCTGGAGTGACTGGACGATCAAGTATCAGCGAATATAAGCGGCTTTGCAGGCTGAGGCATACGGAGAAATCGGCTGTGACGGAGCAGGCGCTGTGTGAGACCGACCACATAGTAAAATTCGCCGATACGGAAGTTATTGCTGTAGATATGAACTGTCACGTCTGCTTGTTCAGGGAAGCTATTGAAATATACGAACATGACAACAGGTTCAAAAGACAGAAGAAAGCCTCCACGTGGTTCCTGGATTCCCGTACTACAGCGAAAGACCGTTGCAGGTAGGAAGGGAAGAACCGCGGCGGTAGTGATCACCGAAAAGCCTACGGACGTTGGCGCGCCAGATACTGTACGTACAACCCGATGCTGCGAGCTCGATTGCAATCCACCACCAGCAATGGAGGGTGAAGCTCTGACAGCGCGAGTCACTCATGCTGGCGAAATGTCAGAAAAACCATCAAACAAACATCTACTGAAGAACCTGAGACGGAAGTCGACAGGCAGTTTGTCGATTAATAAATACTTCATTTCCAGCGACTCTACGTCCCTTATCTTGCTGACTGTCCGCCCTGACAGCTGAGTGGTCAGCGTGACGGATTGCCGTTCTACGGGCCCGGGTTCGATTCCCGGCTGGGTCGGAGATTTTCTCCGCTCAGGGACTGGGTATTGTGTTATCTTCGTCATCATTTCATCCCCATCCGGCCTACAGGTCGCGTGCGGTTCTAGGCGCTTCAGTTTGGAACCGCGTGACCGCTACGGTCGCAGGTTCGAATCCTGCCTCGGGCATGGATGTGTGTGATGTCCTTAGGTTAGTTAGGTTTAAGTATTTCTGATTTCTAGGGGGCTGATGACCTCAGATGTTAAGTCCCATAGTGCTCAGAGCCATTTGAACCTACAGGTCGCTCAATGTGGTGCCGAATGTATTAAGACCTGCACTAAGGCGGCCGGACCTGCCCCGCAAGGGACCTCCCGGCCAATGACGCCAAACGCTCATTTCATTTTTTTTCTAGTTGACTTAACACAAGACACAGAAAAGGTCCAACGAAGAGCTGTCCGTTTCGCAGAAGTATTGTTTAGCAAATGTGAGAATTATGGAGGTGCTTAAGACACTCCACAGACATGCGTCACCGAGAGGTTTCCTATTGAAATTACGAGAGCACATTTTCCAAGAAGACTCAAAATGGTTCAAATGGCTCTGAGCACTATGGGACTTAAGTTCTGAGGTCATCAGTTCCCTAGAACTTAGAACTACTTAAACCTAACTAACCTAAGGACAGCACACACATCCATGCCCGAGGCAGGATTCGAACCTGGGACCGCAGCGATTGCGCAGTTCCAGACTGTAGCGCCTAGAACCGCACGGCCACTCCGGCCGGCAAGAAGACTCAGGAAATATATTATTTCTTCTTACAACGACTCATGAAGTGACTACGACGGGAAGAGTAGAGAAATTGAAGCTTACATGGAGCATTTTCGACAGACATTCTTCCCAGGTGCGAGTGAAGCAGAAAAGGGGTACTGGAATTACCCTCTGCCAATCACAGAAAGGTGTGTTGTGAAGTGTAGATATAGATGTATAGATGTACAGATATAGATGTAGACTATCATCCACGAAGGCTTCTTGAATGTGATATAGTGTTTACATTGCTGAACGTCACATTATCCACCTACCACGTTGTGCTTTCTTTTGAATCCCAGTTATTTAGTGACTTTCCTGTCTTATCCGCCATTGTAATGGTTGCTGGGTGTCAGATCGCTGAAAACCAACACCAGTCATATTTAGGACATTACAATGGCAACAATAGCTCCATTCTGCCTTACTGCCACGTGCCACGCCCGCCGATAGTACTGTGCTGATTACGTACAACCGAGCGGCATGTTCACAACACCTCACTGCCAAGTCTTACGTCAACTTTCGAATGCCTGTGGCGGCCTAGTGCCAACTGTGAACCATCTGCTGCACACCAATGCGGCAAGTGTGCTTTCATATTTTTTTTTCTTTATTGTGATTTTATTCCCCTGCCCCATATGGGCAGGGGAGGGCTGTCAGCAGCACAATCCGTCGCTCTTCAGCCGAGTGACATGACAACTAAAACAAAAATAAAATAATACATACATAAGGAGGTAAAAAAGGGGAACATAAAACAGAGTAAGGGGAGAAAATGGAGGTAAAAATACACTGACATGTAGACGTTCATTCGGGACAGTTAAAAAAGTCACCAGAAAGTTAAAAAAACACAGTTGGCGATTCTTAAAACACAGAGAAGACACTGGATGCGCATGCACAGGTTAAAAGTTGGCCACAGTATTAAAAACACTCCGAAACAACACACTTAAAGCCCACTTGGAGCACACACGACGAAGAATAAAACTACCAGGTGGGACCTGCCGAGGGAAAGGTCAGAGAGGATGGAAAAGGAGGGGAGAGCATGGGGCAGCTGGGGAAGCGGCGGGATGAAGAGAGGAGGGGCAACTGTGGGTTCACGAAGAGGCAGGAGACACATGTGGTGGGAGAGGAAAAGGGAAGACAGGGCAGGAGGGAGCGCAGAGACACTGAAAGAAGGCACAAGAGATGGAGGGGGAGTAGGAGGGGAAATCCGCTCAGAAGGAGGGAGGGGGAGGAGAGGGAGCCCTGAGGAGGAGGCAGGAAGAGGGGGTTAGAGTTGGTAGGAAGGGTAGACGTCAGGGCGAAGCTCATCATCCGGGAGTGATAGACGGTGGAAGTTGTGTTGGGAAAGGAGATGGAGGGTGTGGAGATGGAGAGAGGGAGGGACACAACGGTAAAGGCGCGGCAACTGGTTGGGAGTGGAGGGGAAGGGAGACACCAGGGGGTGAGGAGGATCAAGGCGGCGGACAATTTATAGTGTGCGGATGTGTTCAAGGAAAAGGATAAGGTGGGGGAAGGGGATGAGGTCATAGAGGATGCGCGTGGGGGACGGAAGGCGGATACAGAAGGCGAGGCAGAGTGCATGGCGTTCGAGGATTTGGAGGGCGTTATAGAACCGGGGAGGGGTGGAAATCCAAGCGATGCTGGCATAACAAAGGATGGGGCGGATCATGGATTTGTAGGTGTGGAGGATGGTGGAAGGATGCAGACCCCACGTCCAGCCGGACAGGAGATTCAGGAGGCAGAGGCGGTTGTGAGCTTTGTTTTGGATGGTAAGGAGATGGGGAGTCCAGGTGAGGTGGCGGTCGAGGGTGAGGCCAAGGTATTTGAGGGTAGGAGTGAGGTGGATAGGACGGCCATAAATGGTGAGGTAGAAATCATGGAGACGGAAGGAGTGGGTGGTGTGGCCTATGATGATCGCCTGGGTCTTGGAGGGATTAACACGGAGGAACCACTGGTTGCACCAAGCAGTGAATTGGTCAAGGTGGGTTTGGAGGGTACGTTGGGACCGTTGAAGGGTAGGATAAAGGGCTAGAAAGGCGGTGTCATCAGTGAACTGGAGAAGATGAACAGGAGGGGGAGGTTTGGGCATATCAGCAGTGTACAGGAGATAGAGGAGAGGGGAAAGGACAGAACCTTGGGGCACGCCGGCAGAGGGGTAGAAAGTATGGGAGTTGGAATTGTGGATAGTCACATAGGAGGGACGATGGGAGAGGAAGGAAGCAACGAGACGGACGAAGTTGATGGGGAGAGCATAGGTCTGGAGTTTTAAAAGGAGCCCGGGATGCCAGACACGGTCATAGGCGTTCTGGAGATCAAGGGAAACAAAGATAGCAGAGCGACGGGAGTTAAGGTGGAGGGAAAGAAGATGGGTATGGTTAAGGAGCTGGTCGTCAGCAGAGAAGGAAGGCCGGAAGCCACATTGGGTAAGAGGAAGGAGGCGGTGCTGGTTAAGGTGGCGGTGGATACGGCGAGAGAGGATGGCCTCAAAGACCTTACTGAACATGGAGGTGAGGCAGATGGGACGATAGGAAGAGGTAGCAGAGGGGGGTTTGTTAGGCTTAGGGAACAGCAGGACACGGGAAGTCTTCCACAGGTCAGGGTAAAATCCAGTGGAGAGGAGGACATTGTACAGGGCAGCAAGGACAGACAGGAAGGATGGAGGGGATTTCTTGAGGTGACGGTAGGTGACGCCATCATGACCAGGGGCGGTATTGCGTTTGGAGCAGAGGACGAGTGTGATGTCTTGCATGGTGATGGGAATGTTGATGTCGGAAGGGGGTAGCCGATCCAAGTACTGGAAGCTAGGGGCGAGTGGGGGGACAGAGGTGTCAGTGCGGTCAAGGACAGTGGGGAAGAGGGAGTAATCAAAATGGGGATCGTCAGGAATGGAGAAAACCTCGGATAGGTGGGAAGCAAAATGGTTAGCCTTACTGAGGTTGTCAGGAAAGGGTCGATCGTCATGGAGGATGGGGTAATGCGGAATGGGATGGCTACCAGTAAGGCGGTGGAAGGCTGACCAGTACTTGGAGGAGTTGACAGGAATGGTGGAGTTGAGGCGTGTGCATGTCTGACGCCAGTCCCAGCGTTTCTTTGCTGTAAGGCGGTTCCGGATATGTCGCTGTAATTGCCGGTGGCGGGTGAGAGTATCCCGGTCATGAGTGCGGAGGAAGGAGCGTTAGAGCCTGCGGGATTCACGCAGAAGAAGGACGGCCTGTGGAGGAAGCATAGGGCAGTGAGGGTGGATGAGTTTGGTAGGGACAAGACCCTCCACAGCATGAGTGATGGTCTTCTGAAGGAAGGAAGAGGCATGGATGATGTCATCAGGGTGGTGGAAAGTGAGGGGGTGGCTTTCGACCTGTAAGGCAATGGATTCCCGGTAGGCATCCCAATTGGCACGGTGGTAGTCATGGACAGACTTTGGAGGGGCAGTTGGGCGGGTGGCTGCAGTGGCAGGACGGGTAGAGGAGATGGTGAGAAGGACAGGGAGATGGTCACTACCAACGGGGTCGAGGACATCAATGACAATGCGACCAAGGAGGTTGGGGGAAACGAGGATAACATCGTGCTTTCATAAAGAAGTTACTGTATTTTATCCAGTGAGTTACACGTACAGAAAGCGAGAACTGCATCTAACATTGTTTTAACATCACAATGCTGCAAGCGCTATACAGCAGACGAACTACCGGAATGGGTATTAACTGCACCTGACAATGTCTGGTGACCTGATACACTATGTGATCAAAATCATAACGGACACCTGGCTGAAAATGACTTACAAGTTCGTGGCGCCCTCCATCGGTAGTGCTGGAATTCAGTATGATGTTGACCCATCCTTAGCCTTGATGACAGCTTCCACTCTCGCAGGCATACGTTAAATCTGGTGCTGGAAGGTTTCTTGCCGGCCGTTGTGACCGAGCGGTTCTAGGCACTTCAGTCTGGAACAGCGCGACCGCTACGGCCACAGGTTCGAATCCTGCCTCGGGCATGGATGCGTGTGATGTCCTTAGGTTAGTTAGGTTTAAGTAGTTCTAAGTTCTAGGGGACTGATGACCTCAGCTCTTAAGTCCCATAGTGCTCAGAGCCATTTTGAAGGTTTCTTGAGGAATGGTAGCCCATTCTTCACGGAGTGCTGCAGTGAGAGAGGTATCGATGTCGGTCGGTGAGGCCTGGCACAAAGTCGACCTTCCAAAACATCCCAAAGGTGTTCTATAGGATTCAGGTAAGAGCTCTGTGCAGGCCAGTCCATTACAGGGATGTTATTGTCGTTTAACCACTCTGCCACAGGCAGTGCATTGTGAACTGGTGCTCGATCGTGTTGAAAGATGCAGTCGCCATCCCCTAATTGCTCTTCAACAGTGGGAAGCAAGAGGTGTTTGAAACATCAACGTAGGCCTGTGCTGTAATAGTGGAACGGAAAACAACAAGGGGTGCAAGCCCTCTCCATGAAAAACACGACCACACCATAGCACCACCGCCTCTGAATTTACTGTTGGCACTGCACACGCCAGCAGATGACGTCCACCGGGCATTCTCCATATCCACACCCAGCCATCGGATCGCCACATTGTGTATCGTGATTCGTCACTCCACACAACTTTTTTCCACTGTTCAATCGTCCAATGTTTACTCTCCTTACACTAAACGAGGCGCCGTTTGGCATTTATCGGCGTAATGTGTTGCTTAATACACTAAACGAGGCGCCGTTTGGCATTTATCGGCGTAATGTGTTGCTTATGAGCAGCCGCTCGACCATGAAATCCAAGTTTTCTCACCTTCCACCTAACTGTCGTAGTACTTGCAGTGGATCCTGTTGCGGTTTGGAACTCCTCTGTGTTGGTCTGGATAGATGTCTGCCTATTACACATTACGACCGATTCCAACTGTCGGTGGTCTCTATCAGTCAACAGACGAGGTCGGCCTGTACGCTTTTGTGCTGTACGCATCACTTCACGTTTCCACTTCACTATCCCATCGGAAACAGTGGACCTAGGGATCTACTAATATTTTCTTCATTAAGTTTCACGTACAGAAAGCGAGAACTGTGTCCAACACTGTTTCAGCATCACAACGCAGCAAGCAGTATGCAGCAGCGACAATGTTGTTACTGTTGTGGTGGTCTTCAGTCCTGAGACTGGTTTGATGCAGCTCTCCATGCTACTCTACCCTGTGCAATCTTCTTCATCTCCCAGTACCTAGTGCAACCTACATCCTTCTGAATCTGCTTAGTGTATTAACGGCGTCCTCTTGAGTAGTCCCCGCCTGGAGATCCGAATGGGGGATTATTTTACCTCTGGAATATTTTACCCAAGAGGATGCCATCATCATTTAATCATACAGTAAAGCTGCATGCCCTCGGAAAAAATTTCGGCTGTAGTTCCCCCTTGCTTTCAGCCATTCGCAGTACCACAACAGCAAGACCGTTTTGGTTAGCGTTACAAGGCCAGATCTGTCAATCATCCAGACTGCTGCCCCTGCAACTACTGAAAAGGCTGCTGCTCCTCTTCAGGAACCACACGTTTTTCTGGCCTCTCAACAGATACACCTCCGTTGTGGTTGCACCTATGGTACGGCTATCTGTATCGTTGAGGCACGCAAGCCACCCCACCAACAGCAAGGTCTATTGTTCATGGGGGCGGACGGGGGGGGGGGGGGGCAGGGCTGGGCATTAACTGCACCTCATGTCGTCTGATGTCTACCTGCAGTCGGAGCGGTTGTATGAGGACGATGGATGGATATAACAGATGAAAGCAAAGTGTTCCGCGATGCCACTGTTGTATAAACATTTTCAGACTTCTTGCCGTATCAAGTGAGGGTAAAACCTCGAGCTTTCGACGATTACCTCCATCGTCTTCGTCAGGAGCAACGACTGTCTAAACTTCTGCTGCGGCGGTCTTATATAACCGATAGATGCCTTGTAATTGGTCGGCAATACGTAATGCTGTCACAAATGGCGTCAATGTCTGCGCTAATGACACCAATGCTCCAGTAGTAGCGCAAACACTGCAATGAATATCGCTGCCTCTTCCCTGCATCGAGACCTTGCTTCCGTGCACCGCTAAGATTGTATTCGCTGCAACCGTTGAAGTTCTTCTCACACGTTCTTATTTCTTCAACCTCTTTAATTACAGAATCTCAGTATTAAGAGGCTGTGACAAAACTTTCGTTTCGCCAAAAAAAATTTCGTGTTTGTTTGTAAGGCTGTGCTCAGTAACCGCAGATTTCTCCAGTTCTCGATTTTTAATATGCCGTTGATGTTCTGCTCAGTGGTTGGAAACAGTACGGATGGACTGACCGATGTAACTGCCTGTATACTCACAAGAAATGTCACGAATTTCAGGGATCCTGAGGCCGGTACTGTCCTTAACAGGGAATAGCATCTCCTTTATCTGTTTATTATTGTAATGATGATATGTAAGTGATGTACTGATACGTTTAGGCATAACAGATGTGATGAAAAGTAAACAAATAAATACGGACGTGTATATGTCACATAAGAAAAGGAGAAAAAAGTATTTCATTTCTTGTGTATTTGTATCTGTAATGTAAAAAAAGGAAAAAGTTAATTAGCTAATGATTTAAATTTATATTCCATGATTTTGTTTCTTCTTGAAAAATGTTGCCAAATGACTGTCAACAAGTTGTTCCCACGGGGGATGTATATTAACGACGTAATAACTTGCACGTTGTTACTCTTAACCCTTTCGTGGGCAAAATTATTGAGCAGTTTTTTTAATGAATGGAGAGCAGGTAGTAGTTAACAGATAGGTATATTTATCACACAGAATATCAAATTTGCTCCAACTGTGAAAGTGAGGTCACACAACAAGGTGGGAAGTACTCTACCCACTGCCCTTCCTTGGAGTTAAATGAAAAAACATCTTTTTCAATATATGCCATATTTATTTGTTAAATTTACTTCTCTTGTTACAATGATTGTTCGCAATTACTTGCCATAAAATTATATGAAACATGGGTCTAAGCAAAGTGGTATTTGACAATATGTACAAACACAGCGAGTGCTCTTTTCCGCAAGTTTGGTACTACAATGACGGCACGTCCAATAGGTTTCTTCTAAAATGGGTTGATGCTCCCCTAAAGTGACATGACGAATATCTTCAGGTACTTTACCCCTTTTTGCGAGAAAGACAGGTTTTTGTCCACGCCCTTTTTGGGATGAGAAGCCAGCGATCAATTGTCTGGCCAGATGGAGCCTGTATGTGAGTTGATCATGCTGTCCACTTTCTCTTTTACTTATTTTCCACAGGATAATACTGTTCACTGCAGCAACGTCCACCAGGAAATAAAATATTCTGTGCCACCATTTTACAGAACGTCTGCCAATAGCATACTTTTCTCGTAACTGATCAAACTTATCGACACCACCCATTATTTTGTTGTATTCTGCCACAACTTCAGGACAAGAAATCTCTGTACATGTACCATCCTTGTTTTTCCTTTTCACTGTGGCTGTTTCTCATGGGTAATGAATTGAGGACAGGAAAGTGACTGGACGGTTATCCATCCATTTTACTGCAGAAATGGCTCCTTTTGTTTCAAACTGGAATTCTCCTCGTTCCAATTTTACGTTTTCCTTCATAAATTTGGGTAAATCAAAAGAATTTACCTTATACTATAGCTTTGAGGAAAAAATCACAAAACGTCACGCAAACAGCACTGAAAGGCTCCTCTACAGAGCAACACTCAGCTATACAATGCTTCTGCGCGAAGGTACAGCAAAAACGGCGGGAACTTCCGATTGGAAGTAGTACCCTATACTGTTCACTAGGTGGTAGCACCGTACAGAGGTGGGAACTGTGAATCCCACGGGACTAGGAGCGAGTTCATTGTAGTGGGAAGCATGTTTCCCACGGCTCACGAAAGGGTTAAAGCTGTTGGCAGCTATCAAGGGCACTCCAAGATAGAAAATCAGAGACACAATGCGGAGACCAGGCGTAAGTGGTAGCATTTAGATTATCGAAGCTCTGGGCAGCTGTCCCAGAGGAGACGTTTCACTTCAGGGCGTTAACTGGTAACGCCATCCACCGTGTGGACGCTGTTGTAAGGCGTCACTGTAGAAGACAACCACTAAAAGGTACGTCTTAGCACAGGCAGAAAACTTGATACTTGCTCCTGAGAACTCCGACGTCAGTGGGTTTACACAGGTTAGAGTGCTACTACAGCAGTCCCCACCCACAAAAGGACTGAGGGCTGGGCCAAGTGGCGTAAAACACTATTGTTGGTGGCCATAATAAGAGTAACAGTGAGCTTCAGCTTTCAGCTGAACGCTGTTGCTACCGAACTTGGGGTTTGTTGACGTTAAGTCCAGAAGTATCCCTACCTACCGAGTAGAAGAGTAGGAACCTAAGTGAGGTTGGCCAGAGGCGCCCTACAGGTGCAGAGCGACTCAGGTTCGCCGAAGCTTGTTGAGTGCAGGTGGATCGGTGGATCGACTATAGGAAGCGAGACACAGTACGCTGCCACCACACTCTAAAATCTCAAGCTTTTATAGGTGGAGGGGGTTCTCAGTCGGATCGTTGGGGCACCGACTCCGTGTCGCTAGTGGACAGCCTCGGTAACCCCCGACATGTCTTTTTTTCTCGCTTGGAGTGCTGAAGTTTTTACTTAATATGCTGCTTGTGTTCGCTACTTCTAATCACGACTTATGACTAGGCGGGCGCCACATTTTAGCTATGATCACTGGTACGACCATACTTAAGTGAGAACAACCTATGTTGTACTGGCTCGAGAAGCCGCAGGAAGTGGCTGCATACATGAAAGTTGTTGTTGTTGTGGTCTTCAGTCCTGAGACTGGTTTGATGCAGCTCTCCATGCTACTCTATCCTGTGCAAGCTTCTTCATCTCCCAGTACCTACTGCAGCCTACATCCTTCTGAATCTGCTTAGTGTATTCATCTCTTGGTCTCCCACTACGATTTTTACCCTCCACGCTGCCTTCCAGTACTAAATTGGTGATCCCTTGATGCCTCAGAACATGTCCTACCAACCGATCCCTTCTTCTGGTCAAGTTTTTCCACAAACTCCTCTTCTCCCCAATTTTATTCAATACCTCCTCATTAGTTATGTGATCTACCCATCTTCAGCATTCACACGAAACTTAACCTTCCTAAATAATACCCTTAGTCCAAAAATTCACTATATGAACTAGTAGCAACGCAAAAATGGAGAATTACTGTCAAACAGATGTTCCAGGACACACAGGACTACCGCTATAGGCAACATCATAGTATCACGAGTATAAACGTCTTATACTATCAGTGCTGAAGTCGTCCTGATTGCTGTTTGTGTAATCTTCTTCTGTTTTAAACGGACGTAAATACACCGCTCAGATTTACCTGCGCACCAAATACCCGTTGACCTATATACACTCCTGGAAATGGAAAAAAGAACACATTGACACCGGTGTGTCAGACCCACCATACTTGCTCCGGACACTGCGAGAGGGCTGTACAAGCAATGATCACACGCACGGCACAGCGGACACACCAGGAACCCCCCCCCCCCCCTGCGGGTCCGGGGATTAGAATAGGCCCGCGGTATTCCTGCCTGTCGTAAGAGGCGACTAAAAGGAGTCCATCCCCCTCACGGGGGTAGTTAGCGCCTGCGTCCGGAGACGGACGGTTCCACGACCTATAATCGTGGTCTTTTTGGTTTTTCACTTCTCGTTTCTTCCTTCCTTTTGTTGGTTCCTTTCTTTGCTCTTCTCCACCTCACTGTCTTCCTTACTCTTTCCCTTGACTTCTCCTTGCCTTCTCATTGCCTTTTTCTCCTTGCCTTCTCATTGCCTTTTTCTCCTTGCCTTCTCATTGCCTTTTTCTCCTTGCCTTCTCATTGCCTTTTTCTCCTTGCCTTCTCATTGCCTTTTTCTCCTTGCCTTCTCATTGCCTTTTTCTCCTTGCCTTCTCATTGCCTTTTTCTCCTTGCCTTCTCATTGCCTTCTTCTCCTTGCCTTCTCTGGTCTCCGCCTCGGCGTTTGAGACAGTCTGTCCTCTCTCTCCCTCTCTCTCTTCTTTTTCCTCTTCTTCCTTCCTCCCTGTGCGTGCCTGAAGGCCGACCCACGCGTTCGCACGCGTAGCCGGTGACGGGGTAACGCGTAAGTCCCCGCCCTGGGTAGACATGTAAGGCACGCGCGTACCCCCTTGTAAAGGCCAGGCCCGGGGAGGGGTGATTGCCTCAGCTGATACCTTCTGACCATGCCGATTGGTCCCTCCGTCTGTTTCTCGGGAGGTGTGACCTGAGGTGTAAACATTCACCTAAGGCGGGAGTGCCCTCTGAGAGGGTCCCCACAAGGAAGGAGCGCGCCATCGGAGACGCTGGCAATCAAGGGGGATTCCTCCGCAATGGATTCTACTCCATCTCTCTCGACTTCGACCCAAAAACGGAAACGTGACCAGCCAACAGTGACAAAAGTACTACCGCCTGCCCCACAGTTCCTCGTAGTTTCTCGATCTGAGGACGGAAAGGATTTTTCCTCTGTCAACCCTTTCGTTATTCAGAAGGGCGTAGATGCCACAGCCGGATCTGTCAAATCTTGTACCAGGTTGCGTAACGGCACCTTATTACTAGAAACTCAGAGTGCCTTTCAGGCACAAAAACTGCTTCGGGCCACCCTCCTGTACACGTTCCCTGTCCGGGTGGAGGCCCACCGAACTTTGAATTCATCTCGTGGTGTAGTCTATACTAGCTCCCTCGACGGATTGACTGACGAGGAGCTTCAATCTTTCCTCGCTGAGCAGGGCGTGACGGCTGTCCATAGGGTCATGAAAAAGGTCAACAATGACCTTGTACCGACCCGGACACTTTTCTTGACCTTCGATAGTGTTAAGCTGCCATCGCGCATCAAGGCGGGCTACGAGGTTATTTCTGTTCGCCCCTATGTCCCGACACCTACGCGCTGCTACCAGTGTCAGCGTTTCAATCACACTCGACAGTCTTGTTCCAATGCGGCTAAATGTGTCACTTGTGGCAGGGATGCCCATGAGGGTGACTGTCCACCTCCGTCTCCTCGTTGTGTGAACTGTCAGGGTGACCATGCCACATCCTCCCGCGACTGTCCTGTCTATAAGGAAGAACGCTGTATCCAAGAAATTCGGGTCAAAGAGAAAGTGTCCACCTCGGCTGCTCGCAAGCTATTGGCTAGTAGGAAGCCCACGCTGCTCCCAGCGGGGAAATACAGTACTTTCCTCGCCTCTCCTCGGACTACCCGGGAGGTATCAACCCAGACATGCGATCTGACCTTCAGCACCACGGTCGTCCGTTCGGCCAGTGCTAAGATCGCGCGGTCGACGTCTCCTCTTCCTCCCATCACCCCACAGACACCAGCCTCTTCCTCAGCTTCTGCTAAGACGAAGACATCAAAGTCAGATGCACGGGCCTTCAAGAAGGAACCATCCCGTGCAGACTTCCTCCGTACCTCGACCTCCCAGCCTTCGACCGGTACTTCTACTCAACGTCCTTCCAAAAAGGCGCATAGGAAGCACAGTTCTCCTTCTCCGCCACGGCGCATTTCTTCTCCTGCGCCACCCAGCGGTTGCCGCCCCAGGCCGTCATCCGTTTCGCCTGGCCGCACCGCTGGTAGCCGTACATCTGGCCGTTCACCGGCGGAGGAAGCTCCCCCTCCCGGCCATCCTCCCGAGATGGCCGATGACCCTATAGACCCAATGGACGATGACTGTCCGCCTACTGATAGCGGCGGCAGTGCTCGCTCGAAGCCAGGCCCTAAGCGGCCTTCGAGGTGACCACTTCTCTCATCTTCCTTTTCTTACGATGGCACTTATTCACTGGAATATTCGCAGCATTCGCTCCAACCGAGAGGACTTGAAGTTGCTGCTCCGCTTACACCGTCTGCTCGTCGTAGCCCTCCAGGAAACGAAGCTACGCCCATGCGATCAAATTGCCTTGGCACACTACACCTCTGTGCGTTTTGACCTACCCCCTGTGTTAGGTATCCCAGCTCATGGAGGGGTTATGTTGCTGGTCCGGGATGATATTTACTACGATCCCATCACGTTGCACACCGGCCTGCAGGCAGTTGCCATCCGCATTACTCTCCCCACCTTTACGTTTTCCTTTTGTACCGTTTACACTCCATCGTCATCTGCCGTTACCAGGGCAGACGTGATGCAACTTATTGCTCAGCTACCTGCACCATTTTTGTTAACTGGAGACTTCAATGCCCACCATCCCCTTTGGGGCTCTCCAGCATCCTGCCCGAGGGGCTCCTTGTTAACCTTTTCAACCAGCTCGATCTTGTCTGCCTCAATACTGGCGCCCCTACTTTTCTTTCGGACACATCTCACACCTATTCCCATTTAGACCTCTCTATATGTACTCCCCAACTTGCACGCCGGTTTGAGTGGTATGCACTTTCTGATACATATTCGAGCGACCACTTCCCGTGTGTTATCCATCTCCTGCAGCATACCCCCTCTCCGTGCTTCTCTAATTGGACCATCTCCAAGGCAGACTGGGGGCTCTTCTCTTCCAGGGCGACCTTTCAGGATCAAACCTTTACAAGCTGCGATCGTCAGGTCGCACACCTCACGGAAGTTATTCTCGCTGCTGCTGAATATTCCATCCCTCACCCTCCTTCTTCTCCACGTCGCGTACCGGTCCCCTGGTGGACCGCAGCATGTAGAGACGCTTTACGTGCTCGTTGACGTGCTGACGGCACATTTAAACGCCACCCTACAGTGGCGAATTGTATCAATTATAAACGATTACGTGCTCAGTGTCGTCGTATTATCAAAGAAAGCAAGAAAGCCAGCTGGGCTGCTTTCACAAGCACCTTCAACAGTTTTACTCCTTCTTCTGTTGTCTGGGGTAGCCTGCGCCGGCTATCTGGCACTAAGGTCCACTCACCAGTTTCTGGCTTGAAGGTCGCGAATGACGTCCTTGTGGCCCCTGAGGCTGTCTCCAATGCCTTCGGCCGCTTTTTCGCAGAGGTTTCGAGCTCCGCTCATTACCACCCTGCCTTCCTCCCCCGCAAACAGGCAGAGGAGGCTAGGCCACCTAACTTCCGCTCCTCGAATTGTGAAAGTTATAATGCCCCATTCACCATGCGGGAACTCGAAAACGCACTTGGCCGATCACGGTCCTCCGCTCCAGGGCCAGATTCTATTCATATTCAGATGCTGAAGAACCTTTCTCCTGCGGGTAAAGGTTTTCTTCTTCGTACTTACAATCGCATCTGGATTGAGGGACATGTTCCCGCATGCTGGCGCGAGTCTATTGTTGTCCCGATTCCTAAGCCGGGGAAGGACAAGCACTTGCCTTCTAGTTATCGACCTATCTCGCTTACCAGCTGTGTCTGTAAAGTGATGGAGCGAATGGTTAACTCTCGATTGGTTTGGCTGCTCGAGTCTCGACGCCTACTTACCAATGTACAATGTGGATTTCGTAGGCGCCGCTCTGCTGTTGACCATCTGGTTACCTTGTCGACCTTCATTATGAATAACTTCTTGCGGAAGCGCCCGACCGCGGCTGTATTCTTTGATTTGGAGAAGGCTTACGACACCTGTTGGAGGGCGGGCATTCTCCGCACCATGCATACATGGGGCCTTCGCGGTCGCCTCCCTCTTTTTATTCGTTCCTTTTTAATGGATCGACAGTTCAGGGTACGTGTGGGTTCTGTCCTGTCCGACACCTTTCGCCAGGAGAATGGGGTGCCACAGGGCTCAGTTTTGAGCGTCGCTCTCTTCGCCATCGCGATCAATCCAATAATGGATTGCCTCCCAGCTGATGTATCAGGCTCCCTTTTCGTGGACGATTTTACCATCTATTGCAGCGCGCAGTGTACACGTGTCCTGGAGCGCTGTCTTCAGCGTTCTCTTGACCGTCCTTACTCCTGGAGTGTCGCCAATGGCTTCCGTTTTTCTGCCGAGAAGACGGTCTGTATTAACTTCTGGCGCTACAAAGAGTTTCTCCCACCGTCCTTACGACTCGGTCCCGTTGCTCTCCCAATCGTGGAGACAACCAAATTTTTAGGCCTTACATTTGACAGGAAACTTAGCTGGTCTCCACATGTGTCATATTTGGCCGCCCGTTGTATCCGTTCTTTAAATGTCCTCCGTGTTCTCAGTGGTATGTCGTGGGGAGCGGATCGAACCGTCCTACTTCGTCTATATCGGTCGATCGTCCGCTCCAAGCTGGATTATGGGAGCTTCGTATACTCCTCTGCACGGCCATCCATCTTACGCCGCCTCAACTCCATACAACATCGGGGTTTACGACTTGCGATCGGAGCATTTTATACCAGTCCCGTCGAGAGTCTTCATGCTGACGCTGGCGAATTGCCACTCACCTACCGGCGCGATATACTGCTTTGTCGGTATGCCTGTCGGCTACTGTCAATGCCCGACCATCCGTCTTATCGTTCCTTTTTTGACGACTCTCTTGACCGTCAATACGGGTTGTATGTCTCTGCCCTGCTACCCCCCGGAGTTCGCTTTCGTCGCCTCCTTCAACGCCTTAATTTTTCACTCCCTGCAACCTTTCTAGTGGGCGAGAGCCGCACGCCACCTTGGCTCCAGGCTCAGGTCCGCGTTCACCTTGACCTCAGCTCGCTCCCAAAAGAGGTCACCCCCTGTTCGGTCTACCACTCCCGTTTTTTGGAACTTCGTTCGAAGTTCATCAACATGACTTTCATTTATACAGATGGCTCTAAGACCAATGACGGGGTCGGGTGTTCCTTTATTGTCGAGGCACAAAGTTTCAAATACCGGCTACATGGCCATTGTTCGGTCTTCACAGCTGAGCTCTTTGCCCTCTACCAGGCTGTTCTTTACATCTGCCGCCAACTACATTCTGCTTATGTCATCTGCTCAGATTCCCTGAGCGCCATCCAGAGCCTCAGTGATCCGTACCCGGTTCACCCTTTCGTACACCGGATCCAACGCTCTCTTCAGCAGCTTGTGGACGTCGGTTCTCCAGTTAGCTTTATGTGGGTTCCTGGCCATGTCGGTATCCCTGGGAACGAAGCTGCAGATGCCGCGGCCAAGGCTGCGGTCCTCCAGCCTCGGACAGCTTCTTGTTGTGTCCCTTCGTCCGATTTTAGCAGGGTCATTTGTCGGCGCATCTTATCGCTGTGGCATTCCGATTGGGCTGCACTTACCGACAACAAGCTTCGGGCCTTAAAACCTCTTCCCGTGGCTTGGACGTCCTCCTCACGCCCTTCTCGGCGGGAGGAGGTCGTTTTAGCCCGGTTAAGAATTGGACACTGCCGGTTCAGCCATCGCCATCTGCTGACGGCTGCGCCGGCGCCGTTCTGCCCATGTGGGCACTTGCTGACGGTTAGACACATTTTAATGTCCTGTCCAGATCTTAACACACTGCGCCTCGAACTTAACCTGCCAAATACTTTCGATGCCATTTTAGCGGATGACCCACGAGCAGCTGCTCGTGTTCTTCGTTTTATCAATTTGACAAACCTCGCTAAGGACATTTGATGATGCTGTTTTTTAATCCTATGCCTGTCAGTCTGTCTTTTATCGTGTTTTCCCTTTTAGTTGTTGTGGTCAACTTGTGCCTCGCGGTTCATTCTTAGAGTAGTCAGGGCGCTAATGACCATTGAAGTCGTGCGCCCTAAAACCACAAAAAAAAAAAAAAAAAAAAAAAAAAACACCAGGAACCGCGGTGTTGGCCGTCGAATGGCGCTAGCTGCGCAGCATTTGTGCACCGCCGCCGTCAGTGTCAGCCAGTTTGCGGTGGCATACGGAGCTCCATCGCAGTCTTTAACACTGGTAGCATGCCGCGACAGCGTGGACGTGAACCGTATGTGCAGTTGACGGACTTTGAGCGAGGGCGTATAGTGGGCATGCGGGAGGCCGGGTGGACGTACCGCCGAATTGCTCAACACGTGGGGCGTGAGGTCTCCACAGTACATCGATGTTGTCGCCAGTGGTCGGCGGAAGGTGCACGTGCCCGTCGACCTGGGACCGGACCGCAGCGACGCACGGATGCACGCCAAGACCGTAGGATCCTACGCGGTGCCGTAGGGGACCGCACCGCCACTTCCCAGCAAATTAGGGACACTGTTGCTCCTGGGGTATCGGCGAGGACCATTCGCAACCGTCTCCATGAAGCTGGGCTACGGTCCCGCACACCGTTAGGCCGTCTTCCGCTCACGCCCCAACATCGTGCAGCCCGCCTCCAGTGGTGTCGCGACAGGCGTGAATGGAGGGACGAATGGAGACGTGTCGTCTTCAGCGATGAGAGTCGCTTCTGCCTTGGTGCCAATGATGGTCGTATGCGTGTTTGGCGCCGTGCAGGTGAGCGCCACAATCAGGACTGCATACGACCGAGGCACACAGGGCCAACACCCGGCATCATGGTGTGGGGAGCGATCTCCTACACTGGCCGTACACCACTGGTGATCGTCGAGGGGACACTGAATAGTGCACGGTACATCCAAACCGTCATCGAACCCATCGTTCTACCATTCCTAGACCGGCAAGGGAACTTGCTGTTCCAACAGGACAATGCACGTCCCCATGTATCCCGTGCCACCCAACGTGCTCTAGAAGGTGTAAGTCAACTACCCTGGCCAGCAAGATCTCCGGATCTGTCCCCCATTGAGCATGTTTGGGACTGGATGAAGCGTCGTCTCACGCGGTCTGCACGTCCAGCACGAACTCTGGTCCAACTGAGGCGCCAGGTGGAAATGGCATGGCAAGCCGTTCCACAGGACTACATCCAGCATCTCTACGATCGTCTCGATGGGAGAATAGCAGCCTGCATTGCTGCGAAAGGTGGATATACACTGTACTAGTGCCGACATTGTGCATGCTCTGTTGCCTGTGTCTATGTGCCTGTGGTTCTGTCAGTGTGATCATGTGATGTATCTGACCCCAGGAATGTGTCAATAAAGTTTCCCCTTCCTGGGACAATGAATTCACGGTGTTCTTATTTCAATTTCCAGGAGTGTATAAAGCTCAGTCATATTAAGGGAATTCCTTATAAACTGATAGGTGAGCCTACAAGTAAATGAATAACTGTTTTCGTGTGTAAGAATTGTCTTACGTACCGATTAGATGTATCAATCGTTGAAAATCATATAAGGTAGCTGTATGGTAATGGAAGAATAACTGAAGTTGTATAATGTGTAACTAACTACCAGTGCATAATGTGTAGGAATAGGTTATTGTGGGTACTCCAAACTGAAAAATTCGAGATTATATTCTGATGGAAGGGGTAGATGTTACACCTGAGGATAGTATTCCTGGCAGACACTAAACTTTCGTCCAAGTTCTACCTCGGCCGCTCCCAGAAGCCAAACTGCCTGTGTCAGTGCCCAATGGACTGCCAGCTAGGGAAAAATGCTGCGAGTTGTGGCAGACAAAAAAGCTATTGCAGTATGGGGAATGACCGAGTGCCCAAGTCTGCAAGTGAAGCATAATGACGTCTTGGAGACCGAGAGATACCGTCAGATTACTGATAAAGACAAGTGTCGTAAGGAGGCCTAGGTACAACGCAACAATAAGTATCATGGTGCAGAAACAACAGGAAAGAAACTCCGAAAAGTGCAGCTGCGAAATTCTGAAGTCACTAGGAGGGATGACAGCGAGGGAAAACCATGACACATAATGTCCCTGCCATCCTCACCACCGCATACCGCACGGAAAGTGCCAACATAAATACCCCACCCTTCTTGATAAATGCCTGATTGTGGAGATTACAGACTGCTCAGTTTGTAGCCTCAGCCCTTGTGTCAGTTCTAGAAAGATCCGCTAATGATATTTTCATGGATATTAATAAATGGTTTAAAGCCAACTCACTGACATTAAACTTCGAAAAGACTCACTATATGCAATTCAGAACCTGTAAGAGGTTTCCACCCAGCATATGCATAAAGTATGAAGAAGAGCAGATAGAAGAGGTTGACAGTCTTAAATTCCTGGGATTACAACTTGATAATAAATTCAGTTGGGAGGAGCACTCCACAGAACTGCAGAAACGACTTAACAAATCTGTATTTGGAATTCGAGTGTTAGCAGACATAGGCGACATAAAAATGAAAAAACTTGCATACTTTGCCTACTTTCATTCCATAATGTCATATGGTATAATATTTTGGGGTAACTCTTCAAGTCAAACAAAAGTTTTCAGAGTCCAAAAGCGTGTAATACGTATTATTTGTGGAGTAAATTCACGGACGTCCTGTAGAAACCTCTTCAAAGAACTGGGTATACTAACTATTGCCTGTCAGTATACTTACTCCTTATTGAAATTTGTCCTAAATAATATATCTCTTTTCCAACAAACAGCTCAGTTCATACATAAAATACCAGGAACAAAAATTATCTGCACAAGGACTTAAAAGCACTTACTTTAGTTCAAAAAGGGGTCCACTGCTCAGGAATAATAATTTGCCAGCAAACATAAAAAATTTAGTTACAAATAAAGATCAGTTTAAAAGGAGCCTGAAAGACTTACTAGTGGCCAACTCCTACTCCATTGACGAATTTTTTAATAGAAACAAATGATGTATTGTATATATATTCACACTATTAGTATTGTTATTTCAGCTTTTTATTAAAAAAAATATGACATGTTCCACATCCACGAGAATCTCCTCAGCACGGATCTATGGAACGAAAAACTAATCTAATCTAATTTAATCAGTTGTACCTACCCGGTGAGAGGGTAGCTATGGAGGTCAACCCTAGGCATGCCTAGCTGTCCCCAACCGTCTATAGCATCACCAGCCCCGCTGGAAGGGCTCTGCTGCTGCCAGTTGCACTGCCAACTTCCGAGGCAATGCTGATGGGGAGCGGACGTCGCCATCACCCTACGGACTTGCTCGAGGCTTGACTTGCGCGACCAGGACCCTGTCCGTCGTCCGCCTTCAAGAGGGAGGACCATTGCTGCTGCTCATCCCATTCCTGAGGCCAACGCCGCTGTTGCCGGCTCCTGTCTCCTAAATGGGGAGTTGAGAGCTGGCCCCTGAGAGAACTTCTGGTGGACCTGAGGGCACGACTCGCGAGTGCAAATCTTCGACATCAACGAGAGCGCTTTGCAGATCGATACGTAGAGCTGGAGACCGCGGGCGTCCATGGTTCAATGGCCGTCGTGTGACGTAATCACCTGCCGACACTTCGCTGCTCTGTCGGAACTTCGAGCACGTATCAGCTCTCATTTGCTGGCGGGGCCGCCACTCTGCCCGCCAGGCTGTGGCGTGGCTGTTTGGTAGACAATCCTGTACAGCTCTACTGTGTTATTGTCAATGACGTTTTCTTGGCGCTCTCAATCGCAGTTAGCTCCTCATCACCGCGTCCCGCCGGGCTCTCTCCTGCTGACAGCAGGAGTTTGGCACCAGACTCATATAGTCAGTTGGCTACATGTTCCATACATCGTATAAGTGATAGACGTTATGATGTGGAAGGCTCAATTTTTTTTATATACATAAAAAACTGCACAAGTACGAACTTAATAACATACATAGATCATAGTTTCGTGTGCCTCGATGAGTGCAAGTCTACCAATTCGACGCCTATTCAGTGATTTGCGTGTCCCAACCTACCCCAGTTATCCAACCACGGAGATGGTGAAACGTCCCCATAGAAAAATTAGACTGCTCAGACTTTGAGAAAAACACAGCAATTTTACTGTGATGAACTATCAGGACTGTCTTCATGGAGTGTGAGAAAATCTTTGCTTTTGGCCAACAGTGTATCAATAAGTGTTTGCATTTGGTATCTTTGTTATTGTAATTATGAAAAATTTTAACAAATATGTATTGGCCACTGCCCAAAACAATTTGTAAAATTTTTTGTGGGGAACATGGGGGCTATGTAAGTAGGCTGTTTAGGTTTTTATGGTGGTAACGTCACGTAGCGCTCTGTATGAAAATCACTGACTGTGCTGTGTGCAGTCTGTGGCTGGTTTGCATTGTTGGAATTTGCGATTGTAGTGTTGGGCAGTTGGCTGTTAACAGTGCGTAGCGTTGCGTAGTTGGAGGTGAGCTGCCAGCAGTGGTGGATGTGGGGAGAGAGATGGTGGAGTTTTGAGAGCGGATAATCTGGACATGTGTCCATTAGAGACAGTAAATTTGTAAGACTGGATGTCATGAACTGATATACATATATATATATATATATTATGACTTTTGAACACTATTAAGGCAAATACGTTATTTGTTCTCTATCAAAATCTTTCATTTACTAAGTGTGTCTATCAGTATTTAGTGCCTTCAGTAGTTAGAATCTAATGTCCCCATAGAAAAATTAGTGAATTACTGTGCTGATAAACCCCTTACGTTATTTGATTTTGAAACAGCTGAGCAAAACTGAACATACTCAGACATTTCTGTCTTTACTTATTCTGATCGTCACTAAACTGACACACAATATTTTTAGCGCAACGCAATCTTTCAAAAATCCCTACAAAAGAATGGCCCTGACTAACAATAACCTATACCTTTCATGAATCACTTACCTCACAAACATCTTCGTTACTCAAACTACTGCAATACAGCGAGCGCCACTACCGCCAGCTAAATAAAAGATTCTAACTACTGTAGGCACTAACTACTGATAGGCATAGTTAGCAAATGAAAGATTTTGACAGAGAACAAACAATATATTTACCTAAATAGTGTTCAAAAGTCATAATATATATATATCAGTTCATGACATCCATTCTTACAAATTTACTGTCTCTGATGGACACATGTCCAGATCATCCGCTCTCAAAACTCCGCCATCTCTCTCCCCACATCCACCACTGCTGGCGGCTCACCTCCAACTGCGCAACGCTACGCGCTGTCAGCAGCCAACTGGCGAACACTACAATAGCAAATTCCAACAATGCAAACCAGCCACAGACTGCACACAGCACAGTCAGTGATTGTCATACAGAGCGCTACCTGACGTTACCAACTTAAAAACCTAAACAGCCTACTTACTATGGGATTTACTGTTGAACGTGGACTTCGGATCACATGTAATTTCTGGCGACTTCTCACGTTGTTGGGAGTTGAAGGTTCGGTTAAAACGAAGACTGAAAGATATGTAGCCCGACTGAGGATCTACCCCGCCACCTCTCGGTTCCCAGGCATGCGCTTTATGGCTAGACCACCATGCCTGACATGTTTGCTGACGAGTGAGTTTGAGGGTACCAAAATATACGCTTGTGAATGGCTGTACCTTTTCATTGCATTGACTTAGGAGCTTAAATTTTTCACACCATCGAGGAATCATAGACCTTAGTGTCTGACATAAATTTCAACTTGATACATCTGCCATTTCCTGAGATAAAGAACGCTTAACAATCTGACAGATAGGCATACGGACAATAAAGTGATTCTATAAGGGTTACGTTTTTACTAACTCAGGGAGGGAAACCGAAAAAAGACGGAAAAGTACTTATGGCTAAATGCATGCCATTTAACAGTTCTTTTTCGGTGAGAATGAGTAACTACTTCTATTCAAGAATTCCTCTGTAGTACAGAAATAGTTGTTAAGGAGAAACATTTTAAAACACTCCTGCTATGTGCCGGAGAATTTATTTTCGTATTTGCATGGGTAAACCGTCAAGGACTTTTATAACGGCATATTCACTCCTTTCTGTGCCAGATTTACATTCAGTAAATTATATCGCAGAACATTTTTCGTTGTATTGTTATACTTATGAATATCTCAGTTACTGTCTATCCTATATAGCGTCCCCAGTGCTATATTACGAAAAGCTTTAAAAAACAGTATTTATAAAGAAGAGACATTTAAAAATTGAATAATATATTTTTATCATGTAGCCGTAAAATAATAATTTCTCTATGTAAGTTTCGATTCCAAAGAAATAATTTATGACAAAATGATCTAAAGAGGTGACAAGATACGCTCTTTTGTTAATTTTTTAGTCGTCTTCACTTCTTCTCTTGTCTTGATTGTGTATAGACGGACATCTTGCGAGTGCTGGCAAATGTAAGCATATTTGTATGAGTTAAGCATACAATATATTCATTTAATATTATTGTGCACTTTTAATTTGTAAGAGGTGATCCCGATTTCATGTCCGCCTTCCTTGAATTAACCTGCATTCAAGTAAATTACAGTTCAACAATCGCAGCGGCCGATGCAGCAAACGACGCCATTACGTGGCGATATTAGCTTATGAAAAATTAGCGGGAGCGGAAAACTCGCTCGATATTAACATAATATTAATTTTTCTCCACAGCCGCATGAAGTTGCAGAAATACGTAGCTTTAAGATTCTTATTTTCAGTACCATAGCCGAGAGCCAGGGCCAGGACTCCGACTACAATACAGTGGGTAACGGAGGTAAGAAAAATACTCTCGCGCGTGTGTGGGCCGCAATTGTAATTAATAACTAGAGATTTCTTGCTTTAAAGTGAACTGACTAGCCGAGGAAATTAATATGAAAAGTTTATTGCATTGTTCAACTTATATGCTCATGTTTTAAGATTCAGCGAGTCTAACATTCATTAACGTAACAAATAATTTGAGATTATAATATTGTTAAAAAGGAGAACTTCAGGAAAGCATTTAATCGTAAATCAAAATTAAATGAAATATCATTTTTATTAAGGCCCACCATGTAAGTCGGCAACAATCAAAAAATAATAACAATAATAATATATTAAATTACGACGGCCGACGGACGCGAGACCTAGATGGATTCTTGATAGTAAATTTCACGAATGAATAAATGTAATGTGAAGCTGTGATTAATACTCCCAGCAGTTAAAGAGACGCTTGCATGATTTGTGCCTGTGAATCCCCCACACAATTCTAAATACTTTCTTTTGTGCAATGAATACTTAAGCCTAAGTGAGATGTCACCCCAGAGTATTACCCCCATATGACAACACCGGCCGAAGTGGCCGAGCGGTTCTAGGCGCTACAGCCTCTAACCGCGCAACCGGTACGGTCGCAGGTTCCAATCCTGCCTCGGGCATGGATGTGTGTGATGTCCCTAGGTTACTTAGGTTTAAGTAGTTCTAAGCTCTAGGGGACTGATGACCTCAGAAGTTAAGTCCCACAGTGCTCAGAGCCATTTGAACCATATGACAACAGTAAACGGAAATATGCAAAATACGTTAACTCATGCGTTTTGTGGAAACGCTGGAAATTGTTCTCATAGCAAAATACGTGAAACTCCACATCTACACAGATGATTCAGTAATGGAAAAGGAACGCAACACTGGCGCACGAATAAATAGGAAAATTTTCCCTTCCTATCAGCCAATGTGACCGCACCACTCAAATTTTCAAGGTGAAGTTGAAGACATCAGAACTGCAGCAAAACAACTATTTACACCCATTCAACACTGCAGTTATATTTTGTAATTCCAGAGCAGCAATATGGAAGTTATCAACACAAAAGATCAAAACGTTGCTCAAGTGAAATAAGTCCATAATGAGTATAATGTCTACGTAGAAGAACAATAAGACTGCAATTCAGTGGATAGCATTACACTGTGGCTTAGATGATAATGAAAAGGCCGATTTTATAGCCAAAAAGGGCACAAAAATTAAACAGACTTGAAGAACTAGCATGTTGTGTTTTGCAGTGAAACGCATCTCAAGAAGATTTAAAACGATCCACAAAATATCATCTGAAGGAAAGATCTGGAAAACTCTCATGGACAATCCGTTAGTGCCTGATGGACCAAGAAGAGAAGCAGTAGCCACATTCCGCTTGGCTGCAGGACATGACTGTCTGTCAACCCATGTGCATAAGACTTCCATCCTGTCGTCTCCAGAAGGTGTTCTGTGTCACAAGAGTGTTTCTATCAAGAACAAAGAACATTTAAAGGAGTGTACAAAATTAAGTGATTGTAATTCAGACTTAAAAACATTATATTGGGGACCAAGAAGGCGAATGATAATAAGTCCAGTGCCAGAACATTAAAATAATATAATAATAAACATTTTAGCAGGTCTTTCTTTGTTGATGTACTTGGTTAGTAGTTTTGAAAGTACAGAATTGTAAGTGTTATGTTTTTTCGAAGTTTGAGGCTATCCAATATCTGGAGAACCAGTCAATAACTTACACAAAAATATTATTTACTATGTTTTCTGTTGGTGGTTCTTTGCTCAGGTTTACAACAATGATTGTGTCATCTCGAAACAGGACTAAGTCTGCCTCCTAATTAAAATAAAATGGTACATAATAGACATAAAGGAAGAACAGTGTTGAGATTGAACCCTGTGGGATTCACACTGCAATTTCTCCCTAAGCAGATGACGTGGCAACACTTTTATTACTCAAACTGTCCATAGTAATTTTCTGTATTTTCTTTCTTAAAGAAGAACGAACTTATTTCATAAAAACTTAACTTATCTAATTTACTATTACGACTGACACAACATCAACACTAAGGCATAAAATAAACAGATTAACGGTTTTTGCGCAGTGTTAAAAATGCAACATTTGTCTTCGCTACGAATATAAACTGCCAGAAAAAATAAAAAGTGAAGCACCCAGAAGGAAACGAAAAGAAACTTCACGTGTTGTGAGTGTAAGTGATGTTATTTCAGTGATTACGACATCGATTCTAACATCCAAAGAAACTGACTGTATGAGCCCACTTATCACTATGACTATGCGCCGCTTCTGGTCTGGATTCATACACTGGTTCGATTGGGAAGAGTGTCATAAATCCGTCGTATCTTCTCCTCAGACAAGACTGCCCGCAACTGTTGTAAATGATCCTTGATAAGCTAGATACTGGCTCTGGGACGGTGCCACATATGTTCTGTCGGGCACAGATCTAGAGCCCTTGCTTGCACGGGAGTACCTCAGCATCACTCGGGCATTTCATACAGACACATACCTTGGGTGGACGAGCACTGTCCTATTCAAAAATGGCACAACAGTATTCATGCGAGGAAATTTTGATTACACAGGATGTCGGCGACGTACCGTTATGGCATCAGAGATCCCAAAATCAATATCACCAGAGACCTGAAGTCAAACTCGATAGCTGTCCAGACCGTGATGTCAGGGCTAACACTATTGTACCTCTCTAACACATTGGAAGAGCGGGACATATCCGTGGGTCCCCGCAATACTCGCTGATGATGATCGTACAACGTAACGCAATCTATCAGTAGTCAGCGCTTCTTGGTCACGATGCAACTCTAAATACCGCCGTTTGTATCGTGGTGTTAACGGCAACCTACGCACGGGCATGGGTATATTGCAGCATGTCCCTCCCCGAGCACGGGGTTCCGGGCTCGATTCCCGGCGGGGTCAGGGATTTTCACCTGCCTCGAGATGACTGTTTGTGTTGTCCTCATCATTTCATCATCATACATGAAAGTGGCGAGATTGGACTGGGCAAAGGTTGGGAATTTGTACGGGCGCTGATAACCGCGCAGTTGAGCGCCCCACAAATCAATCATAATCATCATCATTACTCGTTCTCGGATGGCAGGCGCAGATGTGAAGGGGTTACGATATGCTTTGTGCACAATATGGCGAACCTCCTTTGTGGTGGTCAAACGTGGCAGACTCAAAACTTGACGACAAGCGTACCTACCCTCAAATTCCTATACTGTTCAACGTCAGGTCACTGTCTTATCCGAATGCCCCACTAATCTGGATTTTGCACCATTCGACCAGCCTTCCAAATGGAGTCCCACAATGAAGCTCCTTTCAAACCCTGCTAGCTGATGATAAAGCTGACTCACGCCAATGTTGAACATCCCTAAGTCCTTCACAGTAATAATTCAATATCTGTCGCTGCTCACGCCCCTTGCAAATCCTACCAGGCCTGGCAACAACACAAACCACGAACTACACAAACGAACCCTGGTGGCCGCGCGGAATGGCGGTGCGGTTTGAGGCGCCATGTCACAGACTGCGGAGCCCCTCCCGCCGGAGGTTCTAGTCCTCCCTCGGGCATTGGTGTGTGTGTCGTTCTTAGTATAAGTTAGTTTAAGTAGTGTGTAAGTCTAGAGGACCGATGACCTCAAAATATTACGTCCCATGGTGCTTAGAGCCATCTGAACTCTGGTGGAGGTTCTATCAGTCACAGAGAATTACAGTTTGCATCATTTACAAGCCGCCGATGTTTTGTGTGTTTACAAAATTTCATTTGTGCTTCACTTTTGTTGTCAGATGGTGTAATTCAAATCTGAGCCCAGTCAACGCTATTCAGGTTTTCCTCGGTTTCCATAAATCCATAAATCATTGGAGGCAAATAACGAAATACTATCTTACGGAGGACGAAGGTACTGCTTCCCCCGGAGCTTATTTGTTTGAGTTAGAGGTCCTTGTCTAATGACCACGACACCTTGAACGCTACATGTTTCTTTCAAAAAAAAAAAAAAAGTTGACTACACAAATAGCCTGTGAGCACATCACTCGTTAAGTATTATCTGTGAGAACAAGCCTACCAACAAGTTTTGACGGATAATGAGACACACCAGGAGATACAAACTTGAAACTAATTAGCTAGCGGTAAAATATAATTTCTTGAGAAGGCTAGACGGAGATCAGACCACAAAATTTTGTTGTGAAGTAGAAATAAAGGCATTCAGTAAAGACGCTCGAGACAGTTACGTTACCCGTCAATGATATATCATCTTAGTCGATATCATCTAGGTTATGTAGTTCATTCCCAACAGTTATTATTAGCCTCAACTTCTTCGATTCGAGAATGGAACTGTTGACAGGTGAGCAATGCCATTTATGTAGGGTATAACAAGAACGTATGGCCAAACTTTCAAGAAACATTCCTCACACATAGGGGAATAAGATTTATTATACGGACAAGGGCCCGGAAACGCTTCATTTCCGTGTTATAGATCACTTTCTACTTCTCACCATAATACATTAGTAATCGGAAACACAGAGAAACAGAACGTACCAGCATTACATGAAACGTTTTCTTGCAAGATATGTGCAAAATGCCCTCCTAGTTACGTTTGGTTAGAATGTACAATAAGTTTCAGGAATTACTGCAGCCAATCGCCGTTTTTTCTTCAATTTTTATTTATTCGTGACCGGTTTCGAATCGCCTGGCGATTCATCATCAGATGATACAATGTACTTTGAAATATTGTGGGGGTCGTGCATTGCTTTTATTCTCGTTGCAAGCACTGCTCTGGAAAACATAATGTATGCTTTCCAGTATCGTTAAATATTAAGTGAAACAGGCACTCTTCCACCGATGGCGACTCCCACATACTTTACAAAATGTAAACAAACCAAAGAGTGTGGCTGTTGTTGTCTCCAAAGAGCTTTTATGGCGGCAGAGATTTTCTTTGCTCATTTTTCGTTTTGTGTGGCATTCGTAATAAAATATATATTTATTACGTTACTTTCTTTACAAAAATTAGTATTATTTTTTAACATTGCATTTTTTCTCTTATGCTATTTACAAAATATACAACAAAGTGTTTAGGACAATATTCCTGGTAGTGAAGTTATGTTTGGCATGTTTCTCATTGCTCAATTCAGAGGGTAGTATACATATGGGGTGGGGAGGGGGGGAAGGGGGAGGAGGGAGGGAGGGATGGGAGGGGGAAAGGGAGGGAGAGAAAGGGAGAGAGAGAGAGAGAGATTGTGTGTGTGTGTGTGTGTGTGTGAAAAAGAGATAGAGAGGATGGTGTTTAGGTGTGGTATGAGCGAGATGGGGAATGGGTATGGGAGTGGATGAGTACAGGATTTATTAGTTTTTCAAATTTAAGTACTCTTTAAAATTTTGGAAGTTGTAATTCTTACGTCAACCGTCATTGTTTGTTTTTCCAATGGAACGTAGGTAATGTTGACATGTGACTCACTTCATTGCTTGTACCGACTTACAACTAATTTCATTGCTCTACTTATAGCAGCAAGCACGTAGTATCAGCTGTTTAGTGTTTATCACGGACTTGGTTCCGATACAGCACAATGGAAGTGTTCTCAAATGCAAAGTTGACAGACGTCCATTTGCTGTACGGGTTAGCAGATGGTAATGGCTGTGGAACGTGTGTATCGGGAGAGTTTTCCGGAACTATGATTCCCCGACAGGAGGATATTTCAAGCAACAGATCGTCGTCTCAGCGAACACGGGACGCTTAAGTCCAGTAGTCGCGACTGGGGGAGCCTAGAAGGACGAGGACGCCTGAGCTGGAAGAGGCACTTCTTCCTACAGATGACGACGACCGTAGTGTAGGCGTAAGACAATTAAGTGCAACAAATAACGTTGACCACATGTAACATTGTGCTGACTGAGAACGATTTGTACAGTGTGTGCAGGCACTATCATCAGCTGATTTTCCTGCACGGGTACGCTTCTCCGAATGATGCATTAAATAGTGCGTCGTCCTCACTGTAGTATATATGTTCTGTTCGTGGATGAGGCTTCGTTTCCAAGCTGATGGTTAATGTGATGAAGAGTTGTAGAAACCGAGCTCTATCACGGACATAAAGCATGCAAGGACCCACGTCCAAATAACACATTTTTTTCCTGTGTGAGTGTGAGGAACGGTTACCAAAAGTTTGGCCATATTTTTTCGTCAGCCATTTAAATGGTGTGAAATGAAGGTACATTGTCATTCAGTTATGAAATATAAGTGTCCTACAAATGCTTAGTTACGCTGTACAGTTTATTATGTGAGAAGAGATTCACGTGCAGAAGTAGAAATACAATAGTATAGCAACGCTCTTTATATTGTGAGTAACCACAACTGTAAGAATGCATTCTTGTTAAACAAAACTGCAGCAGCTGATGAATAATCCTTTAGAAATACAACTGGTTTCGCAACCTAAAGCTGTATCACCAGGTACATCGCCACGCTGCCTATTTTCAGACCTGCCCCGCACTTCCCTGTCAACTCGACGCTCTTCCGTGTGTTCAGTATTCAGCTGGTATCGGCACGTGCTTTTTCTCGTCTCATATGTCTGGTGTATAAGCCAAGAGACAGTATTTTTTTTCTATTTATTTGTTTTCCGTGCCATTCTTTTTTATCTTCTGTCCATCTTATTTTCATTATAGGTTCCTTTATTTCAATGCAGTTTATATGATTTTATTTCTTTTACGTCAGTTACATGGCCCTACTACAGTAGTACAAGTTTATATGCCAACTAGCTCTACATATGATGAAGAAATTGATGAAATGTATGATGATTATAAAAGAAATTATTCAGGTAGTGAAGGCAGACGAAAATTTAATAGCCATGGGTGACTGGAATTCGAGAGTAGGAAAAGGGAGAGAAGGAAACATAGTGGGTGAATATGGATTGGAGGTGAGAAATGAAAGAGGAAGCCGTCTGGTAGAATTTTCCACAGAGATTAACTTAATCATAGCTAACACTTGGTTCAAGAATCATAAAAGAAGGGTGTATACATGGAAGAATCCTGGAGATACTAGAAGGTATCAGATAGATTATATAATGGTAAGACAGAGATTTAGGAACCACGTTTTAAATTGTAAGACATTTCCAGGGGCAGATGTGGACTCTGACCACAATCTATTGGTTATGAACTGTAGATTAAAACTGAAGAAACTGCAAAAAGGTGGGAATATAAGGAGATGGGACATGGATAAACTGACTAAACCAGAGCTTGTACAGAGTTTCAGGGAGAGCATAGGGAAAAAATCGACAGGAATGGGGGAAAGAAATACAGTAGAAGAAGAATGGGTAGCTCTGAGGGATGAAGTAGTGAAGGCAGCAGAAGATCAAGTAGGTAAAAAGACGAGGGCTAGTAGAAATCCTTGGTAACAGAAGAAATATTGAACTTAATTGAAGAAAGGAGAAAATATAAAAACGCAGTAAATGAAGCAGGCAAAAACGAATACAAACGTCTCAAAAATGAGATCGACAGGAAGTGCAAAATCGCTAAGCAGAGATGGCTAGAGGGCAAATGTAAGGATGTAGAGGCTTATCTCACTAGGAGTAAGATATATACTGCCTACAGGAAAATTAAAGAAACTTTTGGAGAAAAGAGAGCCACTTATATGAATATCAAGAGCTCAGATGGAAACCCAGTTCTAAGCAAAAAAGGGAAATCAGAAAGGTGGAAGGAGTATATAGAGGGTCTATACAAGGGCGATGTACTTGAGGACAATGTTATGGAAATGGAAGAGGATGTAGATGAAGATGAAATGGGAGATACGATACTGCGTGAAGAGTCTGACAGAGCACTGAAAGACCTGAGTCGAAACAAGGCCCCCGGAGTAGACAACATTCCATTGGAACTACTGACGGCATTGGGAGAGCCAATCCTGCCAAAAAACTACCATATGGTGAGCAAGATGTATGAGACAGGCGAAATACCCTCAGACTTCAAGAAGAATATAATAATTCCAATCTCAAAGAAAGCAGGTGTTGACAGATGTGAAAATTACCAAACTGTCTGTTTAATAAGCCACGGCTGCAAAATACTAACGCGAATTCTTTATAGACGAATGGAAAAACTGGTAGAAGCCGACCTCGGGAAAGATCAGTTTGGATTCCGTAGAAATGTTGCAACACGTGAGGCAATACTGACCCTACGACTTATCTTAGAATATAGATTAAGGAAAGGCAAATCTACGTTTCTAGCATTTGTAGGCTTAGAGAAAGCTTTTGACAATGTTGACCGGAATACTCTCTTTCAAATTCTAAAGGTGGCAGGGGTAAAATACAGGGAGCGAAAGGCTATTTACAATTTGTACAGAAACCAGATGGCAGTTATAAGAGTCGAGGGGCATGAAAGGGAAGCGGTGGTTGGGAAAGGAGTGAGACTGGGTTGTAGCCTCTCCCCGATGTTATTCAATCTGTATATTGAGCAAGCAGTAAAGGAAACAAAAGAAAAATTGGGAGTTGGTATTAAAATCCATGGAGAAGAAATTAAAACTTTGAGGTTCGCCGATGACATTGTAATTCTGTCAGAGATAGCAAAGGACTTGGAAAGCAGTTGAACGGAATGGACAGTGTCTTGAAAGGAGGATATAAGATGAACATCAACAAAAGCAAAATGAGGATCATGGAATGCAGTCTAATTAAGTCAGGTGATGCTGAGGGAATTGGATTAGAAAATGAAACACTTAAAGTAGTAAAGGAGTTTTGCTATTTGGGGAGCAAAATAACTGATGATGGTCGAAGTAGAGAGGATATAAAATGTAGACTGGCAATGGCATGGAATGCGTTTCTGAAGAAGAGAAATTTGTTAACATCGAGTATAGATTTAAATATCAGGAAGTCGTTTCTGAAAGTATTTGTATGGAGTGTAGCCATGTATGGAAGTGAAACATGAACGATAACTAGTTTGGACAAGAAGAGAATAGAAGCTTTCGAAATGTGGTGCTACAGAAGAATGCTGAAGATTAGATGGGTAGATCACATAACTACTGAGGAGGTATTGAATAGAATTGGGGGGAATTCGTGGCACAACTTGACTAGTAGAAGGGACCGATTGGTAGGACATGTTCTGAAGCATCAAAGGATCACAAATTTAGCATTGGAGTGCAGCGTGGAGGGTAAAAATCTTATAGGGAGACCAAGAGATGAGTACACTAAGCAGATTCAGAAGGATGTAGGTTGCAGTACGTACTGGGAGATGAAGAAGCTTGCACAGGATAGAGTAACATGCAGAGCTGCATCAAACCAGTCTCCGGACTGAAGACCACAACAACAACAACATGGCCCTGCACAATAATAACGTTATTTCCCTCTTCCGGATAGCTTGATACAGCCCCCTTTTACGAGTTGTATTCATCCCTTAATCGGGATGACACGTTGTTATCATATCGTCCTTCTTCTTTCTTTTTAGAACTTGAGGCACTTACCAATTTGGTCCGGTTGATACATTTTTATTATAGAACTTAGGGCATTTACCATGGCCGTCTCCATTCCGCCATTTGCATTGTGACTACTGCTCCTTCGGCCTAACACAACTGAGTGTAAAGTGGCCGTCCAATAATCTATGTTTTGCTGTACTGATTTGAATGTGAATATCTACATCTACATCTACATGGCTACTCTGCAATTCACACTTAAGTGCCTGGCAGAGGGTTCATCGAACCATTTTCATGCGACTTCTCTACCATTCCACTCAGGAACGGCGCGTGGAAAAAAGGGACACCGAAATCTTTTCGTTCGAGCTCTGATTTCCCTTATTTTATTATGATGATCATTTCTCCCTACGTAGGTGGCTGTCAACAAAATATTTTCGCATTCGGAAGAGAATGTTGGTGATTTAAATGTCTTAATTAGATCTCGCCACAAAGAAAACCGCCTTTCTTTCAGTGAGTGCCACCCCAACTCGCGTATCATAGCAGTGACAGGATCCCACACCGTGCAGCATTATTCCAGCAGAGGACGGACAAGTGTAATGTAGGCTGTCTCTTTAGTGGGTTTGTCGCCTCCTTTAAGCGCAGTCGTTGTTTCGCCTTCCCCACAATATTATCTATGTGGTCTTTCCAATTTAAGTAATTGTAATTGTAATTCCTAGGTATTTAGACGAATTGACAGCCCTTAGATTTGTGCGATTTATCGTATACCCAAAATTTATCGGATTTCTTTCAGTACCCATGTGGATGACCTCGCACTTTTGTTTGTTTAGTGCCAATTGCCACTTTTCGGACCATACAGAGATTCTCTCTATATCATTTTGTAATTGGAATTGACTGTCTGATGATTTTACTAGACGGTAAATTACAGCGTCATCTGCAAACAATCTAAGGGGGCTGCTCAAATTATCACCTAGATCATTTGTGTAAATCAGGAACAGCAAAGGACCTATGGCACTACCTAGCGGAACGCCAGATAACACTTCTGTTCTACTCGATGATTTACCGTCTATGACTACGAACTGTGACCTCTCTGAGAGTAAATCACGAATCCAGTCACACAACTGAGACGATACTCCATATGCACGCAATTTGATTAATAGTCGCTTGTGAGGAATGGTATCAAAAGCCTTCTGGAAATTTAGGAATATGGAATCGATCTGAGATCCCTTGTCGACAGCACTCATTACTGCATGGGAATAAAGAGCTAGCTGTGTTGCACAAGTTTGATACTTTCTGAATCCGTCCTGGTTATGTATCAATAAGTCATTTTCTTCAAGGTGATTCATAATCTTCGAGTGCAGTATATGCTCCAAAATCCTATTGCAAATTGAGGTCAGTGATGTGAGTCTGTAATTCAATGGGTTACTTCCATTTCCTTTCTTGAATATTGGTGTGACCTGTGCTTCTTTTCAGTCTTTATGAGCAGACCTTTCGTCAAGTGAGCGGTTGTATATGATTGCTAAGAAAGGCGCTATTGTGTCTGCATACTCTGAAAGGAACCTGATTGGTATATCATCTGGACCGGAAGACTTGCCTTTCTTAGGTGATTTGAGTTGTTTCGCAACACCTAAGATATCTACTTTTATGTCACTCATACTAACAGCTGTTCTGGTTTCGAATTCTGTAATATTTACTTCTTCTTCTTTCGTGAAGGAATTACGGAAAACTGTATTTAGTAACTCCGATTTAGTGGCACCATCATCGGTAACATTTCCATCGCTATCGCGCAGTGATGGTATTGACTACATTTTTGCCACTGGTGTATTTTACATACGACCAGAATCTCTTTGGGTTTCCTGCATATTTTGAGACAATGTTTGATTATGGAAATTATTAAAAGCATCTCGCATTGACGTCCGCACTAAATTTTGAGCTTCCGTGAAACTTAGTCAGTCTTGGGGATTTTGCGTTCTTCTGAATTCGGCATGGTTTTTTCGTTGGCCCCGCAACAGCGTTCTGACGTGCTTTGTGTACCATGGTGGATCAGTCCCGTCTCTTATTAACTTATGCGGTATGAATGTATCTACTGCTGCCGATACTGTATCATCGAGTTTGAGCCATAGCTGGTCTACACTTACATAATTAGTTTGGAAGGAGTGGAGACACTCTCATAGGAAGGCATCAAGCGAATTTTTATCAGCTGTTTTGAATAGATATATTTTGCGATTAATTTTAGTGGTTTTGGTTAATATGGTTTTGAGCCTCGCTACAATGATCTTGTGTTCACTAATCCCTGTATCCGTCATGACTCACTCTATTAGATCAGGATTATTTGTGGCTGATTGTTGAATACCCGATTCTTGTGAGGATTACTGTCTGTTTCGAATGTTTAGTATCTAAACATCATTGACGTTACACATAGATTTCACTGGACCTCGTCTGAGTTTTTTAAAAAAATTTCCGCCAATCTCTGTTTTTTCTGTTCAGATGTACCTGATTTTTTAGGCTGATCAATCGGTTAAACTAATAATGAATTAATCAACAGCCACTGCGGTTTTGTTTAGCAAGAATGTACTGCAGCATACGCTCATCAAGCGAAAATAGGCCGATTGCTGTATCTTGCTCTCCAATTGACACTGCTAAGAAAATTATTAACAATCTTCACTCGCTGTTTAAGAAAACGTTGGGACACGTCCATAGATCCTGACTTTTAATGCTTTGATGTTCCTTGTGGGTCAAAAACTAACTGTCAAATTAAAAAAAAACGCTAGCCCACTTGCTAACTTTCTGAGCATGACTGAAAATCCCAGTTCACAGTTTTTGGCTCTAGATCACATAGGTCCACAGCCTCTTTCTAGTTTGAAAGTATAATTATATAGTTCTATGTGTATTGAGTTTATGTTTTGATCTCCTTCATCCATGAAATTGTGATCGATGAGGAAGCTACATATTTTCTTTAGTAATGCGTTTTTATAAAGGTCCTTAGATCGACGAGAAATCAACAATGCTGACGGGGAAAAGGACGTATGCCATAACATTGAACTCGCGATTCGTTCTCTTTTGAATCACGTGGCTTTTCTGGGTGTGTGTAGTCTCATTTACTGGACATATCAGCAACAAGTACGACTTTTTTCTTTCATTACGCGTATAATTTCACATCGTAACAACATTATCTGCAAACTATTTGACAAGAAACATTATACGACAAAACTGGAGAGAGCTTCTTTTCTTTTGAACGCTTCACCTGTATTATTCAGTAGTTCCTTTGTGTCTAATACTGAAGATGCTATTGTATCAGTAAAGGCGGCAAGGCGAGGGAAACAGTATTCTTACGAGGTATCGTACAAAATAGAAAAGGAGAAGGCGTTATGGCGACTTCGCGGTGAACGCACATTGGAAGCGTCTAATCATCATCGCCATACTGGCGTATCATCCGGCGTGATGGTATGGGGTGCCATTGGTTACACGTCTCGGTCACCTGTTGTTTGCATTGACGGCACTTTGAACAGTGGACGTTAAATTTCAGATGTGTTACGACCCGTGGCTCTACCCTTCATTCGATCCCTGCGAAACCCTACATTTCTGCAGGATAATGCACGACCGTATGTTCCAGGTCCTGTACGGGCCTTTCTGGATACAGGAAATGTTCGACCGCTGCCTTGGCCAGCACATTCTCTAGATCTCTCACCAATTGAAAACGTATGGTCAATGGTGGCCGAGCACAATACGCCAGTCACTACTCTTGATGAACTGTGGTATCGTGTTGAAGCTGCATGGGCAGCTGTACCTGTACACGCGATCCTAGCTCTGTTTGACTCAATGACCAGGCGTATCAAGGCTGTTATTACGGCCAGAGATGGTTGTTCTGGGTACTGATTTCTCAGGATATATGCACCCAAATTGAGTGAAAATGTAATCACATGTCAATTCTAGTATAATATATTTGTCCAATGAATACCCGTTTTGTCATCTGCATTTCTTCTTAGTGTAGCAATTTCAACGGTCTGTAGTATACGTGTTTTCGGGCCACTGCAGGCTCCTCATCGGATGGAGGTGTTGCAAGAACATTATATCGTGGATAAGGTGTAGCTAAATACTGCGGTGAGGGTGCTGGCGAAAATGATGGAAATTTAGCTACCGGTGTAGAAGCGTTTATGGAACGAAAAGGTTGTTATGTTCCTGGTACTTACAGTGAATTGCATCGTGTTGCTGTGTAGGTAGAAAACATGTTAATCATACACTAAATCGTATCAAATTCCAAGAAAGCGACTGGTTGCATATTTATTCCCACATAAATCGTCAAAATGTTTTGTTTCATCACTGTGTATAGGAAGAATCATTTCTTAGAACGGAAGTTTATCCTTATACAGAGAAAGTCAAAACGACTATAACTATGTAATGTAAAGTGATACATTGATAGTATATAATAAAGTTAGAAGTTCCAATCGTTACACAAGCGTAAGCAATCGAAATTATGTAATGATAATGCTGGAAGCCATGGCGAAAGATACATTTTCTTAGCAAGAGGCCAACTTCCACGTAAGTTGCAAGATTAATCTGCACAACATTCGAATACAGGGAAAAGAAATGCCTTTTGTGTTCCTAAACATTAGAGTGACTCAACGAAAACTAATATGTTCTGTGCAATGCCATTGAAAAAATTGTACTGCCCATTTTTCCATACCGGGAATGTGTTTCAACAAACGTTTATATGCTTGAGCAATAGGTGATGTTATAGCTTGGCAGTGATTCCACGGATTACATCGTTCAGCAAGATGAAGCAAATGGCCACAAACCAGAAACAATTTTTTATTTTCGTAAGTCTACGCTCGTCAGGAGTACACGTTGTTTCGATTCGGAACACCCAGATAAATTTCGATACATATGCACTGTCCTCTGGGGTCTCAGTCTATTCCCCACTGTGTTTTATACTAATGCTGACATGCTCTGTAGCATTCTTTGCTGGACTTTAAAGCTTAATAGCGCTTAGCTATTGTATCAGTAAAGGCAGCAAGGCGAGAGAAACAGTATTCTTAGGAGGTATCGTACAAAATAGAAAAGGAGAAGACGTTATGGCGACTTCGCGATGAACGCACATTGGAAGCGTGTATTCATCATCGCCATACTGGCGTATCATCTCGCGTGATATTACAGAATTCGAAAGCAGAACAGCTGTTAGCATGAGTGACATAAAAGTAGATATCTTAGGTGTTGCGAAACAACTCAAATCACTTAAGAAAGGCAAGTTGTTGTGTGCTGTCCTTACGTTAGTTAGGTTTAAGTAGTTCTAAGTTGTAGGGGACTGATGACCATAGATGTTAAGTCCCATAGTGCTCAGAGCCATTTGAACCATTTTTTGAAAGGCAAGTCTTCCGGTCCAGATGATATACCAATATGCTCCAAAATCCTACTGCAAATTGAGGTCAGTGATATGGGTCTGTAATTCAATGGGTTACTTCCATTTCCTTTCTTGAATATTGGTGTGACCTGTGCTTCTTTTCAGTCTTTAGGAGCAGATCTTTCGTCAAGGCTTGCCTTTCTTAGGTGATTTGAGTTGTTTCGCAACACCTAAGATATCTACTTTTATGTCACTCATGCTAACAGCTGTTCTGGTTTCGAATTCTGTAATATCACGCCGGATGATACGCCAGTATGGCGATGATGAATACACGCTTCCAATGTGCGTTCACCGCGAAGTCGCCAAACACGGATGCGACCATCATGATGCGAAAAACAGAACCTGGATTCATCCGAAAAAATGACGTTTTGCCATTCGTACAGCCAGGTTCGTCGTTGAGTACACCATCGCAGGCGCTCCTGTCTGTTCAAAAAATGGATCTGAGCACTATGAGAATTAACATCTGTGGTCATCAGTCCCCTAGAACTTAGAACTACTTACACCTAACAAACCTAAGGACATCACACACATCCATGCCCGAGGCAGGATTCGAACCTGCGACCGCAGCGGTCACGCGGTTCCAGACTGAAGCGCCTAGAACCGCACGGCCACGCCGGCCGGCTCCTGTCTGTGATGCAGCGTCAAGGGTAACCGCAGCCATTGTCTCCGAGCTAATAGTCCATGCTACTGCAAACGTCGTCGAACTGTTCGTGCAGATGGTTGTTGTCTTGCAAACGTTCCCGTCTGTGGACTCAGGGATTGAGACGTGGCTGCACGATCCGTTACAGCCATGCGGATAAGATGCCTGTCATCTCGATTGCTAGTGATACGAGGCCGTTGGGATCCAGCACGGCGTTCCGTATTACCCTCCTGAACCCACCGATCCCATATTGTGCTAACAGTCATTGGATCTCGACCAACGCGAGCAGCACACGATAGGCT